>NC_041046.1:18466277-18775027 GCF_900634775.1 Gouania willdenowi | reverse complement strand
TCTGTTGATTTGCGTAAATGGATTAAGTGAGGCTGCTGACATACACATTATAAACTACATATAAGAAGACTCTAAGCAGGGTGGTACTCATGGTATGACAAAGTGACTCAGAATACAAGAAGGAAAAAAGTTAAGAATACCTGCTCATTGATGTTTAATGTAAAAGCTTTGAAAGCTAAATTTGGTAATATCATGTCTGACACGTGTCACTTTCATATATATATTATTAGATACACAGTTATGATGAGATTAGGATAAAATCTAAACTGTTGATACAAACAAACAAAAAAAAAAAAACATGTTTTAGAATAGAATAGAAGGCTTTTATTATCATCATACACATTGTACAACAAAATTAAAGGACAACTCTGGTGGTGCAAGAGTACAGGTATAAAGAAAAAAATATATATAATAAAAAAAAAAACACAATAAGCTAGTAAAAATATGAAATAAAATGATAAAATGAAATAAAATAAGAAAAAACTCGACAAGAAGCGTTTTTCTGTTTTAAAATTAAATCTTGTTCTGTTTTGTGATATTTGGTTAGCTCACCACACAGAGGGGACCCACAAATGGAGGTTGGGACTTTTATTTGGGACTTTCACATTACTGATGAACTGGTGAATTGAAACATTATTAATACATAAAAAAATCAAAACAAAAAATGTGGATGTCACAAAAAGCACAAACAATGTGTGATTAAAGGAACCAGAGGTGGTGTAATGAATCTACTGGTGCTCCTTGTTTTTTGTGATCAGCTTCCGTGTGTGTGTTGACTGCTGCCGTTAGTGGCTAGTGGTATTATAACATGCAAAATAAATATTTTTACTGCCCTCAAATTTTTTTTTGCAAAAGTGTCAAACGTAGATATTCCTTTTTTTTTTTTTTTCCACCTGTGTATTTGGATACTATTTGGGCCGTAACACCGCAAAACAAAGCATAAACATAAACACCTTTTTACGAGCTAAAACATCCACAGACTGCATGAAAACATGAGCAGGACTGCAGAAAACTGCTGAAATAAATCCAACAGTCCTATTGTGTGTGGAGACCTGGTCCAGGACCTATGGAGGGAAACCAGATGCAGTGACTTCAGTTCTTGCTCTATTTCCCCGTAAATATCCAAATATCTCACAAATAGAAAAATATATTTTTTTAAACAGAAAAACACTGCTTATCTGGTTTTTGACATTTCTGTATTTCTGTTTTGGTTTTAAGTCAGTAAAACAAAAATAACCACACCGTTTTAAAACAGAATTACCAAAGAATGAAGGGTACACAGATTTAAATGACATTGCATGCTTCATTTTTTCTCTATTTTATAAAGAAAAAAGTCTTTAACCAATATTATTTTTTTCCCCAAACTCATGTGCTCCTTTTTTTCCATAACACTCTTCATTGAGTGCATGGAGAGCATGAAACAGGATCTTGGAAAATTCAGCAAGATTGCTCCACTAACCAATTTTCCTGAACCCTGTGGTAACATTCCAAAAAGCCAGATATGACTTTATTCAATTCATCCACAAACGATAAAGCAATTTGGCCTCGGACTGCTTTCCACTGCCTTACATATCCCTTACTGAACACACACACACGGATTCATGCACACACACACACACACGCACACCTAGACTCATCATACTGTGAGTGCAGGTAATCTAGACAGTTCTACAGTAAGCATCCTCATGAGAAAGCTTTTATTCACCGTAGTTTTCCAGGAAGGTTTAAGTAACACTTAGGTTATAGGCATATATCTAATATGCTTGCTGAATTACATGTTTTTTTTTTTGTTTTTTACATTTACAAAAGCAAGAGTATCAAAGTTTTCCAATAAAAAGACGTTTTATTTAAAAGGGAATGGTATTGCGCTGGAGTATATGATACACTCTAACAGCTAAGACCTGCACTGTCTCCTCAGTACGAGTAAGTGAACCATTACTACTCCCTCTGCTCACCTCTTCTTTTAGTGTTTGTCAGTTACAAGGCTATAGCCTCTTATTGGATTCTATATTATAGTATTAAAATAACTATTATAATTTCATCATGCATATCATTTCATTCAGATATATTGTGAGGAGGTGCAATAATAAATGGATATTGATTGCAGCTGAAAAAAGAAGATATAGCCTACAGCGCTCAGGATGTCTGATTCTTAGCTTAAAGAACTACTGTCTTGCAATTGCTGAGCTATAGGTGCAATAATACGGCGATTCCCATTTGGTATCAGGCTGCAAAAAAAAGAAAAAGAAAAAAAAGGGAAAAAAATGCTTTTAAAAATTAATTAAAATTTTTATGTACGTTTATGTAATTGTATTTTAAACAATTGTCACTTACGCTTTTCCTATACTTTAATGCTGCGAGACCCATGCCCAATCCAACTTGATTCTGCAGAAATTGAGACCAGCAAGATGGCGGTGAGCGCAGACAGTTCTGCAGAGTTTTATTCAACGACCTAATCACATTAATCACTTGACCTCCAGTCCTACTCTGAATGTGGGAATCTAAACAAGCGTGAAACAGAATTACCAACAAGAAACTCACCTAAAACCACTTGCTTATGTCATTTCTTTCTCTCTCTCTCTCTCTCTCTCTCTCTCACATGCACACGTGCACACACGCAGGCGTATGTGCTCGCATGCATGCACACACACGCACGCATGCACAGTTGTGTTAGTTTTTTTTTTTTTTTAAAAAAAGCCCTTTATTCCTGAAGGTATTATAAAATCCAGCCATGTTGATCTGCCCTGAGGCCTGCTGGTAGGCATACCCTAATGAGACAGAAGCCATTGATCACTCATATTGTTGACATAAGTGGAAAAAACGTTGTACCTCAGAATGTGAAAAAAACATAAAAAATGTCCAATCTCAATAAATATATATATATATATATATATATATATATATATATATATATATATATATATATATATATATATATATATATTTATTGTTGTAATGTAAATGTAGAGAAATGTATTTTTGTTTCTCTGCATTTGTTGCTCAGTGTTTTTGTGTGTATTTCAATTATTTATTTATTTATGTATTTATGTGTACTTTTTTTTTTTTTAACATTTTGTGTGAATCTGTTGTCGTTTTGTGTTTTTTGGTGGGTCAAATTGTATATTTTAGTTGTCATTTTGTATATTTGTCTCACATTTTGTGCGCGCTTGCTGTTTATTTAAATTTTTGGATTCATTTTGTGATTTTCTTTCTTGTCTTTTTCTGTATTTTCCTCTTTGTGTATGTTTGTTGTTGTTGTTTAGTGTCTTTTTCGGGGGGTTTTTTACTTGTCATTTTGTATATTTTTTCTCTCATTTTGTGTGTTTGTTGTCGGGTTTTCGGGGTTCATTTGGTGTGTTCTAGACATAATTTGTGAATTATTTTCTCACTTTGTGTGCTCTTGCTGTTTTATTAAACAGTTAAAGATATACAATGACCTGAAAACTATTTTATTTGTTTGTACCTTGAAAATGAAAATAGCCATAAATAAATGTCCTATTTGCCTTGTTTTACAGTAACAGAAAAAATTAAATCCATTTTATTTTACCTTCATTGTTGTTTGACGTTGTAGATGAAAATTCCAACTGGACCATTGCCTCACATTTCACAATAGGAGGATTTAGGTGTCTATCACATAAGTGGAGGTAACACCTCAGACCACAGGGACAGTGACTGAACATCTCTCACCTCTTCTTTAACCAGGCTGGTATATAAGACAACAGGCTTTCTCCATTTACACTCATTGATTCTGCCACTGACATGTGTTTGCGACTTGTTTGGCTAAAAGTCGAAATTTAGGACACATCACACTATTTGATACATGTTCTCAACCTAACTGATCGAAAGCTGTACTTTATTGTTTGGATGGGAACACTATTGGGACTGAAAAAACAACATCATTCACCACTACTTTCCTCTGCATTGCTCCTGGCTGATTTAATTTATTGTGTTTACAATCAATGTAGTGAGAAACCATCATTAATCTGTAGCTAAAAAGTGTTTGTTCTGAAGCCCCATGTAGATTTGAACCATTGTAAGTTTTTTATTTTAAAAGAACATTTAATATTTAGCTATAAAAAAGAAGCTTTTATAAACTCATTAACCTATCAGAGCTAAATATCAACAACAAGGATATTTCTGGTCCGTTTCAGCATTGTTTATGGTCCTAAAGACACGTTAATAGTGAGTGCTTGATGGTATTCACAGAAGTTTGCAGCAAGCAGTTGAATGTGATACAAGTGAACCAGACATGAGCAGCTTTTACAGTCTTTGCAGATACAGTAGACGGTGCTCATTGGTCACCTTGTGATGTTATTCTTTTGGCCATTACTGAATCTTCATGATCCCTGATGAGGGTTAGAATGTAGAGGAAATCCAACCTTATTTGCGAATGAGAATCTGAGATACTCACACTTCATATGATTTTACAGTCAGGTGCATGACTGGTGAGGCCCCTGTACACATTTATGAAACCAATAAAAGCTTAAATATGCAACATTTCCTTTTTCAATATAATTTTGTATGTTCTTGCACTGAAAGCTTTTGGTAATCTTTAATCTGTTCCATATGTTTCAACAATAATAGCAAGAAAAACAAGAACTTGTATTATAATGTCCACTTTGTGTTTTATATAATGTACATGCTTTTTTAAAATCATGAATGATCTTATCTTTACATGAGGTTTGGGGGTTAAGGGTATTGAGTGGGACAGGCCATGCCTGTTCACTGCTGGTCTGACCACCTTCAGTAGTGAAGCACAAGCCACCACTCCTTAGCACTGAACACTGCCCCCTTTCTGTGCAGCATGGTACTGTCTGCCTCGCACTGTACATTTTCACTGCGCATTTATAGACGATGCAGCTGACCAAAAACACTAAATATGTCACACACATTCATTAAATATATTGTACCGAGTGTGGAACATTACCATGGACAATAAAGCAGTGATCAAACATACATTTTGGTGAGATAAAGAAAGAAAGCAATGGGCATGCGCTGATTGGCTGCTCCATTAGTGTCAGGTTCTGTTTGGTTTCATTCATTAGCCCTTATGGTCCTCTTTCTGTTTTCCTGAGTCTGTTTCTTCTAGTTTCATGTGTTAACTCTTGTCTGTGTGTTTCCAGGCCTTCCTGCTCGTGTCTCCACCCCCCAGTAATGTCAGTATGTTTGGGTTGTGAGTGATGAGCTCCCTCATGTTTTCCACCCAGGTGTGGCCCGTTCCCAATCAAGCCTCGATCACTATTTAGTGTGATAGAGTGTTTTGGACACTTCTGTAGCACTGATGAGCAGGTGAAACTGATTGAAGCTGCTCATGTTTTCATGGAGCGCCGCTGCGCTTGACAAGAAACGGACAGAGCTTTATAGCCACAGCAAAGTTAAGTGGGCACTAGTGGCTCTGCATTTAGGAGTCAGTGATGATTTGTGTAGTTTTTTAGACAGTATTTTGGGTGGTTTAGGTGGTGTTAAATGCAGCCAGAATGGGAGGGGGGTGGGCGGTGCACCCAATGAGCGCTCCCCGGAAACATTTCCCCATAAAAAAACGGTGCCTCGCGGTGACAACGTTTCATGCCGATTCTGTCTATTTCAGCGTTCAACAGGGCATGGCAGCACCTGTGTGCAGGACAGCACAGTTGGCTTCAGTCTGCAGATTACCAGCAGTACAAGAGGCTTGGTTTTCCAGCATCACTCCTTTTGTCCAGAACCTGCCTCCAGTCTGGCTGCCTGCCCATGCTTACCTGCCCATCTGCCTAGGTATCTATCTCTATTACTCTCTGTTTCTCTGACAACTTACCTGTAAGATACTTACCAGTCCATCTCCTCGTGTTCAGTCCTCTGGCTTGTCTCCTTCCGTCTCCTGGTCCCGTGCTCCTGTAACTTTTGTCACATTCCGGAGCCAAATTTCTTGCACAGTTCTGCAGACGTGATGTCAAATGACGCTAATGCTTGTTCTCAACGGCTTGGCGAGGCGTACACTCTGCCGGAAATAAAGAAGAAGATGGCGGCTTGTACACTGAAAGAAAAAAAACACGGTGGACCAAACTACTGTTTGGTTCCACAGATGCATGTGCACAGGTCTTGCATTAAAAAGTCACATGTAAATAACTGTGTCACAGTTGGCATGCAAATGTGACCACATTTTGTCATCTGAGTCTGCCCCGACAGTTACAACCTATTTTTTTTCTCATAAAAATTACATATTTGCGTTTGTTTTAGTTGTAAACCTGCTTTCATTAACAAACAACTGATAATGCCAACATCAGGTCAACGCACAAGTGAACGTCAAACACAAACGGGGGCGCAGTGCACTCAAGCGCCCAGTGGATCTATTTACATAATCCATATTTCAAAATTAAGGATAATCCATTTTCTGAGGAAGAAAAAAGATTGTTTCAATGGTGGATGTCATAATTCTTCTACTTCATGGTCCTGGCTGTAGTGCTGATCCTGCTCTCTCTTCAGCGCTGCTGCTACAGCAGGTACTGAAGAAAGCTGCTTGCATGGACACTATTTGACCAGTTCTTAATATCTGTTCGAACCTGACCCTTCGGGTACTGTCCGGTCCCATCAGGCTTCGGTCGGGTACCCATCCTCTAGTCACAGTATCAGCTGCGGTGCTGTGAAGAGTTCATGCGCCCCCCCTGAGCCGGCTTGGCTGATGACTGCAGTTACCCAGACGGCCGTCGTGTCACTATGGAGTCTGCTTTCTAGATCCTGCCCTATGCTCCTTTAAGGGGCACTCAAAGTCTAATTTTTTTGGCCTGTGTGAATGTTACTGTGCTGTGGCCTGCTTGGTTGAATGAGGTAGGCCAGACAGCAGCCTCGTTGGGCCGCACATGCACACATATTCAACGCAAGCCGTTAAATGTGGTGACGACTCATTCCTCTACAACTTAAACACATTAGCAATGGCAGTACTAATTAAAGCACTGTGGTCCGATGAAGAGCTGGAGTGTTTGCTTGTATTGTAGGCAGAGGACCGTATCCAGCGGTCGTGGGATTTACACTCTGATTATACTATATACAGTCACTGAATGACAACGTTTCGCCATTCCTAAGTTGTATATAAACGTGATGATGCACTAGTGGCTGGGAACCGTGCTAGGCTGAGTGAAGGCAGTTTAAGGTTACCCTATTGCCAGGGTAGCGGGGAGAAGGGTGGGATGTGACAGTATTAGTGTGCCCTTATTTTTATTTTTTTTCACTTGTCTGCACATGCTGTCAAAGGTCAACACTACAAGAAGTGCAATCATTGTGAGAGAGCAATGCATGTTTTGTTATTGCAATAAAAGAAATTGATTTATTTTATTGCTTAATTGTGACCATCACCAGCCCTCCCTAAGGATGGGTAAGAAATCTTTTATTATAGGGAGGATATAAAAAGGGAGAGTAGTGTTACACCTAGGGGGAGGGGAAAGGGAGCAGGGAGGAGAGACTCAAGGTACGAAATAGAAAGGGTGGGGAGAATAGATTATTTTACAGTGAGGGTGAGATGTGAAGTTGTAGAACATACTGTGCTTATTATGTTGTGTAATCAATCCAGTGTGGTATGTGAAGCTGTGGACAGGGGGAAGGAGTGAGTGGTAGTACCTAAAGCAGGTATTTGGGATTAACGTTTCTAAAGTTAAGCCCAGTATGAGTTTTATTCCACATCCCAAGGCTTGCCAGTGCATCGTAGACCAGTATATGTGCAAAAACCGCTACCGCAAACCCAGGAGCTGCCCCCGGCCCACAGATGCAGCCAGGCCAGCAGAAAGAGCGGGGGCCTAGAAGCCCCAGGCCACCCCCCTCACGCCCGAGCAGCACCCCAGACGCCCCCGAGATCCCAGGCCGAGAAGCAGCCACCGACCCCACACACACATCCGAGGAAGCCCCAAGCAGCCGAGCACCCAGCGTATCCCACCACCGACCCCAACCCCCAACCTCAAGGCCCCCCGCCAGAAACCCACCCACCCACACCCAAGCACCCAACCCCCCGAAGGGAGGGCCCAGAGAGCCCCCCGCCCGAGACCCCAGCAGAGGAGCCAAGGCCCACAACCAGCAGACGGCCAGAGCCACGCAGAATGGGCAGCCGGCGGGCGCCCGCCGGTGGGCCTAGAGCCAGCAGGGACCGGGCCCCAGGACAGAAGGAAGCAGCACCGAGAGCAGCGCCCACCAGGGACGACTACCACGCCTATAGTCGCCGAGGGCACCAAGGGGATGCTGCAAGTTGCCCCGCCGGCCCCCAGGCGCATCGACCGAGCACCACAGAGCGCGCCAGATCGCCTTTCCTTAATGCTGCCCTTGACAACCCCTTCCCACCAAAGGGCCCAGCCAGTGTGCCCTTAAACTTCCCCACGAAAGGAATAAGACCTCCTACCAAACCTGCAGCAGGGGTGGGAGTTGATATTGGTGGTTGGGGCTCATTTTGCCACTGAATGCAACACCCAAAATTCAGAACAGTTATGAACAGACCTGGGGACAGAGAAAAGCCTTGGTGTAGTCCATTGATCCCATTCAGAACAGTTCAGCCATACAGCTGGAATTAAACAGTCAACATTTTGAAAAGGAGTGGCCGTTGTGTCCCTTTAGCTATTTATTGCCTATTCTAGCTCGACCGTGGCTCAGGTGATAGAGGGGTCGTCTTCTGATCAAGAGGTTGAAGTCTGTGTTGAAGTGTTTTTGGGCAAGACACTGAACCCTAAGTTGCTCCCAGTGGTCAACTAGCGCCCTGCCTGACAGATCAGTCCCATTGGTGAGTGAATGAGTTGATATTGTAAAGCGCTTTGAGACTACTTCAGTGTGGGGATAAAGCGTATATAAATCAAGTCCATTTACCATTGTTTCCTTAGCATTGTCCTTGTTTCTTCATTTGTCTTCTGTAGGGGAATTTTGTTCATGACATAGCATCTGCTACACATTTAACACATTAGTTATAACCACCAGTAACACAGATCCTTAGAATACACATTCAAACATTAACTTGACACTGTGGCTATAGGAAACTCCTCCTCAAAATCCGTACTTTATCTCTGAAGATAATCATTCATATTTCAAATTATCAGAAGGATAAACATATTTTCACACCTCATGTAGAGCAGAGCTTGTACCCCATTTTGAAGTACAGGATGTAAAAAGTGAAGTAGGTTTACCGTCCATTTATTTCACCTTTTGAATGACACCGTAAACAATTATTCTCACCAATTTGTGTTAAGTGAAGATATCACCATGTCCAAACATTTTAATGCACTGTGATTAGCGATGTATTACCGCCACTCTTCTGTTCTATGTGAAGGATGTGGCCGAGGTGGGGTGCTCAGCCATGACTCTGTAAAGTGGAATCATCTTTCCTCTGAAAGGACCAACAGATAGAACTCCTCTTTTCACAGTGATCGTTAAGGATAACCACTAACACCACAAGCCAAGAAGAGACAATTACTCGCAATCACTCTAGCTGTTGGTGGAGTGGCATTTTATGCAAGTGTTTGCGTGTGTGTGTGTTCACGCAATTGGAGGTTTGTTCGCTCTTTCTCCGTGTGTCTGGACAGCCCCCGTCTGCCCCTCCAGTCATCTGTCACCATTACAGGACAAAGGCAGCAGCGTCTCAGGGCCATTACTGAGATTGCTGGAGATGATTTGGAGTGTCCTCCTCAGCACTGAGAAAATCATTTCCTCACAAAGAGTCAGCCCCTCAGCTCTGCGGGCCCCTGCCAGTGTACAGGGCAAACCACTGAGCCCTTACTCTGCCTTGAATGCCTCCAGGAGTGATGGACACAGAGCAAGAGTAGATCAAATCAGAAAAAGAAACAAGAGCATTTACGCTAAAGATAGAGAGGCAGCTAGTGGGATAAAAAAAAAAAAAAAACACCCAACTCTTCTTAATGGTACACAAGGGAAGAAAACTGTTGAGAAAATTGATATGAGAGGAATTCTCCAAGGGCTGGGATGAAGCTGCTTTAACCACTCTTTAACACACATCTTTGATTGAGTTCATGCATGGGTCTCATCTCTGATTCCTTCAGTCCTCCATTTTATCCTCTGTACCTAAAGCACACGCATTCACTCTCTCTCACTTCTGGCCAGGTATGTGGCTTTATTTGCATTGTAGCTGAACTAGGCTACCATGTTTTTAGCTGCCCAGATAGCATGCATACGTCTCGCTGATGTTGGCCTCAGATTGTGCATCTGCATTCTACTCCTATTGCATCATCAGTTTTTTTCCCCCAAAATTGATGATACCACTTATAAAATTGTAGAACTATAAAATGTTACTTCCATGAAGCTGTTTTTGTGCTGGGGCTCTTTTGGCTATGCTGCTGAAAATACATTTATGGTCATGAACTGTGTCTTTCTTTATTTTGTCCACACATAATAAGCTAGTTAGTGATAGTATATTGTTGTTGTTGTGATATTGCCATATTCCTATCAGATTTAAGTAAATACTCGACTATGGATATGGAGATATTTATACTAATTGAATGATCCAAGCTAAATAAAGGTTAATATAAGCTGTAGTTAGGCCGCGCTGAGCATCTTTAATCCATTGTCCAAACATCGGCCAAACGCCGATGTTTCCACGACGTCTGCCCAATGAGCAAACGCTCTCCATAATACGTCTCCCCGATGCAACTTTATTCATCGTGCCGATGTTGGCGAGATGTATGTGTGCTTTCAGGGTATTAATCTTTTGTTAAGTGAATCCCGTGCGTACCTACATTAGTGATTAGTGTGGTTTTGGGTGTTCGGTGGCGTAGCGGTGTGTTGGCTACTGGTCAACAGGTGGATGGTGGCAGTATTTTTTTTTAAACCACCAACTCACCATCCCTAACAACCCAACCCAACACACACATACATACACACGCACAAATGCACGCATGCACAAAGAGTTCTGACACAGAGAGATCATGATAAATTGTCATCCCTGCAGACTCAGATTGTTTTTAAGGTTTAATTCAGTTTCTTCCTGTGCTTGGGTGAGCAGCACTGTGCATGTGAGTGCTCCTGTGTGTATGTGCGAGTTGTGTATATCGATGAGTGTGTTTGCACCTCTGTGTTGGTGTCCATTCCTATGTGTGTGTGTGTGTGTGCGGGTGAGTTTAGCAAGGAGGGAGAAGGAGAGAAGGGTCCAGAGTGAAGTAAGGAACAAACAGGCATTATGGATCACAGGCGTAATGTACTTCAGCAGGTCAGGGGGCGGGGGGGGGGGGGGGGCTGCTCTAGTCGTCATGGAAATGACAAACCCTGATCAATATTTAAGGTTGTAACCTCTAAACTGTGATCCCCCCTATTTCTATCTATCTGTCCGTTTGTCCACCTATCTATTTACCTAGTACTTACCTAGTTCCCATAGAGGTGTTGTGTGAATGCTTAGAAAGGGTAAACTGCTGAATGAGTGACATTTTCCTTCAACTAATAATGACAAGATGGAAGTGATTGTCTTTGGTAACAAAGAAAAGAGGACTGCTCTCAGCGAGTTACTTGGGTCTCGATCATTAAAAGCTGACTCAGATTTCCAGAGCGAAAGGTTTAATGACTCAGAAAGATCAGGAGAAACTGGTCCATGCCTTTATCTCCAGCAGAGTGGACTATTGTAATGGTCTTCTGACAGGAATCCCCCAAAAGAGCATCAAACAGCTACAGCTGGTTCAGAACGCTGCAGCTCGGGTCCTAACCAGCACAAAGAGGTCAGAACACATTATTCCAGTTTTAAAGTCTTTACACTGGCTCCCAGTCAGCCTCAGAATAGACTTTAAAGTTCTGCTGCTGGTGTATAAATCTGTGAATGGGTTTGGTCCAGAATACATCAGTGGGATGTTAGTCAGGTATGAACCCAGCAGGTCTCTAAGATCTATGGACACAGATCAGATAGTGGAGCCCAGAGCTCACAGTAAACATGGTGACACTGCTTTTTAGTTGTTATGCTGCAAAGAAGAAGAACAAACTGCAGCAGAGCTTAAGTCAGCATTCAATGTGAACGGCACTTTTTTTCTCTACTGCATGTGACTGAGAGGGAGATTTTGAATCATATTATTGTTGATTTAATGTTTTTTTTTTACTGCTGATTTTAATGTTGTTATTGATTTATAAACTGTTAAATGTTTTCTGTTGCACTTTTTAATCATGTAAAGCAGATTGAATTGCCTTGTGTATGAAATGCGCTATACAAATAAATTTGCCTTTCTTTACCTAGTTACTTTTGAGAAGTCTAATACTGTTTGCAGGTGAAACTAGCTGTTATTGTCTCTTACTGTAGATGTGAAAAGGCACCTAATTAGCCTTATCCTCCATGGTTTGCATAAAGCTGCTGGAGACGATTGGATAAAGACATGCACTGACGTGCAGTCAGGGTAGGCAAGGTAGGCAGTGCCTACCCAAGGGTGAATTGATATTTTGATTATTTGTTTTAATTATAATATAATTATAAATTATCTATTTTACCATTTCTGATAGCCTACAGTACCTATAAGTTTGAAAGAGTAACCATTTTATGCGTTTCATAGCCCAAATGACTAAACCTCACTATTTCCTGGTACGGCAGAGATGCTGCACAGTCTCACTCCGCTGTAAGGCAGGAGGAGGCCACGCCCTCTACCAAAAGCACATTGCTGCTCTGCCTCTGGCCCCATAGCGTGTTTTTATGTGTTTGAGCATGCGCAGTCAGTTCCCCAAGATGAAAACCATTCACGTCCAAAGGCAGCGTAGAGAGCTAACCGTGCTATGCTAATACGTAAGTTCACAGTGTATTAGTGAATTAATCCAATGTGGCCGCAGCTGCTACATTCTCTAGCGAGTGGGCGGGATAACACTACAGGAAGAATGATCGCGAGAGACGATAAAGACACTCTCTTTTGAGGAAAAACAGCAGATTTAAAATATGGGAGACCAACACCTGAGCTACCAGACCTTCAGCAAAGGAAAGGTCAGAACATTGTTTGTATTTTCCACAGTGAATGGTACCAAAGGAAGGATTGGCTTTGATGATGCGCCTCCCTGAGGTTGTTCCGAACTCCCGAGTTGTTCTTGTCGTCATTTTCTTTGTGTTTCCAACACAAACACAGGACAGATGTGCTGCCATGTCATGAGATATATCTTGTTGGGAGAGTATGGAGGCTGCTATTGAATAATTGTTTCTTTAATAGTGTTTTCCAATGTTGATTTGTTAGATTAACACTTGCCAGCAGAAACATGTGAAATTGTCATTGGTGTCGACATTGGTGGTCTTGATTTGCTCACGACACGTCACTGAAAACATGGTGTAGGCCACATAGATCAATAAATCATATATTATTTGCTCGAAAAAAGAAGTCAAAATGCTTCGCTTAACAGTTTGTTTTGATCTCAACTGCAAACACTGTTTTATTTACGTTGTTGGAAACATTTCACATCATTGCATTGTGTGACGTAGTCATATAGACAGATGTAAACCTAAAAAAACAGTGCCAAAAAGACCTTCCAACACAGTTATCCTTGTCTGCCAAACCCCTCCAAAAAAATTACAGTAAGAAAAAAGGAAGGTGTCAGTTTACGGGACTCCACATCCCACAATGCAATGCACAAAACTTTTTCAACAATGTCAATAAGAGTGTGGTTTTGGTGGAGATCAAAGCAAACTTTCGAGTGGCTATATCAACCCATGATTTTCAATTAATTGATCCATGAGTCCTACACTATGTTTTATCTGATCAAATATTTTCATTTCCAGCAGCATTAAACCCATGACTAATTAAAGGTGTCATAATGTTCTAATAACATGATAGCCTTCACTTAATCATTGAGATATTTATTTAATACACAAACAACTTATTGGACTAAGAACTCTTTGCACGACTTTGGTAAAAGTTTTCTTTCTAAGTGAAAGAATTCTAACAAAAGGAAATAAGGAATGACACAAAAGCAAAGACACAAGAGAAGAAAAACTGATTAACTGTCAGAGGCTTCTTGGTGTTTCTGAGAGTATTCATCAATACATGGCCAGCTCTGTTTTTTCGTCCACAATGGCTGGAGAAGTAGAAACTGTTGGAAGTCTTCCACTCTGCAAACCACAAACCAAAGCTCCCATCTGAAGTTATCAATATCAATCTATCTTGGTCTTCTTTCAAACAGAATAAAAAACTTGAGCCTTCTTCATCAATGCTCCACAAAGAACTGATACCATCTGGCTCCAAAGAGAGGACAAAGCGAGAATAAGGAGGAGGCGGCAGTGACTGATCACAATGAATGCTCAAGACACACACTCATAAACTATGGTTCAGACATAATCATCCCTTATGGTTTTCAAAGACCACATTTATGACCCAAAGGTGGAGCAGATGATAAAGTGTATTTGAACTCACATGAATGGTCATATATTAACTGTGACACACAAACACCAACTTAACAGACACACCCATTTTTTTTTTTTAAAACAACACAAACAGTGATTTATGGGTCTAATAGAATTGTAATGAGTAAATAAAACATTTAACTTTTTCATGGAATCACTTCATAAAACTATTCCCATCACATACAGTTCAAATGATTAATGAATTTAGGTGAGGTGAGAAGTGGGTTAGTGTTCTCCAAAAGCAACATAGGCGTACTGATATATACTCAAGTTGAAGAACTGTTACTTGATTGAAAGTACAAACAAGTCATACATAAAATACTCAAGTACAAGTAAAAAGTAGCTCAATGAAATAGGACTCAAAGTAAGAGTAACTAGTAACTTTAACCACCCACGTTTATTACGTTATTACATCCTGCCATGGTGCCCTGGCATACAGTAAACAGCTCACGGAGAAACTGAAAAAGGAAGAAACAAAATATTGCACAATTGGAACTTTTGTCACAATATACAATTACTTTTTAAAAATAAAATAACACCGATGAATTCTATTCAAAATAAATCAAATTCATAGCTATTTATGAACTCTAAAACTGAGAAAATAACCGGCATTTACAGTAATCTGGTTGGTCATTCCATTTTTAGTAGTTTCACAGTGTCCGTTAATCATTTTAAAACAAAAAAATATATAAATTACTCAGTAACGATTGGGTGTAGAAATGTAATTAATTAGTTTACTTCTTTTAAAACATACTGAAGCACAAGTTAAATGACTGATTTAGAAATACACTCAAAAAAGTACAAGTACCAATAAAAGCAACTTTGTTACAGTAATGTGAGTACTTGTAATCCATTACTTTCACCTCTGAGCATAGGTATACAGAAGACAACAGTAGACTGTAATGAGTGGAAGGTGATGGGGGGGTGTAACTGAGAGACTTTAAACGCTCCACAGATTGCTTTAGTGTTTTGACAATGGCCAATCTAAATTGCAGTGTTTTAGCGCCTATTCTCTGCAGCGCTGGGTAACGATGCGTGTGGCTGTCAGCCTTGTCAAACAGCCTTTCTCTCTTTCTCGCTGCATGGCTGCTATCATCATCACCGGCCTTTCAGACACCAAACTTTGTCCCTTTATCTCCGATTGTGCCTCTCCCTCACCGTACTGCTAAAATTACCCGTTCATTTTGTTGTGCCATAAAATTACAGCCTGGTGAAGATTGGCAGTGTTTTTTTTTGCAGAAGGAGGGGGCAAATCAATGTTTTTGTTAGGGTTGTGTGTGTGAGTGCTTGTAAGTGTCTGTGTGTGTGTGTGTGCATGGGCATGCTCAGAACGTAGTGATATGGGATCATTGTGTGATTGTTGATGTGTATATGTGTGTGTCTACGTAAGTGTATTTCACTGGGTGTGAGTCATGGAGCTATCACTAAGGATAATGGGACTCCAGATAATGTCAGGCTACAAGGACAGAAACCTCTGTTTTACTGGACACTTTCAAATTTTTTCAATCAGTAAGAGGAAAATAGCACAGTTGTGCAGGAGGTGAGGACCTACAGCAGTTTACAACAAGGGATGAATCCAGCAGCCTCTGCATTAAAGTAGTGATATTGGTCGTACATTTCAGCAGAGAAAATAGACTCCTTGTCAAGTCTGTGGAATGAAGTTCCATGATCTACAAAGTTTCATAATCTCATTGTGAAAAAAAGAAGATCAGCTCTAAAAATATGACATATGAATTCAAGATACTTATTGGATTTGATCTCACAATCATATTTCAAACAAAAAAACCTATCAAGTAGAGAAACAGAGACAGGATTGAGGGAGAATTATGAGGAAAAATCAGACTGCATTAAAAATACAAACCCACAGCAGGTTGGCCTATCAACCACACATGACCAAATTACTCAAAAGCTCATAACGTTTCTTGCAGAGTTGCAAATATGTATTAGGAATAGGCCTTTAGCCTAAAAGCAATTTGCATTGTAAAAATGGCTGCTAAAACTAATAGGTTTACAGACAGCTCCCCTTATTGCATAAATGTGCTGTAAACAACACAGAAGATATACAGCACATAACATAAGGTAACTTTATTCACCTCTAAATTGACGTAGTGTATGGCAAGCCCTTTTAACATTTAATCAGTAGGGCTTACTAGTAGCAATTTTACTTAAAGGTACAGTGAAAATAAATAAATATATGGTGGACAATGTTTTTTTGGCTTGTAATTCCGGGTGGATCTGTAGACTATGGGTCCTCCTAGTTGTCATTCTGGTGATATGTTTACGTTAGGATGTCGTACGTGCTTGTCCCTGTTGCGCACCGGGTCCCTTGAAAATGGATTTTCACTTACCTGTTGCAAGTCTGACATAGTGAGAAAAGTGAAAATCTTCTTTTGGAAGGTAAGCTTGCATCAGCGATGCCAACTCCATCTTGTAAACAGAGCTGTGCATGTGGAAAACTGGGTTGTGCACACTCTCTCGCATACCTAGGCGTTCCCTCTTGGAAGCAGGTCTCCAAGTTCTGCTTTAAGTACGGCACGTAATAAAATGATTTCCTTACTGTTACTGTCCAACACTGCAATTTAGTTACAAAGTTTTATTATTTAGTCTTAGAGATTTCACCTAAAGTGCATTCATTGCATATTATTTTAAGCATTTAGGGTTAAAACTGCAATATGTATTTTTTTGGTGTCATTTGGTCAAAAATTCATAATTATCTTTGAGCATATTGTAATCCAAAGTTTTCTGAGTGGACAGTGAATCTTATCTCCTGGCTCTGTAAATGAGCTTTAGAAATACAGGAGCGTGCTGGAGTTCAGCCAATCAGAGATCTTTCGATCCCATGAGCTGTTTTAAGCATTACTATTGGCTGCTCGAGCTGCTCGTCAAACGTTACCGATCTGAGAGTAGGGACAGTCCCATGGCATTATATTCAAGCAGAAGTCTGTGGCTTTTGGCACAGCGGTTACACGGCAGAGCAAGAGGAAAAAGAAAGATCAAGGTGGAGAAGCAACAGAAAAAAGACAAAAACATGTTCAGGAGGAACAGAGTCTGCGGAGATTCGTCTGACTCGGTGTGCGATGGACTACGTGAGATCCGCTTTCAGTCAGTTCTTGTAGTGTCATGGATATGGGGGGTGTGGATATTTTATTAAATTAAAGATTAATTTGGGGCTTTCACCTTTATTTATTGGCATATATATGTTTGTACACATATACAAATTTGTTCTCTGCATTTAACCCATCCCTGGGGAGCAGTGGGCGGCCACGTTGGGGTTAGGGGACTTGCATAGCATCCCTCAGCAATAGCCCGGATGAGATTTGACCCGGTGACCCTCCGACCCTCCAATTACAAGCCCAGCATCCTTAACCATTAGGCCACCACTCCCTATACAAAATATTCCAAATCCTGCCTGTATTACTACATGCAAAAAACATTTGAAAGGAAGTAGATTTACAACAAAGTCACAACTGACACAGTACTGGAAATAAAGCCATCTAGATAATATTTAATACTTTTCACACAGTCATATGGGCATTGTAAAAACACTGGCCCAATTGTGATCATCATCCCAGTCAATTTTTGCTCATTGGCTACATGGTACAGGTACAACATCAACTTTTAAATATTATAACTCTATAATTGGGTTGAAATGTACATTACATTTTCCACTGACATAGACGATTGGAATAATCTTTCTTTTGAGCCCATGTCTGGACTTAGTACAACATTTCTACTGCCACATCTCTTTATCAGCAACAAAATGTTTTTCTTTCAATCATTCTCTATCTAGTCAATTAATAACCAGCAATGATATTAGAATGTTTGAGTAGGGAGTGATAGACTAAGGGCGTCCATCTCCTTATCTCCTTTTCTGATGTTTTTTTCTCCATTGATACTCTGCTTCGTCCTCATTGGTTGAAGAGCCTAAACAAACAAAACGTTTCGTTTACGCACAAATAAAGTGTTATCCACCTAATTGGCTTTACGAATTTTCCTTTTTAGATAGTGTTCTCATATAATCTCTCCTAATGAGAACTACTGTGTATGAACAGTTTTGAGTGAGAGTCATTATGACAACAACAAAAAACCTTCCTAGAGAAGTAAACTAGTTATCTATATTTGCTAACCCTCGACAGATTTAGACTGTCATAATTTTGCTTGTCTCACTCCATCAGGCCCAGCAGGTAAACAATGACACTTTCTCCTTTATAGTAAGTACTAGTTGTTGTCTTTTAAGAGGATTTTTAAATGGATCAGTTTTTAACTCATTCAAAGTTACTGAGAAGGTATTGTCAGCACCCAATCCTTTCACAGGCCTGATCCTTTCAACGTCTGCGCAAAACGCTTCTACATCGGCCGGCTTATTTTACGACAGTTCCTGTACTATGTAAAAGGTTGAAACCCTGTTATTTAAAAAAAAAAAAAAAAAATAGAAATTCATGTTTTGAGTGGATTTTGATTTATTTAGCTTCTTAATTTATTTTCTGTTTGGTTTCGGATCGTCAGTGTTGTGTATTGTGTTTTGATCCTTTTTTGTATATATCGTCTTGCAGTGGTTTTTCCTTTTTGTCTTTCTTTTTTTTTTAATTAACAAATAAAAACACCACAAAACAGTCACATATACCATCAAAATATTTAACAAATGTTGTATGGTTGGTTTACATTCAAATACTACGTCCCAGGAGCTCTGTCGAAAAAATTGCAAGTGAAGGAAGTGACAGGTACCACAGCACAAGCTATCTATGGGCACTAATGTACCAGTTGGGTGATCCTGAGTGGGTGTGTGCACTATCAAACCTATTATAGTACAAAAAGAGGACTTCCTTACAACTCATCAGATCACTTATAAACAGTGTTGGGCAAGTTACTTTCAAAATGTATTACATTATATATTAGTAATTACTGTCTCTGAATTGTAATGCGTTACACTACTTTTGAGTTACTTTCACCAAAATAACCACAGAAGTATGACTAGCATTCTAAAATGCTAAAATATAGTTTATTGCAGCTGATTATATATCCAATGGAGGGTGATAGTATAGCATAATGAGCCTGTAGGCTACTAACAACTTAATATAATATCCACAGTGATGGCTCATGGCGCAATAAGTAACAATGACAGTCAGAATCACAAAAGCAGACAAAGTAAGTCTGATAAGTTATGATAAAGATATCGTAAATTTTTAAAATCTAGGCCTATTCGAATGAAACACAATAGAGCTAGAAACAACTATAATGTAACCTATAGCCTTATGACTTGACAAGATGCACAATCTCTTTCTTTTTGTTTCAATTCTTTAATTCCCTTTTTTAGGTGTACTGTTTTTACTGATGCTAACATGACTACCTGTGTAACACTATTTTATATGAGCGCTCATACAAAGCAGTCAAACCAGTCACGAGACAACTTCACCACCAGTCAAATTGATGATGGCAGCGGTGGCTAGCTGCAAGCTAGCGGCATTTCTACAGTGAAAGTCTTTACAAAAAACACTTCTAAACTAAAAACTTCTATAGTGCACATTTAAGAGCAGGAATATGATTTGTATGAGCCTCAGTCTCAGCCATACGCCTCAGTCTCCACCATACGCCAAAATACTTTAAGCCCTGCCGGTATTAGCCTTATGTTGCTGTGTAATAATAACACGTTAGATAGCCACATGACCCAGTGACCATACTGTATGGTATGGTCATTATGACAACGTTAGCTTACCTCGT
This sequence comes from Gouania willdenowi, assembly GCF_900634775.1. Taxonomy (NCBI): domain Eukaryota; kingdom Metazoa; phylum Chordata; class Actinopteri; order Blenniiformes; family Gobiesocidae; genus Gouania; species Gouania willdenowi. Next base: position 18,755,010 of record NC_041046.1, on the reverse strand, counting down.
CATTGCTGGCGTTAGTGGAGATTTTGCCGTCATCACTTCTCTTGGTTCAAGTAGCACAGCAGATCGAGAGGAACTTAATTTCTGCTGCTTTGTCTGACCCTTTTCCACACTTTCGTCCTCTGCTCTCTTTCTCTTTGCCAAGCCTGCATCTCTCTATCTAATTGGTGTTACTGTGGCACCGGTCCAGGTGTTTCTTCAAGTTACTGGTGCTGTTTTTCACATCTCAGGTTAAAATGCATTGTAATACGCGTTACTGAAATTCGTAATGGGTATACAGTATCCCTTTATAACCGGGACCGGACTAGGAAGGATTTGGCGTGGAGGAAAATCAGCCAGGAGGTGGTAGTAGCAGGTAAACGTTCTCTCTGTAGCACTGAGCTAGGATAGCATTAGCCGCTAATCACACCGGCTTTTTTCACTGGTGGTTTATGTTTATGAGAGGAGAAAAAGGAGCGCAGCTCCTCGCTTCAGCAGGCAGTGAAACTCACCGAGTTGGATTTGTCACTGGTGAGTAAACGCAGCATTAGCCAATCAGGACGCAGAACACAATGCGCGTTCATACGCTTTATTTATTTATTTTTAATTTTTTTTCTTCTTGTCTGCACATGCTGTCAAAGGTCAACACTACAAGAAGTGCAATCATTATGAGACAGCAATGCATGTTTTGTTATTGCAATAAAATAAATTGATTTATTTTATTGCTTAATTGTGACCATCATCAGCCCTCCCTAAGGAAGGGTAAGAACTCTTTTATTAGAGGGAGGATATAAAAAGGGAGAGCAGTGTTACACCTAAGTGGAGAGGGAGGGGGAGGGGAAAGGGAGCAGGGAGGAGAGACTCAAGGTACGAAATAGAAAGGGTGGGGAGAATAGATTGTTTTACAGTGAGGGTGAGATGTGAAGTTGTAGAACATACTGTGCTTATTATGTTGTGTTATCAAGCCAGTATAGTGACAGGTGTGAAGTTTAGCTATAATGGTGGTGGCTGTGGACAGGGGGAATGAGTGAGTGGTAGTACCTGAAGCAGGTATTTGGGATTAACATGTCTAAAGTTAAGCCCAGTATGAGTTTTATCCCACATCCCAAGGCGTACCAGTGCATCATATACCAGTATATGTGCAAAAAACTGCTACCGCAAACCCAGGAACTCCCCCGGGCCCGCAGATGCAGCCAGGCCAGCAGAAAGAGTGGGGGCCAGGGAGCCCCATGGCACCCCCCCACGGCCGAGCAACCCCCCAGACGCCCCCAAGATCCCAGGCTGACCCACACACACATCCGAGGGAGCCCCAAGCAGCCGAGCACCCAGTGCATCCCGCCACCAACCCCAACCCCCAACCCCAAGGCCCCCCGCCAGCATCCCGCCCCCCCCCACCAAAGGGCCCAGTCACACCGCAGAGCCCGGCTCGCAGGACGCCGCCCAAGCGGCACCCACAGGCATGGTAGGGCACGGCCCCCACCACCCGCCCCAGAAGACCCCCGCCAAGACCAGCCCGGCCAGCCGGCCAGGCCCGCCGGACCCCAAGGGCACCACCGCGTTCATACGCTTTAAAAAAAATGCATCCAAAATTGCACTGTAAAAAAAGCATTAAAGCGAGAGACTACTGTAATATTACCGAAATTTTATTAGGAATGCGTTACATTACTGCGTTTCAGCAAAAAGTAATACATTACTGTAATTGCGTTACTTTTGTTGTGCGTTACTCCCAACACTGCTTACGAATGGCGTAAGCACTTTCTCAATGCTAGCTTCTGCGATAACCTAGAACTTTTATGAGAGTCAGAACCAAAAGTTGAGAAATGAGCTGACAATACTGATTTAGCTTTGCTTATATTTATGTCCCTGTAGCTTTTGGTGATAACAGCATGTCGAATGAGGACACAGGAACCTTTCACAATGTATTCAGTGATTCTATCTACCTCCTGGCTTATAACGTACAGCTAACACCTTATATGAGTGACATCAACATTCACAAAACAGGCCGAGTTCTCGTACTTGAGTGAATAAACTCAATAATAAATCTTTTATTAGCAGCTGGTGTCCTATTTTCCCTGAAAGCTTTTTGGATCCATACCAACTCCTTTTCTCTGACATATAAGGGAAAAGGTTGACCTTTATGGCTTTTGAATAGCCCACTGCTACCAAGACCTGTTCACCTGCAGTGCAAGCACTTTGTCGCAGCCTGGGTCTTATGGTACTGCAAAAGTGTCCAGAAGTGTCTGATATTATAACAAAAGAACGGCGAGGGAACGTGGAAGGCATTTACTTGTGGAGAGGCCGAGTGAGAGGCAAGCAGCAAGGTGCCATCAGTGCAGAGAAATAGGAGTGAAAAGGATGAAAACCTATAAATGAAAATCAATACAAGAAGGCAGGAAGGCATAAGAACCGTGGGAGGGGGGAGGGGGGTGTAATAGAATAGACTAAAGATAAATAATGAGGACAAGAGAAAGGAGAAAGAAATGAGAGGAGAGTAAAAAGAAAGAGACAGAGAAAAATGAAGCCAGAATACAATCAGAGGAATATATTTGTTATTGTGTGCCTGTCCCTCTCATCAATGGACCCAAGTCATAAGGAATACAAATTTGCCCACAGTGGCACTGATGAGTGAAAAGTAGCTGAGTCTCCTCTATTCTCTTTCTTTTCTGAAAGTCTCTGTGATTTACTGTGAGCCTTTGTACCATTGAAACTAACAATGAACCATTTACTTCTTATTTCAAAGCCGAAGATTCTTGATAACTGAGTGTGTCCGATTGTTTGAGGTCCAGTGTTACGTGACTCTTAGACTTCTTGCTCTTAGATTTTTATGACATATAAAGTTAAGAGACTGATAGAATAAAACTACACACCTCTTCAAAGCCATAAAACTACCTTTATAACACAAATGAAATATAATGACCCTCTTTTTTTATGTATATTTTTAGATCTTATAATATCAAGTTTTTCTTATTGCTCGACACACCAATAATGACTAGGGGTGTAATTAAATAGCTAACACACATTACAATATGAAATATGATACAGAGTTCACAATACGGAATATTCACAATACCATATAAAAAATAAAAATAAATTACCAATGAAGAGTAACAAATGTGTAAGAAATCTTTGTTGATGAAAAAACATGTAGGAGTGGATAGATTTAAAAATAAAGAATGACATTTTTTTTGTAAATTATTATTTCTCTAACATAAGTTTTGAAAGCTGCCAAAAAGAAATAAAAAATGCAGCTTGAAATATTCAGTACCTCCTGTAACTTAAAGAAGGAGAGAGTAAAGTTGCTCAAATTAAGCGGTGTTTTTAGTTATTTTTTATTTTTTTTTTTTTTTTTTATTTATTTATTTATTTATTTTTTTTTTTTTCTTTTCTCTTGTCTGCACATTCTGTCGAAGGTTAACACTACAAGAAGTGCAATCTTTTAACAGCAATGCATATTTTGTTATTGCAATTAAATAAATTTATTTATTTCATTGCATAATTGTGACCATCACCAGCCCTCCCTAGGGAAGGGTAAGAAATACTTTATTAAAGGGAGGATGTAAAAAAAGAGAGGGCAGTGTTACACCAAGGTGAGGGGTTGGAGAGGGGTGGGGAAGTTAACAGGGAAGAGGAATACAAGATAGGAAATGGAATGGGTGGGGAGTAGTCGATAGATTTCAAGTGATGCGATGTGAAATTGTGGTTGTGTATATTGTGCTTATTGTTGAGTTATCAAGCCAACTTAGGAATAATGGTGGTGGCTGTGAGCAGAGGAAGAAGTGAGTGGAAATTCCATAAAACAGGTATTTGGGAACAACGTGTCTGTGGTTGAGCCCAGTATGAGTGTTATCCCACAGCCCAAGGCCAGTGCATCCATGACAAATGTATTTCCAAGAACCGCCACTGCAAAACCCACGAGCCGCCCCCGGGCCCCGGAAGCAGCCAGGCCAGCAGCAAGAGCGGGCAACCCGGGGGCCCCCGGCGACCACCACACGGCCAGGCAGCCCCCCGAACGCCCCCAAGATCCCAAACCGAGAGGCAACCATCGCCCCCCCCATACACACCCGAGAAAGCCCCAAGGAGCCAAGGACCCAGCGCACCACGCCACCAATCCAACCCCCAACCCCCAGACCCCCCACCGCACCCCCCCCCCACCCCCCCCACACCCCCGCGCCCAACCCCCCGAGGGGAGGGCCCAGAGAGCTCCCCGCCCGAGACCCCAGCGGAGGAGCCGAAGCCCACGCCCAGCAGACGACCAGAGCCACGCCGAACGGGCAGCCGGCGGGCACCCGCCGCCGGGCCCAGAGCCAGCAGGGACCCGACCCCAGGCCAGAGGGACCCGGAATGAACGCAGCACCAGGAGCAGCCCGCCCAGGGAGGACGACCACACCCCAAGCCGCATAAGGCACCAGGGGGCCGCCGGGAGTCTCCCCGCCGGCCCCCAGGCACCCCAACCTAGCCCCCCATGGCGCCCCAAATCACCTATTGTTGATGTCGCCCGCGCCACGGGCTTTAGTTTTTTTATTTATTTTTTTTTTTTTAAAAGCCAGGGCCCCCTCCAAGGGCCAAGCCAGACCGCCTTGTGCATCCCCAGCACCCTGCCTCACGGGGCACTGCCCAAGCAGGGGCCGTACCATTAGGTATGCAAGGGCGCGGCACGCGGCACCCGCCCCGAAAGACCCCCGCCAGGACCGGCCCGGCCAGCCAGCCAATCACCCCGGGCCCCAGGAGCACCCCCCGGGACCAGGACCCCCCAAGGGCAAGTCCCCGGGCCAAGCCCCCCGGGACGCACCCCCCACCCCCGCCCAGGACCCGGCCACAGCCCAGCAGGACCGCACAGCCCCGGACAGCCCAAGGCCAGCAGCCCAGGGCCCGCCGCCCCCCGGGCAGCGCCAGCCACGGAGCAGCGCCACCCACCGGCCCGCGAGCAACCGGCGATCCCCACCGCGGGGACGGAGGCACCCCAAAGGCACACATCAAGTGCGGAACCGCAGCCCCGAGCCAAAGATGCCCCGGACCCACCCACCAGTCCGCAGATGGCAGGACAGACCCACCAGGCGGCCGACAGCAACCTCCACCACCGGAACAGCTAGCGCCGCCCCCCAGTAAACAGCATCGCTCCGAGGCACCTAGCAACCCCGCCCCAACCCCGGTGAGGACACCAGCACACCCCCAGCACACCCACCCCCCAAACCGGCGAGGCAGGCCGCCCCAGGCCCGCACACCGCGGGGCCCGCCCCCAAGGCCACCAGCCGACGAAACAAGCACCAAGCCTCACCCAAGGGGAGGAAGCGTCCCCGCGCTCCACCAGGCCGACACCGCCCGGAAAGACCCCGCAAGGAGAGACCCCAGCAAAGCCCCCCCGAGACCCACCGCCACGCCCGACCACACCATCCTGATGTATTTTCACTCTATGTAGTGGCCCAGCCACCAACAGAGGGGCCAGGCCCCCACCGGAGAGGCCCAAATATGTGAGCCAACCCACCACCCTGTTATGGTGCCTCTCCATTCCCCAATGGAGAGGCACTTCCCTATCCCCTGTGTGAGTGTGTGTGTTCAGTGAATGTATGGGGTGTAATTAAAAGAAGGGGGATGGAGGGGAGCGGTGCTCCCCATCCTACCTCTGTGGATATACGTGTATGTGGTGTAATAGGCCGGAGGGTGTAAGTGAGGGTACACCCTCCGGGGGGTGGCATGTTGAGGTGTGATTAAAATTGGAGGGATTAGTAGGGTAACTAGAGGTGGGAGTGCCGCCCCCACGCCACTACATAGTGACACAGGTGGCGGCCCCCTCCACCCCCAGTCCCACCATCCAGCCCCCCAAGGGTTGGGTATGGGTGTGTGGTGCATATTGTGAATGGGCCAGACCAGCTGGGAGTGAGGTGAAGTGTACATGTAGGAGGACTGTCCGGTGCGAGCCGGGCCCGTCCGCGTGGCGGGCCACGCGAGATGGTAGATGGTGCAGACGGGCAAGCGGCACTGTGGGCCCCGGAGCAGCAAAGCCGGAGACCCCCCCCACGGCACCCCCCAGACTGCGACGGCCCCGCGGAGCACAGCGGCACCCCCCACCCCCGGGCGCAGCCAGGCACCAACCCCGTCCCCCGGTGCCCCAGGGAGCGACCCCCGCCGCACGCCGGCCCAGAGCGACGCCCCCCCGCCGCCAAGGAGAGCGGCCGAGCAGGGGGGAGGCCCGTGCCCGCACCAGGGCCAGCACAGGCCCACCCGGCGCCACGACACAACACCCTCCACCGGAAGGCGGCCCCGGCCCCCCCGACGAAAGAGGACACCATCCACCGCCAAGCAGGGCCACCCCGCCAGCCACGGACCGGCAAGCCCGAGTACCGAAGCACCCCCAGCCCGGTACCGCCATCCCACACCAACGGCGCCAGAAGAGCCCCCCCCCCCCCCACGGAGGGGACCCCCGACGACCCACGCACCGGCACGAGACACCCCCCCGACGCCAGCGCACCCCGGACGACAGCGGGCCCCAGGCCACCAGCCCCGCCCCACCCAAGGCTGCGCAGCGCCGCCACGAGCCGCGGCCGGTCCCCGGGCAGATGACAGGAGAGCACGCCCCCGGACACCCAGACCACGGATCCACCCCCGGGACACCCCCGCCCCGGAATGGCGCCCACGGCGCCCGGTGCGCCCAGCCAGCAGACCAGCCAATCCCGACGCGGATCCATCAGGCCAAGAGCCACGCGCCGCGCCCCCGCACACCCACCCAACACGACCCCCGGGGAGGCCCCATAGCACCCCCCACCCCACACCCCCAGCCGTACTGGCCACACCGGAGGGGGGCCCCGCCCGGCCCGTCACGCAAGCGACATCCCTGGCGAAGGCGCGCCCCAGGGAGCCAAGCCGAGGACCCGCAAGGGCCGACGGAGCAACCCACGGCCACACCCCGCCACCCAGCAACCCAGGAGGCAATCGCCGACCCCGGGCAGCAGCCACCCCCAAAGCCGCCCACACCCCGGATCCCCCCGGACCGGAGCCACGGACCCCACCACCCCAGGCTCCCCAACGGGACCACCCCCCAGCCAACCCATCCGGCACGGCACCGCCCGCCCCCCAGGCGGGAGCAACAGCCCCCCCACCAGCCCCCAGGCAAACGGGAGCCCCCCAAACCCAGCCCAACCGGATGGCGGGCGCAAGAGCAAAGGAGGAGGGGGGGGAGGACGAGACAGGGGGACAGGGAGCAAGGGGAAGGAGCGGCAGAGGAGCACGCAGGGCCCCAGCCCCAGAGGCCAACCAGATGCGCATGCAAGGGGCAACAGCGCCAAATCGAACAGCCCTGGGACCCTGTGAACACCCAGAAGGAATGCACACCCGCGCCGAGGCAGCCAGGCACCCCGGCAACCCTCCCCAGCCAACCCGGCCAGGACTACCCCAGAGGCCCAAGGGCGGCCCAGGCCTACAGTTGGACTAGTGCGTTAGTAAAAAGTGGTGCTGGCAGTCGCTTGCAGGCTAGATCATGAGGCTTTAAAAATTTAGATTTAATGCAATTAAAAAAGGAGTCCAACGCTCCTCAAAGCACATTATTTTTTTTTGTTTTCTGAGAGCAGACATCTTTTCCATGGAGATAAATTCTGTGAGGAGATTTTGCCATTGGTTTATGTTTAAGGATTTTTTGTCTTTCCAATTTAGTAATATTGTTTTTTTTGCTATGGCTAGTGCCGCAAGGATTGATTGTGATCGGTTTGCGGGAAGTTGAAGCATTGTCAGGTCTCCTATCAGACAAAGATTTAGAGATAAAGGAATTCTGCAGTCCAAAATGGAGGACAGTTTTTCAGTAATTAGAATCCAAAAGTGTTGCACTGGGGAGCAAAGCCATAAGGCATGTAAATAGGAATCCGCTGTATTCTGGGTGCACTGAGAGCAGATGTCTGTTGGGGAGAAGCCCATTTTATGCATTTTCTGTTGGGTAATGTGGGATCTGTGGAGGACCTTGTATTGAATTAGCTGAAGATTTGTGTTTTTCGTCATCTTAAAAGTATTACGACAAATTTCTGTCCAGAAATCAATGCTCGGGGTGATTGAGAGTTCGGCCTCCCACTTAGCGATTGGTAAGTAATTACAGTTGGTGATCGAGAGAGCTCTGTATATTTTTGAGAGTTTTTTTGATTTTGTTGAGATTTTTTTCATATATATAGCCAGTTCTGGAGGTTGTAAAGTAGTTAAGTCTAGTGGAGTAGTTTTCTTTATTGTTTCTGTTACTTGTAAGTACTGTAGAAAGTTACATTTATTTATACCGAAAGCTTGGGTTAGATTATTATATGTCCTAAGCTTGTCATTTTCAAAGAGGTCTTGGAGATGAGTGATTCCACTCTCTTCCCATATCTTCAAATAAAGTGGTGTTTTTTTATTTTTAAAGTCGGGGTTGTGCCAGATTGGAGACAGTATACTAGTTTTTAATTGAACATTTGTGATGTCCAGGGCTTTCCACCATGCAGTCAGTGTGGAGGCAATTAGTGGGTTTTTAAAGCAGTTGTGATGTTTGAGGGTCGCAGTGATAAAAGGGAGATCAGAGAGTTTAATGTGTTTGCAGTCTAACTGTTCTATTTCTAACCAGGTGTTGTAGTAATCTTTTGGTTTTAGCCATTCTGTTAAATATAATATTTGGTTTGCTAAGTAATAATGCATGAAATTAGGGGCTTCTAAACCACCCTCGTCTTTGTTTTTTTGAAGGGTTGAAAGGCTTATTTTAGGTTTTTTATTTCTAGCATAGAATTTTGTAGTTGCAGAGTCTAATCTTTGAAACCATTGTTTTGGTGGTTTTAGTGGTATCATTGAGAACAGGTAGTTTATTTTTGTTTTTAGTTATGATGTTTTACATGGTATATGATGTAACACTCGATACATGTGCTTTAATATGACTTGCTGGCGGTTGTAAATCACTAAAGGCGGGCATACACTGTGCAATTTTTTTCAATCGTTGAAGTCAGCTCCAGCTCAAATTGTGCGACTCAATTGCAGTCTGAATTGTTCGCAGCTCACGATTCATGTTCTCCCCCTCACACGGACCAACACTCTGACACGTCGGAGTCTTGTTTACGGAAATGCAACATAAAAAAAAAATAAGAAGAAGAAGAACTCCAAAACCTCACCATTAAAACAAAGGAAGAAGAAGAACCCGGAAGTGGATAGACATCGCATATCTCAGCAAAAAGAGCTTTACAAAAGAAAAGATGGCGATGTGATGGACCAGGAACTAGTTCGACAGATGTGGGCAGTACGGTCTGTCAATTCTACAGCTGTCCAATAGTGTTCGCGCATGCTCAGTGTGAGAGTTTGAAGTAAGCCGGTTCATGGCACTGCTTCAATAGTGCGATACCCACACGAAGAGTGACCACGATTTCAAACAGGTTTGATTTTCTTACAACCATATGATTGCTGATCGGGAGCCGGTCTTGAGGTGTTCATCTCTTCCAGTAAGCCCATGTATACTACACATTGCATGACACACGATCTAGCAGAGACTCAACCCGATCCCAAAAACAGTCGCACAAGTCAAAAATTTGGCTCAAATTGGCCCAAAAACTGCACAGTGTATGCACGCCTTTAGATTTCTTTCTCTTAGACTTTTATGACATAGCAAGTTAAGAGACTAAGGGGTCTATTCTCCCATCTGGACTTAGCACTTTTTTGCACGCCTGCAGTGTGGCGCTTCTCTCCTATGCGTATTCTCTGGTCCAGGCTGCTGACACGTAAGGTAGACCAAAAGCGCGTATGTGTGAATGAAGGCGGGCTGAAGGAAAGCAGGAGGTGATGTCATTTTTTTTGGCCTGTCTAGAAATCACGGAACCTTGGGTTTTCCCAACACTTGTAAATGTCATTGAAATCCGTGAAAATTATAAAGTTCACTTTTAATTTTAAATGCCTTCATTGTCAAACAATGTAACAGTTTGATTTGATCAGATTATTGCAGTGTGACTGAGTCACAGTTAAAATCTCTTTCCTTGATCATCATCACCATCATCACCATCACCATCACCACCATCATCATCATCATCATCATCATCATCATCATCATCATCATCATCATCATCATCATCATCGCTGTAAAGCGCGACAGAGTTGGATGCTGGAGATATGAGGAAATAACCCGGCCGCAGAGCGTCCTGCTTTAATACAGAGGGATGTTTGCAGTGAAAGACAACTATTGGCTTCCATAATACGCAGTTTTAAATATAAATAGTTTAAAGTGACCTGAGCTGAGCCTCATTAAAATATGTATGTGAACAGTTTCTGGTCCATCCTCATCCTCATATGACAACTTGTTTCACTCTGTAGTGGAACAAACTGTGACTTTATGTTGGACATAGTATGAAAATAGTTGAGTCACTGTGACCAACGTGGACAGAAGTCTGCATTTGTCAGAGTTTTAATTAATCGTGCAGCAGCAGCTGAGTGATCACAGAATAGCACACAGCCAAAAACAGCGCCGCTGTGCGGCTTTTTGGACTTACGCACATGGGAGAATAGAACCCTAATAGAATAAAACTATACACCTTCTAAATGAAAGATCCACATTTTTAACCAACTAACACAAACAAAACAATATGACCCTCTTTCTTTTTTGTATCTTTTTAGACCTTTTAATATGAACATGATGCTCAACACACTAATAATGATTTGGGGTGTAATGAAATAGTTAACTCATGATACAAAATTAAAATTGATATAGGGCTCACGATACAAAATGCTCACGATATGATATAAAAAATGAAAAAAATAAGCTATAGATCCAGATGGAAGGAGATAGAAAGCTCAATGGGAAATGGAATACCAGTTTGCACATTAATTGGAGACCCTTCATTAACCAGTCATCTTTCGGACTTCAATAATCCTTGGATAAGTAGTTCCTTAAGGATATGGAATGAAGTAATTAAGAGATACCAACCAAGAACTAGAGCTGAAATTTTTAGATGGTTCGCATATGATCCAGCCTTTACACCCAGTAAATTTGACATCAGGTTTAGAAATTGGTGTAATTACGGTCTTACTGCATATTGTACACTCCTAGATCAAGGTGCAGTCTTAAGCTTCCAGGACCTCAAGGACAATTTTAATTTACATCAACAAGATCATTTTAGATATCTACAAATTCGAGATTTTATTTACAAGAAGTTCCTAAAAGACAAGAACTTAACAGGAATAGAAATCTTAGAGATATTTTTAAAAGCCTATAAAGACAGACCTTATCAAAAAGTAATATCTAAATTATATTTGGCTATTCAAAATTTAAAACAACATCATACCCTGAACATTACAACAAGGTGGGAAGCAGAGGGCAGTATCACAATAACATGAGAAGAGTGGGACAGAATCTGTAGACAGCAATGGTCAATGACGAGTTCTCCCACCTGGAGAGAATTCAGTTGGAAGAACGTGACTCGTTTTTTTCCGCACTCCAGCACAGACAATTAAATATTCCAATCAGACTGCCTGCTGGAGATTGTGTGGAGAGACTGTGGCATATCACTTTCATATTTTCTGGAGCTGCCCCTCTGTGGCTTCATTTTGGCATTTTATATTTACATTTTTTATTTTATTTATGTTATTAGGAATCACATTCCTAATAATGACACAATAATACTGCTATTGTAATATCTATTCATTTTTGCACGTGTAAGTATTTGTGTGTGTGGGTGTACCAAAGGAAAAGAAGATATTCCATTGTTTTTCCCAACCTATTGAAGCTTTCTTGAAAGACGGAAAGAATATTGAAGGTCAACACTACATGTAGTGCACATGTGTCAAATTTGGCCCTTTAGAGCATTCGATTCGGCCTGCAGATGAAAGTAAAAATTGAATCATATTCATATTGAAATCATATTAATTATTGTGTAAATTGTGCCAAGTAATTTATTTGTAAACATTTCAGCCCCTCCAATGATACAAATGAATGAAATTCCACAACATAATTCTGACATCACATGATGGCAGTTATTTTTCATCTTTAATAAATCTGTAACATATTGCTTGAATATTATAGGTTTCTTACATATTTTCTATATCAATTATACATGGAAGTGCAAACTAAGGTGCATTATGTTGAAGTTGCTGGTTTTACTGAGCGAAATCTGTGGCCCACTTGAGATTAAACTGGTTCGTATTTGGCCCCTGAACTAAATTGAGTTTGACACCCCCGATGTAGTGCAATCTTTTCACGACAGCAATGCATGCTTTATTATTGCAATTAAATACATGTACTTTATTGCATGATTGTGACCATCCTCAGCCCTCCGTAAGGAAGCTATTGATTGTTTGATTGCGTGTGTGGATGCAGGTACGCATCATACCCTGATCATTTTCAACACAACCATCGATCTGCTCCTGCAACACCCAAAACAGATAATAGCAAGGTGGGTTACAGGGAGCATGCATGTGCATGTGAGTGCCTGTTCAGGCCAAGGACAAGGATCGCTGCAAACTATGATGAAAGCATCACCTACAGGTATGTCGACCTCTGCTGAGGGCACTATGTATCAGCTTTGTTTGGTTATGCATCAGTTCACTTACAGATCAACCCAGATTTTACCTTGATTTTGACACTTTGTAGAAAAGTGCAGCTTTGGCTTAAAACCTCATTGTATTATTAAGTGTGTTTAACCTATTTGATAATACTTGGGTAAATGTATGGTTATGTAGAAAGTAATAAATCATTTTTATTTTCCCTGACTCCATTTACATTAAAAACAGAACATTACAAACATATTTAGTGAGCTTCATTTAAGTCCACCTTAGTAATCACATGTACGAAAACCTCTATATCGCTAGAATTAGATTTACGTAATGCAACAAGTTAAACTTTTGTTAAAGGATCCACTTTACTTCAAGATGCATTGAAGCAGTGAAAGAAAAAAAACAAACAAAACACCCTTCCAAAAGGTGGGGAATTATCTTTAAATTTAGTTTTTTTCAGGTGTTTTATTTATTAACACATTACTTTCAACTCAGATTAATAAACAAAAGCTTGATACTTTGAGGTTGATCTAAAAAGTATAGAATAGAATAGTGAATTGTGTATACCTGCAGGGCTTCAATAAAACAAGGTATTATGGGAGCAGGTTGATCAAAGCAGAGATGTGTCAAATGTACTTTTGACTTTATTTGTTTAAAAAAAGATTTGTATTGTATTCATATCATGGAACATGTACTTAAATGTTGACCTGTGGGGATAAAGGTTAAATTAAAGAAAATTAGATTTAATAAAAAAGAAAAGAAAGGTATTCCTTACCCTGTGCCTTTGCATTGAGTTTTTTTTCAGTACTGGTATTGTCATAACACTTTTAAGCTTATAAAAAAAAAAAGAGAGAACGAAATAAGAAAGAAATCATGAATACATGTTGGATTTTTTTTGTCTACCACAGTTTTTTTTTCTGCTGTCCAAAATAATGTATGAAGTTACTTAAGAACACTATCAAATGTAAAATGTATAGTGTGGGTATTATTAAGCTCCTAAAGTTTAGACAGAAACATGTTGTTCAAAGCTAATAAAGAGCAAAGCCAAAAAAAAAACAAAAAGCTATTATTTATATATATATATATATATATATATCGGTGATGAGCCGTGAGCACTAGGGTTGGGTAGGCAGGGCGTTGCAAATCGAAGCCAACAATGTTGACACCAGTGATAATTTCATTTGTTAATCTAACAAAATCAAGATCATAAAACACCATTAAAGAAATAAACAATTATTCAATAGCAGCCTCCATACTCTCCCAACAAGATATATCTCATGACACGGCAGTGAATCCCTTGTTTGTCTTGGAAACACAGAAACACAGAGAAAATGACAACCTTTTGTACCATTCACTGTGCAAAGTACAAACAATTTTCTGACCTCACCTTTGCTGAAGGTCTGGTAGCTCAGGTGTTGGTCTCCCATCTTTTAAAAGCTGTTGTTTTTCCTCAAAAGAAAGTTGTGAAAGTTTCTTTATTGTTTCTAGCGCTGTCATTCTTCCTGTAGTGTTATCCCGCCCGCGAGCTAGAGAACGTAGCTGCGGCCATGCTGTATCATTTCAGTAATGCACTGTGAACGTACGTATAGCATTTAGCATAGCACTGTTACGGCCAAAGGCAGGGTAGCAATGGTCCTTTTTACGTAAATGGTTTTCATATTGGGGAATTGACCTCTCATGCACAAACACATCCATACACTGATATGACGTTCAGAGGCAGAACAGCATTGTGCCTTCGGGAGAGGGTGTGGCCTCCTGCCTTAATACAGTGCAGGAGTGAGAGTGACTTGTAGAGTGTCTCTGCCATACCAGGAAATAGCAGTGTTGAGTTATTTGAGCTATGAAACGCACAAAATGCGTTACAATTAAATTATAACAAATAATCAATATATCAATTCACCCTTGGGTAGGCACTGCCTACCCTGCCTACCCTGACTCCACGTCACTGGTATATATTTAAAGTTATATAGTCCATCTATCCATATTAACACCTGCATACTCCTTTTCAGGGTTGCAGGGTAATTTATTTAAGAAAAAAGAAAATATGTATTTATTTATTTAACAATATTTCATCATCAATTTAACACAGTATACTGGTATATTAGGAGTACAACAGCATGGAGAAAATGTCATGTTTGAATCAGTAAAATTATTCTTTGGTGCCCAAGTACAGTTTCTATTTTAAATGGGACAAAGTGAGTGAATAAGCAAAAACCTTCAAAGTGATGGGTTACTTTATTTACCTTAAACCTGAAACTTTGAACGAAGGCCTAGTCCGAAAGAGAAGCAAGCGGCAATTACAAAAACACACAGATGCATCACGCACACTGAACACAGAGCTCTGAGAGCGTGGAACAGTGGGGCCGGTTCCATCTGTGATTCTTCAAAGAGCTTGGCTGATATTGATTTGGTGCCAAGGTTAGCAGCTCATTGAGGCAGAGTGGAGCTTTCAGGAGCAGCTGGAAGGAGCGACCACAGCCGGAGACGGAGGCTGAGACCTTGAGTTGAAACACTAGGCAGCAAGCCTCTGTTGGGGCTAACAATGTCTCTGAGCACATTATCACAATCACAGAGCACACAATAACAAACACACAATCACCTCAGCACACCCATACATGCATGCATGCATAGCCTCTCACTCTCTGTTATCAGCGTGCTGTGTTGAATATCGAGTGGGAAAGAGGGCAAAAGAGTGTGAGAGAAGGAAGAGGGTCTCTGTGAGGGTGCTTGGCGTGAAGGATTAAGTTTTGTTTTTCAGAGTAATTGAGGTTCTATAATTTAACTCCATCTACCAGCAGAGGACCCAAGGTTGTGTGTACAAGTCTGTGCAGCTTTCTTTTTTAATAATCATTTGGGTTTTAACTACTGTTAAAAAAGTATACTAAGTCATCATGTGTCACTATTAATTAGGGAATATTGAGACCGGTTCTCTTTCATTTATTCACTGTATTACCAGATGGGTATTCCAGAGAGCGGGTTATGTTCAAACTGAGTATGGTTGGGCTCAAAATAAGGGAAACTCTGAGAATCCCATTCCTGAAAGCGAGGTAAGTTCTACTATGAGTATGTCACCATGGTAATATTCTCCGTGAACTGAACCCGCTCATTGGCAGGTTTTGTTGAAGAAACCCTGGGTTTCTACCTGGCTCCGCCAACCTTAACAGCACTTCTCAAGTACACTTTATTTACCTTGACACTCATCTATGACCACACATTAGTAACACACGCCACGGAATTGCGCTCACATCGTTACACATTTTGTGTGCTGCTTTATTTTTTTTTGCAAACTGTAGTTTAGTATATAACATTGTGGATGCAGAGCATTTAGGGAAAGACACTGTATGCAGAGCAACCCGAAAAGTTGATCTGTATTACTGTCTTTAGTAAAATCTCCTGTAAACAAACCTGTGGCAAATATAAAGGGGGACATGTCAATTCAAAGGAAAGATCAAAGAGCAATATATGAATATTACTAAAATACAACTGGATGTATACTTACTGACCCTAGACTGAGTATTGCAATATGAATGTTACGTTGGCACAACGAGTAAAGGTAGCACGCTTGGAAGCATAGGGATTCGGGTTTGAATCTAACAGTCTTTTTTTTTGGACGTCCAGACGACTCTAGCAACTACATAACATTCAAAATCTGTAAAAGAAATGATTAGACCTCTCTATGCAGCACTCTCTCTCAGCTCTGCAGGCACATTCTATTCATATGATTCCCCTGTCGTCACTGGAGCGATGAAGTGATGAAGCGACCAAAAAGCGAGACAATATTCAAGTGACTAATCACGGGCCATTTAAGCGACTATAGTCGCTGAAGTGGCGTTCTGTGTGAACGCATCTTTACAACAGGCTCATATTCCACAAACATTTGCTTATTTCACTCATCGGGATAAATAAATCAATCTCTTCCTAGTGGTTGCCATGGTAGTTTGTGTTATCTTTGCTCCATTTATAATGGCTTTTTATCACGCTCGTGCATGTAATTAGCCCAAGGCTTACATACTCAGGGTTGATTGACCCACTTCATACCAGCTGTAATAGAATCGGACACCTCAGATTTTCCCATCGTGGAGTAAGTTGACCCAGAGTTTATGGATAGACTCAGAGTTTGTTGAACCTCTTTCCTAGAATGCACCTCAGGAACAAGAGAGTTCCATCACATTCTGTCACTGCCTCGGGTGTTAGAGGTTCAATTTTCATGGAAATCCGACTAATTACTAAATATCATAGGTTAGGGTTAACCCAACCCTAATCATTCTGTGTCCAAACACTCAGCTAAATAGTGGGGGAGGCTTTATTGGGAACGGGCCACAGCTGGGTGCGGCAGCTAATCCCTCACAACCAAAACACACTGACATCACTGGGAGAAGGAAACACGGGCAGGAAGACCTGGGAACACAAAGGTAAGAGTTAACACATGAAACAAGAACTATAATGAAAACTAAACAGAACCAAGAAAGACTCATAAACCAAAAGAGGACCACAAGGGCTAAGGTGAACAAAACTAAACAGAACCTGATATATTTGGAGTGAACTCATCCTTTAGAAACGCAGTAAGTTCATCATTTAAACCGTAAGAACAAGCGGCGCTGTCTACGATAAGTGCTGTAAACGTGCGACTGTAGAAGAAGTGATCAGCCCTATTGATGCAGCAGTGCTGCCACCGGCTCCACAGACACACACTATTCCACGGTCATCACATCTCTGAAGGGACCATAACGCGCCTCAACACATTCGGGTTGTGAGTGATTATCTCCCTCCTGTTTGGCACCCAGGTGTGGTCCATTACCAATCAAGCCTCCCTCACTATTTAGCTGTTTAATTGTCATGTTGAGTCATTGCCTTGGTTCTCCTGCTCCCTATGTTGTAGCGTCTTTTCCCTGGATTACTCTCTTTTGGTATTTTGAGATTTTGGACAATAGAATTAGTGGTGACAAGCACTACTGCTACCTTCCGCCTCCCTCGTCTGCATTTGGATCCTACAGCACCACCTCCTGTCATGACAGTTAGCATCGCATACATTGTTAAATGGAGGTAGCCTATAGACTAGGACGCTCACGATCAAGGCATTTTTTAAATTTCCATCCTAGACCTACTTAAGCCAAAATCTCAGGGTTTAGTTAATCTTTAAGAAGTTAGTCATTACATTTCCTTCTGCCATAAAACTGTGATAGCTGTTGGATGTGAGCAGAGGGGAGCTTTTCAATATATCAGAATTTTAAAGGAGGATTGTAATTCATTATTTAGCGAACACTTGATTTGCCATCTGGTACATTCACTTTAATAGATCCAAACTGAACCATTGTAACTGACTAATTTTAGTTCCCTTCTACTTCTGATGGTCTTATAAGTAGGGCTAGGCTGCTTTCTATGCTTTTGTTTGATGCTTGCCTAGTGTTATAATGCTGCTTTAGGACAGCTTTTAAATCAAATGTCACAGAGTAGAATGTAGCAATTGTAACTTGATACCAAAATTACTTTTCTGTTTTTTTTTTGCAGGTTAAATAAATAAAATAACCCTTTTATTGGTGTTATCCTCCAGGGATACTAAAAGTAGAAAATGGCTCTCAAAGGATAAAACAATAAGTTTGACATTTGTGAAAGGACACATAACAAAACTCATGTAATTGCAACATGTCATGCAGAAGCTGTTAGTCACCACTAAGAAAAAATACATAAAAGATCAAAAATCTCAATTTAGTCATATGCATTGTTTACCATTGGCTCCTAGAAAGTTCGCTTTGACAGATAAGAGGTTTTTATTTTGACAGTAGCAGCCTGATCGCGTGTGTGTGTGTGTGTGTGTGTGTGTGTGTGTGTGTGTGTGTGTGTGTGTGTGTGTGTGTGTGTGTGTGTGTGTGTGTGTGTGTGTGTGTGTGTGTGTGTGTGTGTGTGTGTGTGTGTGTGTGTCTGAGCACGCCCACGCACATTGCAGCCTTTGCCGTCATCATTCAAACTAATCCCCTCACAGACCCCTCATGTTGCTCTTTGAACAGAGTACAAAGCGTGTTCTGGGCTTAACAGCAGCACAAAGACACAAATAAAAAACCTGCTGAGACTTTTGACCTTTTAGCCGAGATTACAGTTTTCAAACAGCGTTCAAGGAATTCAGCCTTCGCATCGACGCAGTTTTTAAAACGCTCAGCCTGCTGCCTTCATCTTGGTCTGCCCACAGACTTAATGGCCTTCGGTTTTTGTGGAGTACAACAAACATGTCGTAGTGAATGTGCTCAGTCTTAGTTTTTGTGTTGGTTTTGTAGGTCTAGAATTAAGTGTTAGATGTCTTTTTACATGCCTCAACACCACAAATTGATAAATGTGGTTGACAGTCATCTTGCTTCGTATTCTAATCACCTGCCACATCTGAAATAAGGAAGTGGTGGTGAAATTTAAAAAAAATGTATGACCATATGTTAGCGTTTTTCCGTCTACCACAGATTTTTTCTGCTGTCCAAATTAACGTATGAAGTTACTTTGTATGGGGCGCCATTTGTAAAGTTGCGCATGCTAAAATAAACAACTTTTTGCAACATTGAGCGACAAATCACTTTTAAAAAACAGGGTGTGAATTTTTTAGGTGACTTGACCAGATTTACAGCATTATTTGTGAAATGTATGTTCTTGTAAAAATATAATATCAATGTTAAATCTAAATATTAGTACATTTTTTATTTTCAATTGATCAATGGACATGGTGAAACTACAAAAAATGAAATGAACAGACAACAAGCAAATACATCACATCATAGGCAACCAGTCAGATTAAACGTAATGAGTGGGGGGTGAGTGAAAGTAACTAACTTTGAGTGCTATTTGATTGTGGTACCTTTTTACTTGTACTTCAATATTTTACGTATGACTTATTTGTACTTCAGTACAATTTCAATCAAGTGTTAACAGTATTTCTACTTGAGTAGGATCTATCAGCACTCTTTTTACCTCTGTGCATGATGCATTGACTACAGTGTAGGCAAATGGGTAAAACAGGAGAAATGTATACAAACTGAAAAAAAACACAGTCAACTAGTTTTTAATCACAACAAAAGCTATTATAACAGATCATTTTCATTCCAAAAAGCTGTGGCAAAACCTTAACATGAATTGACAACAACAAAAGCAAACTTGCATACATAGCCTTTATTTTACTATGTTTCACCACTACGCTGCTGCTGCCTCTTCTAATGGTGACAGTTTGCCACGACACAAGACCTTCAGGGGAAGAAAAGAAGTTCCGCAGATTGTTCCGAACAGCATATGCTGTTCTGCCCAGCACTCCTGGCAGCTCCGGATCTTCTGGTTGCCATTCACCTGCAGGGATAGGAAACGAGAACTGGAATTCTATGGAGAATCTTATAATTATTTAACCAATTATACTGTAGAAGTTAAGCTATATACATATTTTACTGTGTGTCTCCTGACCTGGCACAATATCTCCTGATGGCGAAACGGTATCAGCGTAGTTTGGTGGGATGTACTGCCGATGGTGATTGGTGTGGGTTAGGCAGTTGGGTAGTGTTACATGTTTTGACCACTTGAACAGTCTTGGTGGGACAATGTTCAATTGTGGGACTAAGGATCCTCCATTTGACTGACAGGATGCCAAAAGCATTCTCTATTGTCCGTCAAGCCTGTTTAAAGAAACAGTGAATATGGAAATAAAAATGTACTTTACATTTGCATTACAAGTTATTTAATTTCAACGTATTTTCATTAACAATGTATTTTCAATAACTTTCAAATGCTGAAATATAGATATTAGTGATAGTGGTGAGTGTAGTGATAGTGGTGTTGATGTTTTCTTTTGTGTTTACATGGAGTTAACTGAACAACAGTTTTTCATACTGGTACGCAAGATAGGCAAGTATGAAGAAGCAAAGCAGCATAACTTTTTCAAAAACCTACCAGGGAAGGGCCGCATCAAATTTTCATGCAGTGGAAAGGCAGCATTCCGCACAAACACATGTGGACTAGTGGCATTTGTTCCAGGCAGATCCTAAAGTGGTGGTATGTCCATTGTGTCATTCATGAGTTTCTCACTGTCGTGGAAGACACCACCATCACTCTGGCATCCATAGGCTCCCACATCCACCATTGTGAAACAGTAATACAGAGAAGAAGATCTCTCCCAGATCTTGGAGGGCAACGTATTCGGATATGTTTCCCATCCAAGGCACCTGATAGATGAGATTAGATAGAATTGTTAGCAAGTGATGGATGGAAAAAAAAAAATGTTGGTTAATGATAGATATGTATACATAGAGTTATAACTAGATGAATAACAAACCTCAAAGGTTAGGATAATCCCAAAGTCACCAAATGTCATAAGCAATGACTGTTTAATGATGTCCAGAAGGGAGAGCCACATATTCAGGCTGCATAGTCATCCATATCACTTGGTATACCTGTGGTAGAAATTCATTTAGGAAATTAGGAAACAATAAAAATAATCAAGATTTCAGTTAGAACACATATGTCCACATATGTAAATCCTTGAGTAAGACAACATTACCAATTATAACAATTGACAATAAACAAACTAAAAAATTCAGCAAACAGAAATATAGAAACTATTAGACAGGAATTACATGCAACGTCCCAACATTTGATAAATAAAGCAATATTGAATTGAAAATATCGTCAAGAACTACTTAAAAGTTTCTTCTTATGTGCCTCAGATTGTCATATTTCAACATGTTATGATCTATTGCAGCTGATTCACTTTTGTTAAGGTCGGTTTGAGCCTTATTTATACAATTACCATAAAGAAAATCATTTATGATTTTTGCTCACATATTTCTAAGTATAAGGGGACCAATAACAGGTTATTCATAACCAATTTGTTGTAGTAGGATATCGAGGGTGAACCCTGATCCCAATGACGTGATGGCAAAACTGTAGGCTGCATTATGTGGTGAGTTACCTAACTTGCCCCACAGCAAATCATAAAATCTAATTCAAGCCAACATAAGAGTGAAATATTTTCCATTACTCACCTCTCAGACTATTGCAGACACAGTTGGTGTGCCCAATCGATAATTCAAACTTTTCTCGCGTCATTTCGAAGTACAGAAAGTTTTTCCTCATCCATACTTTGCATGTCCTTCACTAACATGGTGTGCTCCCCTTTCTTGACTCTTGAAGCATTTAATGGATGTACCACCTTTTATTTTGTCTCTTTTGAAAAGCTAGCAACAAGAGCAGCTTCTCTTCCTCATCGTCAGTGTAGGACGCCATGACTGAAAATGTATTTGGTTTGTGGGGAAAGGATTCTGGGAAATGTAGGATTTTAAAGAAATTTCACAGGAAGCCACTATGTGACGTTCCGTTCCAAGTCCGCTCGAGTATATGAGGTCGAAGGAGCGCTGAGTCTGTTGTGCACGGAGTCCACCCGAGTATCTTTACAACACAGAGAAAAGTGCTCCGTTTCAAATTTTCTAAGTTTGTGACGTCACAAGTTGAATCGGGAAAGAAAATACCCTCCCCTCAGCTGGTAACTCCATCCATGGATTCCACCCCCAAGCTGATGAAAACTTTTGCGAAAGTCCACCATTGTTTTTCTCGCCAGCGAAGGAGTGAAGGTGCGTTCACAACGGATGCGACTCTAGGGACTGCAGTCACTTCAAATGCCTGTGATGAGTCGCTTGAACATAGCGGTGCTTTTTGGTCACTCTACCACTCCATCGCTCCAGTGACGTGATGACCAAGAAACTGTGTGTGTGTGTGTGTGTGTGTGTGTGTGTGTGTGTGTGTGTGTGTGTGTGTGTGTGTGTGTGTGTGGGTGCGCGTGCGTGCGTGCATGTGCATGTTCTCCGGCCGTATGTTTACAGCACTCATCATAGACAGCGCCGCTTTTACGGTTTAAATGATCAACTTACGGAGTTACTAAAGGATGAGTTCACTCAGAATGTAGGCTTATTGGAGAAGTTAATCACTTTGCCCCGGTAAGTTGAGGAAGCCTCCCGCTGCAGCCGTGTCACTGTAGCAGGAACGAGGGGCTGCTGCCTCGGCTCTACAGTCAGTGAAGGACGGGGGAGTTGTCGCTTGAGTTCACATTTTTTAACTTTGAGCGACTCGGTCGCGCATAACCTGTTGAAGGTGCGTCATTTACACAGTCTAGTAGTCTAGTGACTTCAGTAGCGATCGGTGTGAACGCACCTTTAGTATGTGCCAACCTGTGGAAGAGCGTTGAGGGGGGAGGGGGAGGTCTTTGCAACTCCAGGGACACACCCCCCAAAACGGGCTCTGAAACAGTTGTTTTATACAGTATTAAATACAGTATTAAACCCCCTCTGTTGCTTGATTTGTGTAATGTTTTGACCAAACCCCAGCATAAATATGTCATTTAGACCACAGGGAACTGTTTTAAAGGTGAAAAATGGGTATGATATGTCCACATATTTAGCTAAAATGCAAATTCACAGAAAGTACCAACATAAAAGCTTATTTCGGTGAATTTGCATATGAGCTAAATATTTAGTTTCACATGTGACATTAAGATTTAACATTTAGATTTACATTTACCACTTAAATTTAACGTTTAGATTTAGATTTAACATTTAGCATTGAGATGCTTTTTTTTTTACATGCCCCAACACCATAAATGGATAAATATGGTCAACAGTCATCTTCACATTCTAATCAACTGCCACATCTGCAAATTAAACATCACATCACAGGATTTATCTGGCCTCCCAGTTTATTGATATATATATCTTATAAACTGTAAAGAGCATCACAAAAAACATTGACAAAACTGATAAAAAGCAGCAACAATGACACTTTGCAAAAAGTCGATACATCTTTACAAGCCTCTACAGAGCAAGGACACATGATTTTATAGAAGTCCATGGTGGTTACAAGCTGTTTACAACAGACACTGAAAATAACACACCTGTAAAATCATTGGGTGTTTTTACTGGTTCAAACACATTCTGTGAGTTTTGGAAATTCCTTTCCATATTGAAAGTGAAACATTTCCTGGTAAGCGTTCACCCAATCATTCTCGAATAATTTCTGGTACAACAGCTCAGGGCTTTGTCTGGTGATTACATCACATAGGCTTTAACACTGGTGTTCTAGTTTCAGGCTTTAGGAGACAGTTTTTCATGTGCTCCCATATTGATTAAGCTGTCGAGCATACACAGAATAACATGTGAATTCTATTCTCAGCCAGGATTTGTATTTTAGCTGCTGTTTGCCTACAAGCAGTTTTCTGTGTTTCTTGGATTGCAGAAAGTCTGCAGCAATACTTTTAATATACTCAATAAGTATGAATTCAAACACCAAACCATACATACGCATACATGAATAAATAAATGAGTTGCTTTATTTTCGAGGTGACTGTCAAGCCTTCAAATATTCCAGAATTAGTTCAAGACACTAAGTGTGCTGCGTATTTCAGTGTGTCTGTGTGTGTGTGTAGGTGTGTCTGTATGTGCTCAACAATACGAGTCATTGTCTGATAATCCTTCTTGCACCTACGCACTCCCACTCTTTCCCATTTATCCACTGCCCATCCCCCATCTCACCCTCTCTCTCACACACACACACACACACACACACACGCTCCAGCCCTGTCGTTTACACCTCTACGGATCAATATCTGCAATTCTGGAGAAATACCGCATTGCCATGGCAACCAAGCCTTCTGTCCTATGAAAAGAAAGGCTGCAACCACGAAGTCCATTTTCAGTCCCCTTAAATTGGCCCTGTATTATTTTGTGATTGCTTGTACTGTATGTTTGTTGTAGTTAGCTAATACTCAGCTATCACTCCCAAAAGAAGAAGTAAGCCTTAAAATGTATTAGGTAAGCCTTTCTCTGTTTTTTTATTTTTGGGTTCATTTTTAAAAATCCCAAATTGTTATAGTTATTAGAGCATGCAATCAGGCCTCAAAAGTAAGACAGAATATGGGCCAAACTTCAGTAAAGCCATTTTTTAAAGCCCAAACATGTTACAGGCCGAAACTATTCAAATCTCAACAGCTAAAGATCGAGTCAAGAATGAGTCGTTTTAATATATTTTTTAACATCATTTATTATTTTCCCAGAGGCCAGCCTTTGATTCCTCTCATTAGTATCTTTTTGTGCATCTTTCTCGCACTAATCCAAACACAT
Source organism: Gouania willdenowi (assembly GCF_900634775.1). Taxonomy (NCBI): domain Eukaryota; kingdom Metazoa; phylum Chordata; class Actinopteri; order Blenniiformes; family Gobiesocidae; genus Gouania; species Gouania willdenowi. Next base: position 18,730,444 of record NC_041046.1, on the reverse strand, counting down.
CGCCCGAACCCGACCAGAGCCCGTGTTAAATATAGGAATGAAGACTGAACTTGAACCTGGCCCTTCGGCTCCCCTCAGGTTCAGGTAAAGATCTTTAGTACTTATAGATATAGGTTTTTAAAATACATCTGTATATTCATCAAGCATTTTTTGCTCAAGCTATTGGAATATTTTCTCTCATGTTTTTCTTTATGACAAAGACAGACATTCTACGCCTGGTGCGCGTGCACGACGTTCAGAAGAAAGTCCAGTACTGACTAGCAGATCTAAACAAGTAATTTCAATATTGTTGTCCCCTAGTTTGATTTTCAACCTATAAATAATATATTAAGTATCGAAGACACCAACAATATCCAAGCAATATCAGTCTCTGATTTCCTTGATTTTTGTGACCTGTTTTGTATTTCATTTGGGGAGTCCTTGGTTCACGGTGATACTGGACGGGCTGCCTGCGGTTGTTGGTAAAGCCTTTTTGTGGAGTACCAGTGACGTGCTGTGACCACTAGGGTTCGGTAGGCACGTTGTCAATCGAGACCACAAATGACAATTTCATGGAAAGTGTTAATTCAATTCAAATGAACTTTATTTGTATAAAGCAATTTCCAACAAAGTCATCTCAATGCGCTTTTCAAAATATAAAAATTCATAATAAGAAAGAAAAAACCCAACAAGATCCACACGAACAAGCATTTAGCCATCTAACAAAATCAACATTGTAAAACACCATTAAAGAAACATAAACAATTATTTAATATAGCCTCCATACTCTCCAACAAGATACATCTCATGACACAGCAGCGCATCCGTTGTTTGTGTTGGAAGCACAGAAACACGGAGAAAATGACAACAACAACTCAGAACATCCTCAGTGAGGAGCATCCACAAAGTCAATCCTTCCTTTTGTTCCATTCACTGTGAAAAGTATGAAACAATGTTCTGACCTTACTTTTGCTGAAGGTCTAGTAACTCAGGTGTTGGTCTCCATCTTTTAAAAGCTGTCGTTTTTCCTCTCGCGCTGTCATCCTGCCTGTAGTGTTATCCCGCCCACTAGCTAGAGAACGTAGCAGCAGCGGTCACGTGGCATCTATTCACTAATGTACTATGAACTTACGTATAGCATTTAGCATAGCGCATACAAAGGCAGCGTAGAAAGCTGCCTTTGGACGTAAATGGTTGTCATCTTGGGGACCTGACTGCGCATGCGCAAACACATAAAACCACACAATGGGAACAGAGGCAGAGGAGCAACGTGCCTTTGGGAGGGGGCGTGGCCTCCCTCTGAATTACAGCCGAGTGAGACTGAAAAATAAATTATTTATAATTATATTTAAAACAAATAATCAAAATATCAATTCACCCTTGGGTATGCACTGCCTACCTTGCCTACCCTGACAGCACGTCACTGTGGAGTACCAATTTTTTCCTTTATGCATGTAGCAAGGTAGTGGTGCTGACAGCAACTGATCCCTGAGCAAGACCAATATCTGTCTTTGTTGGGGCCATTGGGGTGTCCTAATGCGACAGGGGACTACCGTGGTGAAAGAGGCTGGAACCAGGCAGTGAGATGGTCCTTCTGCTGTTTCCACAAACTGCCAATTTAAAGTTGTCTTAGATTGGGTTGGACGGGTCCCTTCGAACAGTTTAGGAGTCTGTTGTGATCTCTTTAGACTGCCCAGAAGCCACCTCCATAAATGTGGAGTCCAGGGAGCTGTTCTCCTTGACTTCACAGGAGATTCAATGGATATCATCCATGAGGTGATCTTTTTTTTTGGCTTTTTAAAGCATCAGATACTCCACAGTCTACAGGGTGCATGACGTGACTGAAGCATGTTTGGTGTTTTTTTTCTCAACAAGTATTACTGTAACAGGGATATTTCTTTTGTCCTTTTAACCGCAAAACACTTATAACTGATGTGAATGAGTGAAGATACTAAAGGTCATTGTCGGTCACACTGCTGGTCAGTGCTACACAAAGCTGGAGAAAATGTTTTGGTGTGTGTGTGTCTGCATGTGTGCGTGTGTGTGGCTGTTGTGGGAAAAAAAAAACAAACATGCTGACAGGGAGAGGGAGGGATCTTTACCTCTCAAGAGTCAAGTCTGTTTGTCTCTTCCTCGGGGGCTCAGTGCCTGACAAAAACCCTGGACCCTAAAGACCAAATGTCTGTTTCACATGTTTTAAACAATATGTGAGGTTTTGATGTTTTTGTGATCATAAAGCAGTTTAAATCTTCAACATAAATGCTCTCACTTGATATCTGTTTTAACTCCCCTGTAAAAAGTGTGTGTGAGTGTGTACCACAGTTTCGAGAATAAGGGCGCCACGCTTCAGAGATTTGATGGACACCAGCCCTCGGATACAGAAGGAGGGTGAGATGGATCACAACCTCTCGCAATGATCAGTTGTCTTTTCTTGTCTTTGTGTTTGTCGTCTCCTAAAACAATGGTTCTCAACCCGTTCTGCCGAGGACCCCCAAAATAAAGGCGCCAGAAATCAGGGACCCCCACTGTACCTGAAGGTGGTTTAACATAGACTGCACATTGAACAACAGTCATGTGGAGACAGGGCCATCTATAAGGGGAGATAAAGGGGAGAGATTTTTGGGGTCCATCCATAAAGTCAGCAAAATGATGGTCCTATTGTTCTATGAATCTGTGATAACCACATTTACTTATTGATCTGAATAATATCCACTATTATCCAGGAAGTTTGTTGTTATTTGGGCCATAGTATATAGTCATCTTAAAGATGTAAATCCTTGTTTTAATCAGAAACAAAATGTCACGTGTCAGAGTTGAGGATGAGGATCCAAGTGCAGAGAGATAATCAGGTAGCAGGCAGGCATAATGTTCAAAATAAGTATCCATCTTTAATAATCCAAAAAGGCACAAGAAGGCATGAGAAAACCGGGGAGCATAGGACAAGACGCAGTAGCACATGAGGAGGGAACATAGATATTAACAATGGTCCAGCAATTGTTTTGTGTCCGAACTTATTCAGCTAAACCAGGGGTCTGCAACCTTAGGTTTTAAATCCCTGGTAAGATAATTAAACCTACAAAAACACTATTCTGAAAGTAAATAGAGATTTTAATTGAGTGGGGACAGATTCATTAAACTGTCAACATGCCGGCTTAATGTACACGCTTGATATGTTGCAAGAAATTAGCAGGTGTTGACCGACATGATCACGTGTTCTCAAATTAAAGGTATATTTTCTAGCCCTTCAAATTCATTTATTCATGAAATTATACGATATTATTTTAACTGTATATAATTTTATACACTGTATTGTCTTTATTGAGAAGGAATTGTTTCAGCTCCGGAAGGACTTTAATCCAGGTGAGATTAGGTAAAATGGCTCCTTTGAGAGTAAAGGTTGCAAACCCCTGAGCTAAACAGTGAGGGAGGTGTGGCCTGTTCCCAATCAGGTTTCCTGAGTGTTTGGACACAGAATGATTGCTGGTTAATTGTGATTGTCAATGTTACCCTCCTTGTGTGCCAGCTGCGTTTCTTGTACCCTGCTCCCGGTTTTCCTTGTGCTTTTTTTTTTTATTAGAGTTTTTATAAGTTTTTTTTTTTTTACCATTAAAATTGCCTATTTTTTTTACGCTACACCTGCCTGCTGCCTCATTCTGTCTCTGCACTTGGGTCCTCATCCACAACTCTGACGTGTCATAAAATGGTGGATAAGGTTGTAAAATGGCATTTTGAAAACCACAAAACAGTTAAAAGTTGCAAATTAGTGGGCAAAAACAAACATAAAAAGTGGTAAAAACGGTTCAAAGTGTCAATACTGGAACAAGTACTTTAAACTGGTAATTAATAGCGAATATGTGAATATGGCAAAATTGGCACAAATATGGTGAAAAGAGGTTTAAAGTGACAATAAAGGGTCAACATATGTGACATTAGGTAGGAAAAGTGGTGGACAGGGTTTATAAGTGCCGAAAATGTCTTAAAAGTGGAAAAAAATTGCAGAAAAGGCATTTAAGTTTAATGGAGAAGTGGCAGAAATGGGAGTAATGCAGAAAAAACACATTAAAAGGAGCAAAACATGGAAAGAAAAAGTGATGAAAGTTGGTTAAAATATGGAAAGTTTGGTGTAGTTGGAGAAAAAAGGACAAAAACAAGCAAAATTGGTCTCAAATTGTCCAAAAAACATTTTAAATTTTTTGAAGGCATCTGGCGACCCCCTCCCATGCCTCGCGACCCCAAGGTTGAGAACTCCTGTCCTAAAATACCTAAAACAATCGCTTTCCTTAAATAATCGTCTATTTTTCTGTATATAGTTTATTGTACTTCACTGGTTATTATTATTTTACTAATATCAAAACAAAACTCATGTAATTAAAGCAAACATACATTATTTTACCTAAGCATCAAGCAAAATAAAGTTTCTATTTTTACGGCTGCCCGTTTGAGTTGGCAACCTGTGAGCGTTGTTGGTGAACAGCCTGAGGATAACTGCTCAATGGGAGGGAAAAAAATCAATAGTAAATTCATGAAGGACAGTCAATGACATTCACATTCAACACTCGTAAAGAAGGATTAAAACATTCAACTGTGGCTCTCTTCAAGCCTTGAGGGAACATGCTCAGAAGTGAGAATATATAAAAACCTAACGGGTCGAACAACTGTAGAATGATGATGTGTTTGCACTAAAACCTCCAACACATCCAATCAAAAACTTTCTTTAATTTTCGACTTAATTGAAAAATATTCTTGCTTATTTAACATTCAAACATGGTATTTTGGTCAAAGTCTGATGAAGATACATTTACTTTTTGTTCAAATCTCTTTTGCTGTGGTTGTGTTGGCCTGCTCTGTTATCATGTGCAATGGACACATACAAACAGACATCACTCATCGGCTCATCAAAAGAAAATCAGCCATCTACTGTTGAGAAAATCAATGACAGAATTATCAAAGAAATTCACTGACTATCACATTCAACATCCTGAAAGCAGCCTAAAGAGAAAAACAACCAAATCTTTGTCATTATCACGCACTCTTTAAAGTTGGAGAGCTACAACGTAATGATCAATACTTTCTCATCTTCTTGTTTACCTAATGCAGGATGCATAACATCTTGTAGCACTTGATTCAAGAAGTGCCCATCTCAGCATATGTTTCCTTGTTAAAGACTCAAAGACGGGAAATACAGTTATGTGGAAAGCAGAAGAGCTTTTAATCAAACCAGACAAACAAACCATTTAATAGTTCTTCCAATGGATTTTTAATAATGTTCTGCTGAAGACACAAAAATATACTGCGCTGGGCTAATGTTTTACTCAGACTGGGAAAATGCTATTTAGATTCTAGGTTTTAATATTTCATGTTACAAAATGTACTTACTTGTTGTGGATCAGTAATTGGCTGCCAGAGGAAACTAAGAACCACTGGTATATGTCCTTATAATAAAGAAACGGAGCGAGGGGATGGGGACAGACATTCTGCCTCACAGTAGAAGGCCTTGGAAACCTTCCTTTGACCTATTAAGTCTTGCATATTGGAGTACCGTACATGAAAGTGAGAATAATTGTTTGTCTATGACTGTGCACTAGCATTGGTATTTTTGACAGCAAATTTAAATTTTAGTCATAGTTTTTTGACTAAAATACAATGTAGTTTTCATCAAAATGTAGTCATCAGGATTCTTTTGGTTATAGTCTAGTTTTAGACAACTATATGACATTAAGAATTTTTTATCGATTAAATCTGTTACAGATATAGTCGCTAAAAACATATGTCATCCACCATGTGCATCCAAACATATCCCAGACAAATGATGCATCAGCATTCTGTGAGTCCTCTGAGCTACAGTTGCTAGTAGGCAAGGTGGCTGGTCAGGGCTGTGGCAATCTGACCGTCAAGAAGAGGGATGAGCCTGATTTTGGACACCTCAATTGACCCTCAGTATAGCTCCTAAATACATGTCTTTATTTTGCTGGATGACACAATCAGTGGGCTTACTTGAAGCTTGAGAAAGTCAGACAAATAACTGGATCATTAAAAGCTTTTAGACAGGTTACCATAGACTATATTCATAGCTCGATTAACACACGCAGATAATTCGATTGACAATCAAGCTAATAGTGCATGTAGATATGTTAGCTCAATAGGAATCAGAAACATTGTTCAGCGCATGCACTGCTTTTCACGAATGTCCCCTAAAAGAAGGAGATTGATGTTGGGCGAGAAGCAGAAATGGTCTTTGGACTGATGTGCACGTTGTCAGGAGTTTTCACATGGACTCCTGACAAACTCTGTCTGACTCTGCCTTGATAGGTGGCAGTTCTTGTCAGGACATGTTGTAAAATTCAGGAAAGTGGGTGTTTGTGCACTGATTTGTGTAAGTGTAAGAAGACGGCCCCAAGTGTCACCTGCAGTTACAGTCAGTGTTGGGAGTAACGCTTTACAAAAGTAGCACAATTACAGTAATGTATTACTTTTTGCTGTAATGCAGTAATATAATGCATTACTAATAAAATGTTGGTAATATTATACCTGTTACAAAGCTCAGTAATGCGCGTTACATCACATTTTAACCTGGGATGTGTTGTATTTTAAGAATTCACCAACACCGAGACTCTGCAAAATATTCCACCGACAGAGAAAAATACTTCGAATAAGAGTACTTCCTGTTCCTGTCGCTAATACCGCCATAAAATAACAGAAGAAGAAGAAGGAATTTGCTAAAATGACAGAGACAGACTGAACATTTTCGAGATGGACATACATTATTTTCAGTTCCTCCGAGAAAAGGACAATAACATTACTGTCAAGTGCAATCTGTGTCCGAGTGCGACACCGAGGGAACTTTCAACATCCAGTCTCAGTAAGCAGGGTTATCTCAAACAACACTGAACACTTCACTCCTATATTTACATACGCAACCTGTTTCTTCACCATCTCCTCTGGCCGAGCAGTAAGGTCAGCGCCATCCTGTATCCGACCTGCGAACTACCCATCCTAAGACCCATTCCCTCTGGCAACGTGCTGTTGTATTGAATTTAATGTTGTGTTGGTTTTTGTCGCGATGTTTGCTGAAGAGTTTTTTCATGATCCCAAACTCCGCCCCTCTCTACAAGGGCCTAGTTTGGTTTTTGGCCTTTTTTCACCACTTCTTCCTACCTATTGTTTCATATTTCTCATCTAAGAAACGGAGTGCTGCTCCTCAGTACTCTCGTACCTGTCCTCCCATGTGATATGTAATTGTCTTTCGTGTTTTTTGGTCGGGATGTATCTGAAACGGAATTGACCCTCAGGAATAAATAAAGTTTTCTGAATCTGAATCTGAAACCACACCAGCAACTTGAAGAACCACCTGGACCGGTGCTACGCAAACACCAAGTTGACAGAGAGAGATGCAGGCGTGGCAACGAGAAAGAGAGCAGAGGACGAAAGTGAGGGAAAGAGTAGCTCTGTCTGCCAAGCTACTTCAACCAAGAGAAGTGAGGAGACTGGTGGCAGAGTATATGGTGGAGGATATGCAACCTTTGTCGACAGTGGAATTGCCGGCTTTTAAAAAGCTTGTCAACCATATCTCCACCTACGCCAGCTATTACAAAGTAAGCTAACATCATAGAGAGTGGTTCATGCCACTATCTAGCGCGTTATTATTACAAACAGCAACATAATACTAATACTGGTAGGGCTTAACGTAATTTGGCACCGTGCCGGCGTATGGCTGAGTCTGAGGCTCATACAGATCAGATTCCTGCCCTTAAATGTGTGGTGGCAAAGTTTTTAGTTTAGAAGTAATTTTTGTAGAGACTTTCACAGTAGAAATGCCTCTAGCTGGCAGCTAAAAACAACAGCAGAGTGGACTGGAGTGAAATAGGCTCGGCAGTTTTCTTATGTGTGTTTAATTTATTTTTAGTATACTTGAAAAATGTGGTCATTAGCTAGAGTTCTAGCTCTAAGTTATTTTCATTTGACCAGCCTTTGTTTGGTAGCCTATGTATTAGTCATTTTTTGGCAAATTGGCCTGTGTTGTATTCAGTTTGCAGTCACATTGGAAAAAATCGGACTTGTATTGGATTTAAAACCACATATTAAAGTGACTTGAAAAATCAGAATTGTGCTGTTTAGACTGTGTTTAACAGATTGGATACAGGTCGCATATGGGCAAAAAAATTGGATTTGGGTTGCATTTGCCTGCAGTGTGAACTTAGCCTTCATAGTTGTCCAACTCTTGATGGAAAAACTTAATGCATAGACAGAGGGACAATTTAATGAATTGCTACACCACATCTCCTCTGCTGTTTCTACACCCAGGCTGCCTCACATCAAAAAAATCCCACATGCACTCTTCTGAAAACTAAGAGGAATAACCCTAACTTTACTGTGTTGTTGATTGGTGAATGACATGCTGCTATATTGACGAATGTGTTTTTATTCGTTAAGATTCAGTACTTGGACTTCAGTTGTCAAACAGAATAAAGATCTGTTATTTCTTCAGTAAAACCAGGGTTAAAATATTCTCATTTACAGTTAGTTCCATTGATATTTGGACACTGACACAAGTTTTGCTTTGTTACCTGTATTATGAAACATATTCAAATTATAGTGATATAATGGACATAGACAAAGTGTGGACTCTTAGCTTTCATATGAGGGTATCCACGTTCAAATTGGAAGAAGGGTTTAGAAGTTTCAGGTCCTTAACATGGGCCATTCTTGTTCAAAGGAAGACTAAAAGCAATTGGACAATTGACTCAAAAGACATTTCATAGGCAGGTGTGGGCAATTCCTTCATTTTGTCATTATCAATGAAACATATAAAAGGCCTGGAGTTGATTTGAGGTGTGGTGCTTGCATTTTAAGATGTTGCTGTACATGTGGTCAAAGGAGCTCTCCATGCATTTTAAACAGTCATCCCTAAGCTACGAAAACAGAAAAAAACACTCCTTGAAATTGCGTAGGAGTGGCTAAATCTAGAGTTTTGTACATCCTGAGAAAGAAAGAAAGCGCTGGTGAACTTAGCAATGCAAAAAGACCTGGATGTCCACGGAAGACAACAGTGGTGGATGATTGCAGAATCATTTCCATGGTGAAGAGAAACCCTTTCACAACAGCGACCAAGTTAAAAGCACTCACAAGCAGGTAGGCGTGTCATTGTCCAAGTCTTCCATAAAGAGAAGAGAGTAAATACAGATGGTTCACTGCACGGTCTAAGCCACTCATAAGCCTCAAGAATAGAAAGGCTCAATTGGACTTTGCTAAAAACATCAAAAAAGCCAGCATAGTTCTGGAAAAATGTTCTTCGAACAGATGAAACCAAGATCAACCTCTACTAGAATGATGGCAAAATAAAAGTATGGAGAAGGCGTGGTACAGCTCATGATCCAACGCATACCACATCATCTGAAAAACATGTTGGAGGCAGTGTGGTGGATGGGCATGCATGGATGCTAGTGGCACTGGGTCACCAGTGTTTATCGATGATGTGACACAGGACAGAACCAGGACAGATAAATTCTGAGGTATTCAGGGTCATACTGTCCGCTCAAATCCAGCGAAATTAAGCCAAATTTATTGGGCAGTGTTTAATAATACAGATGGACAATGACACAATACATACAGCCAAACCAACCCAGGACTTTGTTAAAGCAAAGAAGTGGAATATTCTTAAATGGCCAAGTCAGTCACCTGATCCCAACCCAATTGAGGATGCATTTCACCAGTTAAAGACTAAACTTCAGAGAGAAAGGCCCACAAACAAACAGCAACTGAAAGCTGCTGCAGTAGGCCTGGCAGAGCATTAAAAGAAGAAAACCCAGCGTCTGGTGATGTCCATGAGTTCAAGAATTCAGGCAGTCATTGCCATCAAATGGTTGTCAACCAAGTATTAAAAAATAACATTTTGTTGTCAGTTATTTAGTTTGTCCAATTTCTTTTGAGCCCCTGAAAAAAAGGTTTGTGTTTAAAAATTGCTTTAGTTCCTCAGATTTTTATGCAATCCTTTTGTTTAATCCACTGAAATAAAGCTGAAAGTCTGCACTTCAACTGCATCCGAGTTGGTAAATTTTAAATTCATTTTGGTACTGTACAGAACCAAAATTAGAACCATTTTGTCTCTCTGTCCAAATATATACTGTATGGACCTAACTGTGGGAATGTAAAACATACTAATCATAGTATACAAAAAATCACAAACAAGTGTCTCATTTTGTGGCAATAACATGAAATAAACGATTTCCTGTCCTGTGGGCCAACGATGGTTGAATCTCAGCAAGCTTGAGCTTAAATGTTACATGTGCCATAATCTATGTGTCAGGGTCTATTTGGTTTTGTTTGTGTTTAGCCCTTGTGGTCCTCCTTCAGTTTTTCTGTGGGTCTTGGTTTGTTTAATTCTGTGTCGTTTTTTCTTTCTTTTTCTAGTTCTTGTTTCATGTTTTGTCTTTCTGTGCTTCCAGGTATTCCTGAGGGGTATTCCAGAATGCATGTTATGTTCAGTTTTTGTCTAAGAAACCCTGGGTTTCGACCTGGCTCCGCCCACCTGAACACCAATTCTCAAGGAACACTTTAATTTACCTCGACACTCTTCTCGGACAAACATTAGTAAAATCACAACCACAGATGTGCGCTCACAGCATTACAAATGTTGTGTGCTGCTTTACGTTTTTTTTGCAAACGGTAGTTTCCTTTATAACATTGTGGATACAGAGCATTTAGGGAAAGACACTGTATGCAGAGCAATCAGAAAGGTTGATCTGTATTAAAACGCCTACTGACATCTGTAGTAAAATCCTCTGTGTACACTGTATGCAAACCTGTGGCAAATGTGAAGGGGGAAATGTCAATTTAAAGGAAAGATCAAACAGCAATATATGAATATTACTGAAATACAACTAGAAGTGTACTTATTGATTTTGTTATTTTACAATAAGTGTGTACTGGATTTATGATTGCTATATCTGCCTGCATCCTCCGTCTTATCTTCACCATGCGCCGTTCCTGACACTATTGTACATTTTAAAAACATGTTCTGGCAAAAGGTGTGCTCCTCTATCGCTTAAGGAACATGTCCAGGTGTAGACGTACGTAACCTCTGCAGGCAATTGTGGTCAGAAGTAAGGTTAGTTTTTGTACACTTACCATCTGGTGCCAGGTAAATGCATTTTGATATAAAATTTGTTAAAACAGGTTTTTTATCCTACAGAGCCTCCAGTCAAATCTCAACACAGTACTACCGTACAATGTGCAAAGCATGTTTGGCATACATGCTTGGCAGTGGCACACTGAGCCTTCAGTTGGATACAAAAATCCTCTGCTGTCTTGCAAGAATCCATGTTGTTACAAATTATGGCCAAGTGTGCATAATTCTATATATTACCTGCTTTTGTAACTCCTCTCTTGGACTTCATGGGACATGGATGACCCTGAAAAGAGCTACTCTACTTCTCTATTGGTCACTGCTCCTATTCAACGATGCAAGACGCCGAATAAAAAGAGGTTTAGAGGTTAAGCCATTTAATATTGCTTGAACTTACAAAGTGGAACCCAGCAACATGGATGCTCCATACACAGTCAGTCAGAATATTCCCCAGAGCGAAGATATCGACAGGACAAACATCAAGAAGTCTCCCTCGTCTGCGCCTCCCGCTCTTCAGTATGTCAAAGCACACCCTCTTGACCTCAGGATTCTAGATCCTCTACTCACACTAGTGGTCACATCAAACATTTAGAGGCTACAGCTGCCATGACATGAGATGACACACATCCACACGCATGCAGTGACCAACAAGGATAAAGGACAGACGTGTGCATGAATTCTTGCAAACTTTAGTGGTTGTCTGGTGGCTTGGAGCAATTTATTGTGCAAACGTATTATTCATATCTTTAGGTAAAGCAAAAACCATCAAAAGAAAAACATTTCATTTTAATCTAGCTACCTGTAGCTGTGTTTCCGTTACAGATTTTTACAAAATAAAAACGATGTTTCTAAATGTCGACAAAGTATAATTGCGATTTGAACGTATTTCCATTGAAGGTTGTTTTGGGCAGGAGCCTCGTAACTCTCGTGAAATCTCATCCCGTGAGATTTCTTTACAGGAAGATGGACACTCCAAACCTCCTCAAAACACTCTGCATTCCTTTGTTGTTTCACGCCTAATATGGCAATAATAATTTTAAAGTATAATGCTAAGAAATGACTCAGCCTCCTCTTCTGTCTGTGATGTATGTGTATTTGCAGAAAAAGTGTTTCCTTTTGTGGCACATTTCAATACCAAAACGTCTGGAATTCCTCCTCATGAGGTGGCGGGGTGCGCTGGGTTCTTGGGGCTGTCTCAGGTGCTTACTGTATGTGGGGGGCGGTGGCTACCTCTCAGCTTGAGATCCTGGGGGCATCTGGGGGGGCTGCTTGGCCATGGGGGGGGGGGCTCCTGGGCCCCTGCTCTTTCTGCTAGCCTGGCTGCATCTTCAGGCCCGGGGCAGTGATTGGATTTGCAGTAGCGGTTCTTGCACATGCATTGGTCGACAATGCACTGGCATGCCTTGGGCTGTGGGATAAAACTTTTACTGGGCTTAATCTTAGACACGTTGATCCCAAATACCTGTTTTAGGTATTACCACTCACTGCTTCCCTCTGTCCACAGCCACCACCATTATACCTAAGCTTCACACTTATCACCAGACTGGCTTGATTACGCAACACAATAAGCACAATATGCACAACTACAACTTCACATCTCACTTTAAAATAATCAACTCTTCCCCACTCTTTTCATTTCCTACCTTGAGACTCTCCTCCCTGTTCCCTTCCCCCTCACCTAGGTGTAACATTGGCCTCTCTTTTTATATTCTCCCTTTAATAAAGTTTTTCTTATCCTTTATTAAGGAGGGCTTGTGATGGTCACAATTATGCAATAAAATAAATTCATTTATTTAATTGCAATAACAAAACATGCATTGCTGTCTTGAAAAGATTGCACTTTTTGTAGTGTTGACCTTTGACAGCATGTGCAGACAAAGGGGAAAAAAAGAAATGAAATTCCTCCTCATAAAAGCATAAAAAATGTTTTAGCAATATTTGAGTGTTTTTTTTTTCAAGTTCAGGTGATTCCATTACCAGTTTTTTTTATTGCACTATTTAGATTTTGCTCATTTCCCAGACCCAGCTTGAGATGGATAGCAAACAAGACTGACTGGCCAGAAACATTGACCCTAAATTGATTTAATCATATCATAAAGGTCAACCTTTTTTTCCTTGACATTGATTAATATTTGAGCAAAACCCCCAAGTCTGTACATGAACCCACTTTAATGCATGACTCTGTTGCACCACAGTGCTGTACGACAATGTAACCCTATCACAGAGAGACAGCCTCATCCCATCTTCATTAGTAGGACTTAAAATTCCTGCTGCCTCTCCAAACACGTGATGCTGGGAGAACAGTATCCCACGCTACACCGGGGCAGACGGAGGTGGCGCCTCTGCAATTTCATTTTGTTTAAAAATACGCCCCAAATGTTGTTAGGGCTGCATTAAAGGATCCTGTGTTAAAACAGGCAGGAGGGGAGGATTGAATCAGCTCACTGTGGGCTGGCACTCCTCGCCGCTCAACTCTGCATTAAAGGCCTGTTGGGTTACACTGTCAGCTAGAGACGCTAACTGCATTAATTTCTCTGTGTTGCTAGATATACAACACCTGTGGATACAACTTGCTTAGATTGTCTATAATTACTGTCTGAACAATAATAACATACGTAAGTTGGCTCACTCTATCATGTAATGATTTATTTATTTAAAATGTAATTGAAATGACTTATAGACAATAGGGGATCACATTTATAAAACCTTTTAATCGATTTTAAATTTTAGAAAAAGTTGATGAGTTTTGAAACCATATTTCCACTTGATTTGATTGGTTAATATCCTTTTTTTTTTTTTTTTGTACTGTAATGTCGCAAGAAGCAATAAAATATATGTAATCTGTGCCCCATTTCTGAAATTTCTGAAAACAGTGCAGCGCTGTCTGAAGCCTATAATTTGCATTGTTCAGGCTGGATATTTTTAACTGTCAGTACAGTAAACAGATTCTGAATCACACAGCAAAGACAGAACACAGTGTTTTCAGGCCATACAACATAAAAATGCAATTGATGGGTGTTATTTTAGCGTTACTTGGGGGGGGGTTTACTGATTCAATTTGGAATCATTATATGAGGAAAGCACTTGCCTCTGTGCTTTACTGTGTTTCACCTAATTGACACTCCATTACAGCTTTATGATCTAAGTCAAACAATCTTTTAGCCCTAAACTACATTTCATACATTGAACAGCTTCAGGAAACCTCATTTTCTCATCCCAATGCCATTCACTAGACTAATTGCTTCATACAGGCATAGTATATTTTTGGACAGCTTTAACAGGACTTTATTCTTCTTCTTGTTACCATGATGATTGTTGGTGAATGCATTTCTCTGTTGCTCCCCCAAGTGCAAAGATGAAGAGTTGTTAAAAGGCCGAGGTATGCCTGCAGTGATTGGCAATGGAGAAAGAAAATATTTGAGGGCCATTACTGAAAAAAAGGTTTTTGTCAACAAGACAGAACCCCATCATCTAATAGAGAGCAGACACCAGCAATAGGCAGCATCTTTTTCATCTTCCTGCACTCAAGAGGCCCTTTAGGACTCATTTCAAAGGCCGAATCACTTTGAATGTCTGTGAATGCCATGGGATGAATTGTTATGCCTTTACAAGAATATGTGAGTGTAGGAAAAGAAAACAGAGAGTGAGCAGGCAGTGATGAAAGTCTGCATTTTGGTTGATCTCACAAGACTTAAAAAGTGCCCTCATCGAACCAAAGATGTTCGGGGTCAGTGGTCTGTCTCTCCTTTGTTGGGTCCCAGCACCATGCCAAGCTAACAGATGGACATTGACCCTCCCCTTAAGGACTCCTGAAATCAAGATGGATCTTGGTACCTTCACACTTGCACCCTGTGAAAACTGCTTGAGACTTTCATCAAAATGCTGCACAAAGCACCTTTGGTTTGTATTAATGGAGTGGTTGGTTCAAAACACTGCAGACAGATCACATATGTGCCTTATTTTGAGCAGAATGTGATCATTGATTTGCACATCAGTTTAAATAATGTGAACATAATGTGCCTTTCCAGACTCAGCAATACTAAATATTATTACGGTAAGTCAGGAGGTAAGGCAGATCTCCTGGCATCATTCACCTTCAGGGTAAATCATTCAGCCTAATCAGATAAAGCCATTCATCACAGCAGAGCTTTTGTAAAACCAGTAAATGCTTCATCTCTTTTTATGATTAAGAGGTCTTTAACAGATTTTCTTTCCGCTGTTTGATCCCCAGGTGGCGATGGAGACTACTACAAACTAAAGCCTGTGAGCATGAGTGCAGCTAGTGCGTTACAGCCGGGGGGAAAAATCGAAAAACAAAACCCAACCGGTTCCGAATGAGTCCGATGAGCCAAACCGTCCAGTGGGAAAACTTGGTGAGCCCAAATAGTTTTAAGTCATACTGTGACTGCAAGGGGCCATTATCCATTCATTCTTAAATCTTTCTTACTCTGTCTGTATGTGTGCATGCATGTGTGTCCATGCCAATGTGTGTCTTTGTGTGCGTGTATGTCTGCGTGTCCTTCTTCTGCCTTGAAAGCCCTCAGAGCCTCAGGGAGCTGTGAAAAATCAATACTCTTCGGCAGCTCTGCCTCTTTATTCATTTAATAACTCACTACCATTGCATTACTGTTCCACTGATCTCCCATCACAGGGCCTAGATTGACACCTTTGTGCTCTTTTACCACACTGGAGTTTGATGTAATCAGTTAAACCTCCACCTCATGCCTGACACATGCATCAAATGGACCTGGAGTATGAACACTGGTGCATCAACAACAGAGCAATATGAAAAAGAAGAGTCAAAGTGTACTGCCTGAAGCACGAGGAGGATATCTGTGTGTCTGCTTGATTGTCTCAGGACGAGCGAGAACCATAATCTGAGCGTGTGGGCGTCAAACAGCCTGAAAAATTGGGCCCAAGACTGAAGGAAAATGGTGAAAAAACCGCAGGGAGGCCCTTCAGAACCCAATTCGGGTTTGGAAGAGGTCAAGGAGATGATACGCGAGGGTCTACGAAACCTATCTGCCGAGATAAAGTCGTTGGAAAAGACGCTGGAAAACTCACTGGAAAACCTACAAAGCGAAGCAAAGGTAAATCTAACAGTGGAAAATACAACACTGCCAATAGAACTAACAACAGCTGGATTAACCTTGATGTAGAGACAAAACAAGCTGCAAACTTGTGTGTCCAAAAGAGACATTCCCGAGTGGTGACATTATGGATGAAAAGGGAAAAACCTTCCAAACACCTTCCAAACACCTTCTTGAACTGGAGGAATGCTAACAACGTCTGGCAGGGAACAAGGCCAATACGAACAACGATAGAGAGGAGGAGGAATAAAAAATAAAAATAAAAAAAAAGACAACACTGACTACAGATGAGAATACACAAAAAAGGACTGTTCAGAACAACTCAAGAATGTTTGACCAGAGAGACATGTAAACCCAAGTAAATTTGCGATGGTAAAACAGGGGACGGGACCCAGATAAGCAAACTGCTTCTCTCGTCTCCTTTATCGGCATGTACCAAAAAAAAAAAAAAAATGTAGAAAAAAAAAGTGAAAGTAACCATGTCGGAAATAAACTGAATAAATAAATAAATAGTAGCTCTGAGAAATATCCAAAACTAAGGAGAAAGAATTTGAGGGGAAAAAACAAAACAATGGCAGCTAAGGGTATTGAAAACACACGTCACACACAGAGGTAAATGTATCTGAGTGTCATCACTGCTCAAAAGGTGACAAGACGACAGCTCTCAAAAAAGGAGGCGTTTCATTTGAGATGTTAATAACTAGTGTGTGACACTAAAAGGGTTGTGTGTGCTCACAGCCGAGGCGTGTGTGTCGGTGTGTGTCCCTGTGTTACAGTGATTGTGCTGGTGAGGGTGGGGGGTGGGGGTTGCCTCCCTGTGTGGGACTCAGAGCAGAGAGCAGGTGGGCTCGAGATGGGGCAGAGAATCTGTATTGATTGTTTTTGTGCCTCAGAGCTGTTTAGCCGTTGTCAAAGCTGCCTCTACCAGCTGAGAGGCAAATTGCAGCGTTTACACGAGAAGGCGTTTTCTTTCTTTCTTTTTTAACAAAAATCTATTAATATATATATTTCTTTTTACAGTGAAAGATGCATCAGTAATTTACTGTGTCAGAGCCTGTTCTGTGATCTTAGCCAGACGGCCACAATTGGAAAGAAAACAAAGATAAAAAACATTTTGCTTTATTTTTATCATCAAAATTCATTTGCAACTGCAAAATTTCACATTCACTTTGGGCATGCATTTTATTCTTTTTGGAGCTGCTGAAAGGAATGTGTGTTTCTGTCTGTTTTGTCTGCAATAAAGACCGGTGCGATCCCAAGATGCACCTTGTCTTCTGCCCTCTGTAGACATACTTGCCAACCCTCCCGATTTTCCCGGGAGAATCCCGAATTTCATTGTACCTCCCGAAAATCTCCCGGGGCCACCATTCTCCCGATTTTCTCCCTATTTCCGCCCTGACATTGTCCGGGCGGACCATAATAAAGATTACACTGGATAAGAAGAAGAAGAAGAGACATGGCGGCATGTAAGAAGAAGAAATATGCCTGCAAATTCCAAAATGACTGGGAAAAACAATTTAACTTTATTCAGGACAGCTCAAAAGGGAAGGGTTATGTGGCCTGCAATGTGTGTAGGTCAGACTTCTCGATTGAACACGGTGGCCGAACGGACATCACGAGTCATCAACGGTCAGAGATGCACACGGCTGCTGCAACGCAGCACCATTCACAGCCCAGTATTTTGAGCCATCTGGCCAAATGGAGACCTGAGGGAGTTACTTTTGCTGAGACAAAGATGGCTATGCTGTTAGCTACAAGTAACATCCCATTTACGTTTGCAGATGTTTTCAACAAATCCGTGAAGGATATTTTCCCGGATTCAGAGATCGCTCGCCAGTACGCAAATGGCAGAACAAAAGCTACTCAAATAGTGAAAGGTAAGTGTATATAAAATAATATTGTTTTCTAAGAGTTAGTATTTTAAGATGAAATTGTTAAATATATATATACTGTATATATATTTTTGTGTGTGTGTGTGTGTGTGTGTGTGTGTGTGTAAGCAGAACGTACAGTTAGTAGAAAAACAGTTTTTACATTATTATGTACTTTGATAGGTGCCATTGCCCCGGAATTAGACAAGGGAGTGATCGACTCTCAACTTTAGTGCCAAACGTTGTGAAATCTTCAAAGAGTTTGTGGAGTTCACAGACTCAGAGACTCTGAAGATACTTCGATACTGTGCAACCAGGTGCTGACTTGCATAAATCGGGTGCTCTGCCAGTGGGATGCACTGCAGGCATATTTTGCCAGTCATGAAGATGTGGAGAAGCCTGGCAAGGTGAAGATGCTGGCAGAACATTTAACCAGCAAGAAGACAAAGTTTTTCCTTTTCCTCTCCCAGGTTCTGAAACCACTGGCAGAGTTCAATGTTATGTTTCAGGTCAGCCAGCCTATCAAAAGAAAAACTTAGATAATTGTGATAATAAATAATGCCGTTATAATTTTTCATAACTGATAATCCAATCAATCTAGGCCGAAGGAGTGATGGTTCATAGGCTGCACCAGGAGATGACCAACCTGGTGAGAAGATTCATGGGAAGATTTCTCCCTGCCAGCCTTATCGCTGACATCCCACTGAAGGACATCAAGTTCAAGGATGCCAGCCTACAGTTGCCAGACAGCGAACTCTTCCTTGGAGCAGCTGCACAAAACCTCTTGGAGGACAACATGGATGACCTTTCCTCCTCTGTCCCAATGATGATCAAGTAAACATTATGATTATTGTGTTATCCAAATCAGCTTACCCCCTAAGAGCAAACTGACATCCCATCATACAATGCCTGTAATTTTTTTGATCTGATCATGTGTCACAGGGCAGTTAGAGACTTCTTTGTAGCTGTTACCACAAAGATGATAACTGCATTCCCCCTCGACAACATCATCCTCCAAAACCTGTCCGTGTTGGACCCAGAGTCACGGCATCAATTTTCTCCAAACTCAGGTGCACCGTGCATCCCCATTAATTGATGGTGGTAGTTGTTTAAGAGGATAACAGAAAGCAATTATATCCCCAGCTCACTTATGCTAAATTTGCTCATTTTCATTTGCAGTTATAGAGTTAGGGAAAAGTCTGCCGCAGCTGCGGTTGGACCTGGATAACCTGAGGGAAGAAGTAGTGGAATACCAGGTGCTTGGCAGGAAAGATCTTCCTCAGGAAGCAAGGATCGCCAGGTTTTGGGCCATGCTAGGGAGAGATGGAAGATTCCAGACTCTGGTACATTTGATGAAGGCACTTTTGTGCGTGCCCCACAGCAATGCATCATCAGAGAGGGTGTTCAGCATGGTTAGAAAGATAGTGACAGAGAATAGAACAAGGATGTTCAACCCTTAACGCACTCCTTTCCTGCAAATTAAATTTTGAAGGTCCTGCCCATACCTACGCTCCTTCAAGAGCTGTGTTACTGGCTGCAAATGTGTTTTTCAAATAAAAGAACACTGTGAAATTGAATTGTTTCATTTTCTCTTTCAAAAGCAAACTACATCCCCCCCCCCCCTCTCTCTTTTGAAAATATCCCTAATTTTGAGGTCTCAAGGTTGGCAAGTGTGTCTGTAGATGATGTAGGAACAGCATTATTATGATATTCAGATCAACAAAAAAATTATTTACTGGATTGTTAAGGTGAAATTTGTAAGTACACCAGTTTTTTGTTGTTGTTGTAAATATCACAAAATAAACTCACATACAACTGAATGTGTGCCTCTAAAAAACCATTATTGTACCATCACGCAGGTCAAACCTGACTGTGTAGGAATACATATTTATATAAAGCAACAAGTGATAATGAACCATGTTCTTTCTCTTGGTATGTCACAATAAAAAAGGTTGTTCAGTACAATATACTGTAATAATAGCCGTAATTCAGCTATACTTAAAAGGTTGCAAGGATTTATTATTCAGGTGAGTTATTTTGAAACTGGCAAAACTCAGGAAGATAATTAAAATAGGTAAAACGTGCAGGACAAGTTGCTTTCATTTCAATTAATTTTTGGCAGATTTGATACCATGGTAGTATGATCATTCACACTTTAAAGTCTAAAAGTATGGACAAAAAAAGTGTGATAAAATGTGCAACCCGGACCTGATTTAGATGAAACTCTGCTGTAATTAAGAAAGTAACATATAACATAACTGAATTTTCCAAATTTTATGGATTTTTTAAATTATATTATGTCTATTTTTTTGTTTTTTTTAATTTGATCAAAAATCCGTTTAGTACTTTTGACATAATCCTGCTAACAGACAGACAAACAAATAAAAGCTCGTAGAGAGAAAAAGAGAGAAAAACCCAAAACCATTATGCATCATGAATTTATAACCATTGAATTTAACGCCAGTCAAATTGAACACATATTACATATTATTTCATAGAAAAGTTGATGTGCATATTGAGCTGCTGGCTGTAAATAATGTTAAGCGTTTAAAAACAAAGAAAGGAAACAGAGCTGCACTATATTCACAGAGGACTCTGAATAGATCTGCTGTACTATCAGCGTTCGTCTCCATGTTTGTGGACAAAAGATAGCGAGGCAGAGCAGCGGACAGAAAAGCAATAGGTCAAATATTTTACTTCCATAAAACACTGATTTAGGAGTAGAGAACTTTACAGTGCCTTGTTATACCTCCTAGGTTGAGTCATCGGAGCGGAAAGCCATTAAGTGTATGGTTTTATGACAGCTCTTGAGCAGAATATGCACACCACAGACCATCATCCATTCACCAGCAGTGAAAGCGAATGACACAAAAGAAGCTGCTGTTTGTCAAACAAACGGAGACCCGAGATTGACTGATAATCCAGATCAGCCTCACCACCACGTCAGTCAATAATAAAATATGATCATTCCAGCGAGATTCTTTTTGTCTTCTTTATGAATAATATGTTACGGTTTCATTTCAAATGAAACCGTAACATATTATTCACAAAGAAGACAAAAAAATGCAGAAGTCAAGGAAACTTCAAAGGAAACATCAAAGCGATCAGCAGATGCTTCTGATGAAGACTGGCAGTTGACAGTTGAAATACGTCAGGAGATCAAAGTGGATTTCCAAAGTAACACTTGTCTGAATAAATGAAATCCCAACATATTAATCAAATATGATATTTCAAGAATGTACCAATGTGGCACCTCAATGCAAAAGAAAACGTAGATAATGAGCATTAAAACTAACTGTAAATCAAACGACCATTGGGTGTAAGTATAAGGTAGTGGTGGTGGTAAAGAGAAACAAAGAGCTGCACCTACACACATGGACTGTTCAGTTTACAACAAACAAACATGCTAACAGTTTGGATCGACAGGCACATAGGGAAACAAAATATTTAATGCAACCTCATCATAATCAGCAAGTGTGTGTATGTGTGTTAGGGGGGTGGGAGGAGAGTCAGAGGGTGTGCTGTGTTTGTGTTAGGGCTCGGCTCCATGCAGAGAAGCTGACATTAAATCATGCTTTGTGCTTGTTTGAGCATGCGCACGTGTGTATGTGTGTGTGTGTATATACGTGTGTTGTGTGTCTGTATTGATTGGCTCTGCACAGCTTTATAGCACTCTGTTGTAAATGTCATGTTTTTACAGGCCACTGTTTGATATAAAACTGATTAAAGTATTTGTTTTTAAATAGAGATTGTGTGCAGCAAACGGTAAAAATCCAACAATTACTCAACAATTAGGGACAGGGTAAATGATTATATGACTCTCTGATCAAACCGTGTAGACAAAGGATTTCCTTCCTCATCCTCTGCCTCTGTCACTCTCAGTGTGTAAGTAATTTACTGCTCCTACACAATTCCGTTATCTCAATAGGATCCAAAAACTCAAGTTCCTCACCTGACCTCAGTCTTATGTTGCATTTAAAGCAGGGGTTTTCAACCTTGGGTTTGTAACTCCATGTTGGATCACCTGGGAACAAATGGGGTCGCCTGAAATGTCTAGTAGTAATAAAATTAAATAAAAACTATTGATAAAAATTACAAAAAATGTAATTCTTTAAAATAGGTATATTTTAAATTGTGTCTATTTTCTTATTTATCTCTTTTGCACAATTAAAAAAAAAAAAAGCAAAAAAAAAAAAAAACAATACATAATATCACAGAAATAGATATACAGTGCAGGAAGAGGCAGAAAGCTCAAAGAGCTTAAATGCTTATTAATCTTTTTCAAACTGAAGCACCACACACAATCTCAAAAAAATGTAATCTATACTTTTACTTTCTCAAATATAAATGTAGTTAAAATAAAAATGCAGAATAAAATGATCTGAGCTGGCTTTTATTGTTACTTTGTGCATTAATACTGGCTACTCTGTATTTGTAAACCAATATAACAAATATGTTCAAAAAATGAATTTTAGAGGAAAAAAATATTGGGGGTCACCAGAAATTTGGCATATAAAAATGGGGTCAGGACAAGTAAAACGGTTGGGAACCACGAATTTAAGGTCTTTAAAGCAAGGGGTACAGTATTCCAAAATACTGGAATACTGCTGCTGACAAATTAAAATAAAAATGTTTTTTTTTGTTTTTTTTTAATATTGAAATGTTTTGGGAAGCAGTTAAGCCATATTTGCAGGGTCAAGAACCACCCATTGTAAAATACATAAGTAAAACACAACAATTGAGCAAATAATTTTTATGTACTATAAAATAAGGTGATTAAGCACTATACTGTCTCAATCACATAGGGTAAGAGGAGTTAATTCTCATTGATCAATGATCATCGCTTATTCATGGACAAACATTAAAGGCTAAGCTTTACAAAAACAATACCGGCATTTATATCCCATATTTAAGTGCATTTTTAAAAATATATTACAGGGATTCTTAGTGCACACAAGATCACGCTATCATGCAATCAGTAACAGTGCAATAGGCAAGATTTCAGGTGGCATCACGTGATCTTTATCAATCTGATTATGTACATTCCTACCCTGTAAACCATAACCAATTTCTTAAAGTCTGATTTTCTCATGCAGACTAAATGTTTCATGACCTTTTCTTCACTATGCCTTTGTCGATGTGACAGTCTAGTGCAGGTGTCAAACTAAATGCTTGGAGGCCAAATCTGGTCCATTAGAGCATCCAATTTGGCCCTCGGGTGAAATTAAAAATGACAGATGAAGCAAGAATCATTGTATAAAATGCTAGCTAATTAAGTCGTAGATATATGAGTGCCGCTAGTTAAACAAATTAAATGAAAGCCCACATTATTTGTCAGGGCTCACAGCTAATGGCAGACATTTTCAATCCCAAAATTGTTGAATTTCTCAATTTTAACAAAATCCTGCAATTTTCCTCAAATAATTCCTCAAAATATTCCCAAATTATATAAAAATGGTTACAAAATCAAGTAAAATTCAAGGAAGATCCTGGATTTTTACATTTATTTTAAATTCATGTGTGGAAGTGCAAATTACTGTATGTCACGTTATTGTTGAAATTGCACATTTTCCGTGTCAAAGATCAAACTGCTCCGTATTTGTCCCCAGAACTAAAATGAGTTTGACACACCTGGTCTAGTGTAACATTTGAAGGAAAAAGGTGATTGATACAAAACGTTTCTGTGTACTGGATTCATCGTGATCGTTATTTTACACGTTAAGTACCTTTGTTAGACTTGGAGTGAGTTTCCCACCTCATCTTATCAATAGAGAGTTAGTAGTGGAATAGGCGGAGTGATGCTTTATCCAATCCCTGAGTGTGCACGGCTGGTGTGTCTGTGTAAACTCTAGCTTTGAGCTGCCATGCAGGAGTGATACCTGCTGCCATCCTCTGCTGCTTTATCCCTGCACCTACTTCAAGGTTCATCATGTTTTCTGTCAGATATGATCTGCTATCTTCTCCTATCATGTCAAACTTGTCGGTCTATTCTCCTCCTACTTCTGGGATTAACAAGGCATTTTTTATCCAGGGAGCTACCCGTCGTCCCTGGGTATTCCCTCTGTTTCACTCTTCATTCTCAGTAAACCCATGACATTCCTCTCACACACAATGCCAGTAGATCACCAAATTCACCCTTCAAAGGCTCTCACTTTCTTACACAGTTCTACATTCAGCTGCTGTTTTACCTTTAGTCATTTACGTTAATCAAGTGTGACCTAATGTGCACTTTTTTCCCCATCAATTAAATCAACTTGAATGTGCTTTTTATACTAAAAACTGATTTTATGAAGATAAAAGCTGATTTTGGTTTTATTCCTGATAACAAATTGCATTTTTGAATATTACAATTATGCAGCCGTGGTTTGTCTACCTCTGTTGTTGTGAAATACTCTTTTAAAACATCAAACAAATGTAAAAATACACATGTTTAATACACATGTTGGAAAAAATACCACCTTCCTGATGTAAAGACCACGCTAGATAGAATCTCATAATGTTTTGTTCTCAAAATACTCATGAAAGGACAATATATGAGAGATTATGGGTCTTATTCAAAATTGCTGCGCAGGAGAACAGTTATTAAAAAGCTTATCAAAAGAAGACAAAGTTAATAATTGACATTTTGAAAAACTCTTTTTGATGATATTTTTTGTCATATGTGATTCCAAAGCAAAAATAAAGGGCATCTTTAAACAACAATTTAATTTCATGATATTCATAAATCTCAGGTTAAAGATTCCTTATTTGACTTTGATTTGTGCACACAAAGCTCTTCAACTCAAGGCCCGGGGGCCGAATTCGGCCCTTCAGAGCATCATATTCGGACTGCATGGGGAAATAAAAATTATAGAGAAAATGTGACTCATTGTGTAAATTATCAACTAATTAGTGTGTGTGTGTGTGTGTGTGTGTGTGTGTGTGTGTGTGCATATATTGTCTTATACTCACTCACATCATAGTTTTAAGTGTTGCAAACTAGCACAAGCTAATACTATAGAAAGTGTTTATTTGTACGGTTGCCGTACGTACAACCCCTGGTGCTATTGGCTATTGGTACGTTTACTGAAGTACAAGTACGTAGCGTCTTAGGGTTCGGGTTAGGTTATAACCCTATATCGCAACAATTCACAGAAGATCCTGCAGTGAGCAATATCTGTCACTTATTGGTTGGATATTGTCAGTGATCTTATACTTTATATCATATCATTTACAGGTAGAAGTGAAATACATGTAGGGCACATTGATGTTGAAATTGCTTGTTATTCCCCGCCTATAATCATAGTCTGTGGCCCACTTGATATCAAACTAGCCTGAGTTTGACACCCCTGCTTCACAATAATCTCTTCTGGAAGTACTTCATTATAAAATTGCCACCTAAGAAAACCTGAAAACAGTGTGACTAATCCTGTTTGTCGTCTTCTATGAGATTATAGGGTTTAATTACAAGTACACAGAGGTAAAACAGCGAGAAGAAAATCACAGACAATAGACAATAAAAGCACAGTGAGGAGTGGGATTGTTTTGATGTCATCTCAGGAACTTTGTTTTTTGGGCCAACTGTGGGCCAACACCTACACCTACTGGTACAACAACGCCACTGCAACACAATTATACTGAAAAAGGCTTTATTCAATCTACATATTGTTTGAATCAGAATCAGAATCAGAATCATCTTTATTCGCCAAGTGTATGTTGTACACACGAGGAATTTGACTCGGTCAACTGTGCTCTCTCCAATAGTGAAAACATTCAATAATAAACAATCAACTAGAAAAGATGATAATAAGTATAAACATAAGTATAAATATAAACAGTAGTTAGACTAGAATGTGCAAACTCGATAAAATAACAAGATAATAATAATAATAATAATAATAATAATAATAATAATAATAATAATAATAATAATAATAATAAGAATAATAAATAAAAAAAATTAAAATTAAAAAATAAGATAAAAAGAAGGAAAATAATAGAAAAGAAAGATAATAATAAAATATAATAATAATAAAAGGAAAATAGTGCAGTAGAGCATTGATAAGTAGTGCAGGAGAACATTTAAATTAAAGGTATGTACATGAACATTCTCAGTGTCAGATTGATCCAGGGTTGTTATGTTTGGTTCCAGGGTTTTTTCACAGAAACAGGACTGACACTCTTTGACTGTTTAGTGTTGATCAGAGTGACAGCCTGGGGGAAGAAACTGTTTTTATGGCGGGTTGTTTTGGCGTACAGTGATCTGTAGCGTCTGCCTGAGGGGAGGAGTTTAAACAGATAGTGTGCAGGGTGGGAGGGGTCTGCAGTGATGCTACCTGCCCGTTTCCTGACCTTGGACAGGTATAAGTCTTGGATGGAGGGCAGATCGACACCAATGATCTTTTCTGCAGTCCTGATTATCCTTTGTAGTCTGTGTCTGTCTAGTTTGGTTGTAGATCCAAACCAGACAGTGATGGAGGTGCACAGAACAGACTACCTAAAATACCTAAAATGAGAGCAACTGCATGCTACATGGTTTGGTTGCTGCCAGCATTTAATAATAATAATAATAATAATAATAATAATAATAATAATAATAATAATAAAAAAAAAAAAAAAAAAAAAAACAAAGACCCCCGCGACCACAAAAAGAAGTAAAAGCAGCTCAGAAAATACATGAATGATTAAAGTATAAAACTGCTGGTCAGGTGCAAGGCAGGGATCAACCAGTAGATGTCACTAGTCCTTTACATGTCTACACACATTCTGATTCATATGAACCGTTTGAATGAATGAGACTCTTTTTGGAATGAAATAGGCCTTCTTTGTTGGGCACTGCAAGGAAAACATTTTATTCAAGGCAGAGCTTTTCCTCATGTCTTTCTTTGGCATTGTTTTGTTATTGACAAGCATCCGTGCCTTGCACTCCTGACATAAAGTTAATCAAATAATCATCATTGTAGGTAATAATAATAATAATACTAACATCAACATAATAAATACGTTTTATTTAAAAACCAATCTTAATCATTTTTAATTCAAATGAACAATGACCAGAAAGACAATTCAGGCTTAAATTTATTTATTTTAATTTTAATTAATTTATTTATTTATTCAGTTTATTTCCGACATGGTTACATTCACTTTTTTTTTTTTTTTTTTTTTTTTTTCATGCCGAAAAAGGAGACGAGAGAAGCATTTGCTGATGCAAAATGCTACACAGGCACATGTATTACCAAACAGTTGCACAATATGTGCCACTTTTGGCTTTTTCTCCTATAAAGGACAGCATGTGTGAGTGAGTTCTGTAGTGTGGTTTATTTAAGGGAAAGTCTGGGTTAGGACACACTCAGAGATCCATCTAACTGTGCTTTTTATGTTGTTCTGAGATGTAGCAGAAGCAGCAACTCATAAAACAAGTGTTTTAAACAAACTAAGCAAATATGTAGCCTGCATATCGATATTGTAATTTTATGTTGTCAAAATAGAAAAATCGATATATTTTGAATCTCGCTATATCGCCCAGCCCTAGTGTGTTTGCGTGAGTGTTGATTTATGACTTATTGCCCTGCCTTTGAATGTACAGTACATGGATGATTCCTAAGGAATAGATTCACAGTGGCTCTGTGAATATTCATGTCTGTCTGCAATGCATACATGATTCATGTCTTGAGTAAATGTCAACATACAGTGAGTTAGAATGTACATCCACACACTGGCCTGGAGCACCTACAGCGTTTTACCTTCATCCTGGTCTGACTAAAAGAGAATTTTTTTTTTTTTTTTAAAAGATTTAAAAAAATAAAATAAAAATATAACAGTATATTATGACATATGTCATTTAAAGGTTTAGTATTATGCTACCCCCCCCCCCCCCCTTCTCTATTTGTTCTAAGAACCCCAGTCCATAAACAGACACTATTTATTTATTTCATTCCAGTGTTTAATTTGCCAATGGCTGGATAATACTTGAACCTAACAAGCAAACTGACCTTCAAATCACTGACTCAAAATGTATGAGTCAGACCAGTAAGTCACGTCCCCTGGAGCTGTTGCCAGTCATTATGAAGATGATTTTATTCAAAGCAGACAGAATTATGTTTCAATCCTGTCACTGTGTTTGTTTGAAGCATTTGGTGCTCACAGAGTAAATCTTAAACTTTTACTGAAAACGTGCAACAAAAAAAGATTTGTCTTCAATTAAAATTAAATCAACTCTGTGTCATTTGCATTTTATTCATATTTTTTTCTCATATTATATTTTCGATTATATTACAGTTTCCTACAACTGCTGATGTAGCGGTTAACACATCCGCCTCACGGCAAGAAAGTCCTGTGTTCAAGCCCTGGGGTGAACACTTCTTTTTTATGTGGAGTTTGCATGTTCTCCCTGTGCTTGAGTGGGTTTTCCCCGGGTATTCTGATTTTGTCTGACAATTCTATAATGATTGTTAGATAAATTGGAGTCTCTAAACTGCCTGTAGGATTAAACGTGAGTGTCACTGGCTGTCTGTCTCTGTGTGTTGCCCTGCAATGGACTGGTGCCTTGTCCAGGGTCTACCCTTTTTTGCTGGAAGTCAGAGTACATTTCCTATCACACAAATTAAAATGAATACATTTTTAAAATGATAAAATACAAAAATAAAAATACTAGACACTTGTTTTTTTACTCGTTAACACGCTGCTCGTCTTGCGTATTTGTACATTTTACAAAACCGTTCTTTGTGTTGGATTTGATAGTGATAGTGTTTGATTGTCCTGGTTATTTACATAGTTAGCCCCTTGTGTGCATTCTTTTCTTTATTGCTATGGTCCCGCCTCTAGTATTGAGGTCAGTGATGGGGAAAAAAAAATTAAAGATGCATCATTAATCGATAACCATTAGGGATGTAGCGATTCACTCAACTCCCGATACGATTCGATTCACGACACTGGGTTCACGATACGATTCTCTCACGATTTATTTTACAAAATGGGACTGTATATAAATGACTGAAAAATATTCCTTTATTTTTTTTGGGAAAATACTATACTATTTTTCATTGTCAAAAGAATCCTTTGATAAACTATTCAAAATGATGCAATTTAACTATAAATAAATCTTGAATGAAATAAATAAAGGAATAATACAAATGAAGAAGAAGCTTATTGTTTAAATTCTGGTTCTATAGTAAACAATACAAAACTGCATAATAGTTCTTTTTCTTTTTAAAAGTGCAACTGAAAATGTATTTTGTCCCTTAACAATTGGACTTAAAAAAAAACAGTTATTTTACTGTATTTAGGTCAGATATTTGTTTGAACCAGCAGAGGGCGCTGGTAACCCAGTGGTCGGTTGGCATGCCGATATTTTGCAGTGAAGAAGAGATGCTTTGCTAGCAGACAGAGCTAATAGAAAAACGTGACTTTTACAGATATTCACGTAATATTACAGATATTCTTTCGGTGCTAAAGGGGTAAGGAATCATTTATGAATATGTTTAAGAGTAGAAGATGGCCAGAAAGAAAGTATTACCAGATTTCGCTCGCCGCCAACATTTCTGGGATTCAGTTTTCACAGCATCGATGTGAATCGTTATACCTATAAATCGATTTTTAACTGCCTTACGATTAATCGTTACATCCCTAATAACCATACAACACAGACATAATAACCATTTGAATCACTGACTGTTTGCTAACAAACACATTAGCATGTGCTTAAAAAAAACAGATTGGGGAAATATCAGCGGTCATGATCTCACTCCTCTGTGGACAAACTGCTAGCGGCTCTGCTGTGTTTCTGATTAAGGCGTCCCTCCGAGTTTACCTTTAAAGTGTTTCATTGGTTTGTTTTCAGCGAAAAGTTCTGAAGCTTAAAAACTCTTTAGGTTGCATTAAGCTTCTGTTTGTTTTGTTTTTGTTTTTTTCCTCCACCATTATTCTTCACTGTTTTGCACAAAGTTGGTGGCGCAACACTGCCCCCAGCAGTCAATGTAAATTACTGCAGCAGAAAGAAAGCAGGAAGTGGCCACTGACTGGATTTTATCATTAATTTACAAGATTAAACAAATCATTGACGCTATAAAATCTGTTTGACAATTTTTTTGTAATCATTGCTTTGGCCTAGATCTGAGCAAGAGGAAGAATTGGTGGAAAACTGGTCATGAGAACGCAGACAATCTGGCAACTGCGATGGAGCAGAGGAGAGCTGAAGTAACAGGCTGTTGATTAGGTGATTGCTTGCAGCTGGGGAAGCAGGGGAGGTGAGTCAAGCTGGAGTCGGAAGTACAGGCTGATCGTGACACTTCAAAGGCTTGGAAGGAATTTCTAAAACCATGAAAAACAATACAGTAGGTCCCAATGTATGGACACCCCCATTTTCTTTGAAAAAAACGCACACTTGGTTCCAATACAGATGAAACTCTGTGAAGTCATTAGCTGTCCGTTACCCTTGGAAATACACAAAATCTAAATAGCTCAATACAAACGGGTGATGGAAACACCTGAATTTCGAAAAAAAAACCACATATTGCTAAAAGTTTTTACGCTTCCTTTCGCAAAAGCACTGTGGAAACACTTATTACGCAAATACTCACCGAGAAAACATGACACGGACGCGGTACGTGCAAACAGAAGAGGAGACCGGGACATTTCTTAACATTAGACTTAAAAATGATTACTGCCACATTAGACGTGAATCTACAAAGGAATACGGAGTGTTATAAGGAAGTTCTGAGCATTCGTCTTCCTGCAGCAAAGTTAAACTTTGTCTACATTTAGAAACATTGCTTTTATTTTGTGAAAATCTGTAATGGAAACACAGCTACTGAAGAACCAATTCGCCATAACTGAGTCATATTTCATAAAGATCACTTAATTATAACCTGAGATATGACATTTTGCCAATGGTTAGAGATAGGGACTTTTGGATTGCTTGGCATAGGTAAAAACAGTATTGGCATATAAAATATAATTTTTATTATCCACCCATCAATTTTCTGACCCACTTGCTCATTTTCAGTGAAGAAATACGTTTTTGTTGAATTTGCTTGAAATTAGTCTAGGAATATCAGTTGTAATAAAAGTATACAGTAGTAGGTAACTAAGCAGCTATCCTCTAAAAGCTTTAAACGCTCAGTTTATTTTTGCTAACTTTGCTGTCATTTGCTCTTTTCTTCACACGACTGTGTTTTTCTTCTCTGTCTCTGAAGCTATCAAACGGAGCAGCTTCTTCAAAGGCTTCCCTCCCATGTGTGGGTGGAATTACTGTATGTCATCATATTGGCAATAAAAAACCCTCTTAGCTTTCAGAAACTCTTTATTATTCCAATAGGGAAGATATTGATGGACATAAGGTAATTTAAAGTGTGCGCCACAGGTTTTTGTTTTTCTTTTTGATTTCTTTTGTATCTTTTAAGCATTTTTTTTTTTTTGCTCTCCATGAAGGAGCAAATGTACCCTGAATGTACAGCTCGGGGACCGACAGTCATCCATTCAATAAAGCAATAATGTGCACATGATGGAAGATTTAGCTATGTGAGATGAAGTCAGACTAGTCAACCCTCCAGAAAATATATATCACTCCATGTTGTTCTCCACATTTTGTTATGAGGAACAAGTGGAAAACCACACAGCAAAGCACAGGGTTGTTTTTTCTTTTTGTTTTTTTTTTTTTTTAACAAAAACTCCATCTTGAAGATGTGACATGCTGTTGTCAAATTGAAGCATGGTGTAGAAACTCTAGCGAATGTGATGAAACGGCTGTAATCTTTATTCTAACTCCTAAAATTGAATGTCTTGCAGTTTGGACCCCATTGTCTCATTCCTTATATCAGCTCAGAGATATTTTATGACTGAGGGGGCTTTTTAGTTGAATGATTGTCAAAAATATTGTTATCTGAAGACGAGATGGGCCCTTAATATAAATTTATAGTTGTTTTTCTCTACTGGCTGGCTGTTACCAGAATGGAGAATTGAAGAGAGAGGAGAAAAACAATAAATAAATTTAAAAAAATCCCTGTTTTTGTCCATCAGAGGGCACTGTCGGTTCGTGTGCTACTTTTTGGACAGCCATGTGCTCATTGCTGCCCCCAAGGCCAGCTGCAGGGACCATGTGACTGTGTAATGCAATGCATGGTACAAGGTAAGGCCTTTGTAAACTGTATTCTCTCTGTGCTCATGTTTGTTTGATGGATTTGATGACATGGTTAACATTGAGCTTCTGTTTGCTTTCTGATGTCGGAAGTTCACGAAGATGTTCACTCTGGCTATATTACCTAAATATTATTATTTCAGCTTTGCATTTCTTTGATTTTGCATTTTTTTTTTTTTTTTTTTACTGACTGTGTGGTTGTCCAATTAAAAAAGACTAGGCCTGTCATTGCAGTTGCATACGGAAGTTTAGTCTGCATTCTTGATAATGGCAAAACAAATAACAAAAAACAAACACAAAACAAAAAAATGGTATTAAAAATCTAAACCATACACAGGCAGTGATATGAAAAATAATAAGACAAGAATAATATTTAGCATGGGTGGAATTATTATATTGTTAACATGATATTGTGATAATAAATCTTCAAAAGATGAATAATAAATAAATAATATGAGTGCCAGAAAATGTAGACATGCTAATATTGTTGAAAAATATCTAAACAAATCTTAAATCTGGGCATAGTAGGCCTTCTACTTTGAAGTTTAAAAAAAAAAAAAAAAAAACTTGTTATGCAAAGTTCATGCACAAATAGCAATATTTTATTGAAGAATGTCATGATGAAGACATGATTTTTAGGTTTTAGTTTTAGACCAGATTTCTCAGTCTCTGTTTCTTCTTTCTGTTTGTGGATCGGCACTTTTAGCACATTAAATGGGCAATTCATTTAAGTTGAAAATAATATACCCATGTAATGTATGATAATGTAAGTATACCAATAGATATTTTTCTTACTGCATTCGTCTGTCTTTTTTCTTTCCAAACATATCACCCCCGTATTATTATCATGAGCCCAGTATTGTTTTTCGTCCAATCCTTAATATATAGCACTAGCCTACACACTGAAAGGATGCTTGTGCATTTTCATTTTAGAAAATTAAAAATCATGCAGATTATTTTCATTGGTAGAATTTAAAAGTTCTCTCTGATCACAACCTAATTTCCACATTCAGTGTCACCCACCCTGGTGTCACATTGCTGACTATGTTTACGCGTAAGACATAAAATATCTGATAAAGCATTTTTGGGATGTCCACAATACCTTAGTGAATCCCCACAAGGAGCCAGTGGCTCTGGCAGTTTGTATTCTTTGACCTTATTCTCAGATTTTTCATGCAGTTTCATTGGAGTCTTTTAGTCGACTCAAATATTTCTCAGAATGAATCCTGTAGAGCTCACTCCTAGCTGATACCCTAACATTACAGCATTACCTCACAGTCAGGCTATTTATTGTTTTTTTCAGCTGATCATTTTAAAACCTAATTTATAATATTTCACAAGTAATGTTTCCTTTTTTTAAATGTACAAGAATATAGACTTATTTGACCCTACGTAACCATAATGTATTTTCCTTTCTTTTGACAAAACTTTAGGTTATTTACTGTACATAACCCCGGTTCTATGAATAATATGAGTGAGATGTCTCACTATGGGATGCACACCGTACAGCAGCCCTCTCAGAAGTATTTTTTGCCAATCCTGATTGGCTAGTGATATATGTCCGTCCACCAGGGACACTCCCACCTCCTATAAAAGGAGGAGGTGGACAGACACCCTCCATTCAATATAAGCACATCTTCTCCTCGTTTGAGCAAGAAGGGTTGTCTGGTAGACATCTCACTTATAGAACCGGGGTTATGTAAATAACCTAAAGTTCTATTTCATATTATTTCATGAGATGTCTCACTATGGGATATGGTAGCTCCCATATTGCAGACATGCTATCGAGCGGAGACCAACCCGTAGGGCAGGAGTGTGTACACATCAGGACAGTAGAACCGCCCGTGCCACACACGGGGCGAAAACGTCGAGCATGTAAAACTGGACAAACGTGAGGGGTGAGCACCAACACGTTGCCGCACAGATATCCTGGACAGACACCCCTCTGAACAAAGCCCAGGATGTGGCGAGATCCCGAGTCGAGAGTGCGTGCAGACCCTGACTCGTATAAGACAAAGCAAAGGCAAATAATTTATGTGAGAGCGTTGGAGGGCCGCACTCCAGCTGCCCATCACAGACCGGCCCCTTGAATCCCACCCCAGCTCGACAGGCTGGCGTCCGGAGAGATCACCTTCCTGGATGTAATGGTGCCCATAGGTACCTCGTGCGTCAGGAAGCCCAAAGTCCGCCAATGACGCAGAGCTGCACTGCACTCTGGCATAACCAACACATGAGCCCATGTGAGGCCATTTACAACTGGAATTCCCATTTGTGAAGGCGACCAAGGCGGCTCCCGTAGATGGCCAAAGCCATCAACACGAGCAGCCGCAGGCACAATCTGAACTGGACAGATTTGCCCGGTCAAAACAGTGAGATACATGTCCTGAACGTCTTCACCCGCTCCACCGAAAGGTGCGCGATGAAAGGTACTGAGCGCAAGGACAGACCCAGGAAGATTATTTCCTGTTTTGGGGACAACATGCTCTTTTCCGCATTCACTATGAATCCCAGATCGGATAGGTGACGCAGCAGAATGCGCGTGTGCATCCTGGTCTCCATCTCCGATTGTGGCAAAAGCAGCCAATCGTCCAGATACGAAGCCAGGCGGATTCCCCACCTCCTCAACGGGGCTATTGCCGCCTTATGCACGGCACAAGCACCCTCAGACTCAAAGAGAGGCAGAAAGGGAGCACACGGTCTTCGTAACATATTCCCCTGGAAAGCGAACCGTAGGTACTTTCTATGGGGACGATCTATCGGAATGCAGAAATATGCTTCCTTGAGGTCGACAGCTGTGGACCAATTGCCCTGTCGCAACAGGGAGGAATGCGTGAGCATCCTGAACTTGTATTTCCTGATGCAGCTGTTCAGAGCCCGCAAATCCAGGATAAGGCGACTACCGGATCCCTCTTGTTTGGGGACCAGAAAATACCTGGAGTAGAGACAGCTCTGGAGGGACGATCAAGACTGCCCCTCTGTGCAACAGAGAGGCGATCTCCTCTTGCAACACATGGGCCGAGTCTACCTGGGCCTGAGAGTGTGTTATGCCAGCAAAGGGAGGAGGGATAGAAGCAAACTACAGTCTGTAGCCCCTTGATATCGTCCTCAACACCCAAAGCAGGGCCGGGAGCGCTCTCCACCTCTCCACCGTCAGGTAGAGAGAGGTCAAGCGCTTCGGTCTCTTCTCTATGAGAGGTGCCATACGCGGTGCGGTGGCGCCCTCTCCCTGTGGCAGATCGTAGGCGGCCAGAGGTTCCAAATGTAGTATGGTGGCGCACCCTCCTGGAGGCAGACCACACAACCCGAGATGGCCCATCTGCACAGCAGTGGTGCCCCCTTGTGGCAGTGGATTGCACACCACGAGAGGATCCACCTACGGAGCGCCCTCTCTTGGCTGGAGTCCTCCCATCAGCAGAGGTTCCCCCCGCAAGGCAGGACAGAGCCAGGGGTTTTCCAGGCCAGCCAGGCGGGCCTCATTGAGGCTGCGTCAGGGCAGGCCGAGGAGCGGACGGCCTCAGAGATTTAAAGTGTGGGGAGCAGTTTAAAGATTGCTCTCAGATGCACTGGTGGAGACGTGAGCGGGGGCTTCCGGGGAAGACAGAGACGGAGAGCCTCATTGTCTCTCTTTTTCTCCTCACATAGAAGACACCGCGGAACCAAAAATCCCCTGAGGAACAATGGGCGCATCCAGAATGTTGCTCTTTTCAGAGTCTGACAGTTCCTCTCTCCGCAACTGCGCATGCGCCAGTTTTCAGGGCTTTAGACTGCGACAAAATTGGTTGCATATGCAATTTTTTTTCAGTGTGTGCGAGTGAAAATTTCATCTGGTCGCATTTGTGCATGTACTAGGGTGACCTTATTTTGAAAATCCAAAAGCAGGAATTCCTCGTCCTGTGAATCAGGGTCCGACATGGACACTACACATGCTGCCATGTCCCCAAACACACAGCTGCTGCGACACCAACACCGGGGAGAGACATGATATGTGCTGCATTCACGGACACTGGGACAAACACACACTGGGGACAGGCGTACGGGCACGCGGAGCAACAGAGCGGGAGATGGGGGGGGGCAACAAGCGGGTGATCGGGTGGTGGTGGTGGTGGTTTTGGGGCAGGCATAGTGATGGAGTGCATGTGGGGCGCCGAGCGGAGAGCGTGTCAAGTGGAGAGCGTACACGTGCAGCGCTTGCACAATTCCACACGAAAGAGGAGGACCTCATCAGAATCAGCATGGAGGGGCCAGAACTGATGCTGCCAGGCCAGATGTTCAGCTGTGGTTCTCCCAGGGCAGGGGTCTGCAACCTGCAGCTCTGGAGCCTAATATGGCTCTTTGACTCTTGTGCAATGGCTCCCTATAGCTTTAGAAAAAAAACTATTGAAATAAATAGTTATTTTTTTACAGAAGCTATTAATTAATAATGACAAATAAAATCAAGATATAACAATTTGTTAACCTAAAAATAAATCACGTTGTGCAATGACTCGGCCACCTTCCTACTTCTCCTCCTGCAACATCTACAGACCATCAACTTTCCTTGGACCTGTGGCTAACCTTAAGTTTTAAATCCCTGGTAAGATAACTAAGCTAACAAAAACACTATTCTGGAAGTCAATAGCGATTTGAATTGTGTGGGGACAGAGTCATTTATCCGCCAATGTGCAGGTTAAATATGCATGCTTTATGTGTGGCAAGAAAGCAGCAATTTGCATGTGTTTTGTTATGTCTTAAAATTATATGAAAGAAATGACCTGTTATTTTTGCCACTGCTTGAAAATTTAATATTGACACTAAAACATTAAAACATTTTGCAAATAACATATTTCGAGTCACTGTCAATCTTTACTTAAACTACGTTATGCCAGTTAAGTCAACTATTCATCGGTATGCATGGCTTGAAAAAAAAAAGGGTTTCTGTGCTTGTGTGACCAACTGAGAAAGTTAGTCGCACCAGTGCCACAACTGGAAAAGTTAGTGTAGAGCCCTGGTTTTGCTTCAACGCTTCAGCCTTCGTCACTCCCGGATATCTGGCCCTAAACCTAAACACTGCCTCATGATTGGTTCGAACCGGTTCGGTTCACTTACGAAGGGTAAGGGCTGGAGCAGCACAAGATGGATTCTGGTGTTTGTGAACATCAGGAGAATCCATCTTGCAGGCAAGGTTAGATATACAGTATGTAGTGTATGACTCAGATTATCTTAACCCAAATCCATACACTGTATAAAAAATTTTCATTTACCGGAGTAATGTGGAAGCCTTCTGTCCAGGGTGGGCCCTGCCTTACATGCGATGTCAGTTACAATTAGCATTAGCAGCATGAGCCTGTACAGTGAATGTAAAAAAAAAAAAAAGAAACTCAAAGGTTTTGTTCATTAAAGTTAAAAGGTTGATATTATTTTCGTATCTTTTCTCCTGTTTAAGCTCTAATAGTTTGTTCATATGTGCCTTCCAATATAACACACATATTGCACAAAATTAAACCAAATAAAAAATAAAGATATTTGAAACAATATTTTCTCCGGCATATAGCTTTAATTGCCTTTATCAGTGCGTGCAGTGGAGTTAATTTATTTCCTCCAAATCCCATCATCTTGATGGGGACTTTTCATGTGTCTGATTAGAAAAAGGATGCATTATATCCCTCTTAATCTCTGTGTTACTCATAATCAAGACAGTTAATGTACTGTGAAACTGAAGATACTCCTTACCAGCAACAAGTCCCTGTCTGAACAGGGTTAAAAGGCTGAGGGATCAGGGCTATGTTATCGTGTCACATAATTAAGAGATAACATGTCTTGTCGTGTATATATATATACATAAATAGGCTAAATTTTTTATAATAATAATACTAATAATAATAATAATATAAACGATAACCTGCAACATCTACAGCACATCTGCTTATTACATCCCCCACAGAGGTTTGTTTGTCTGATAGCAGGATTTTGTTAAAAGTACTTAAAAGTTTTTGACAAAATTCTCACTAAAGATAGGCCTTACACCATGGAAGACTCCATTACATTTTAGTTGGGATCTGGATCAATATACTGATTCTGGAAAATCAAAAAATCGTTCTTCTTGATCATAAGTGGCAAAATTTTAAAGATTAATATCTCGCCCAGCTGTGGCTACAATAGTAGCTTACCACCACTAAGTGTGGAGTGAAATAATAATGCCATGTAAAGCGCTTTGAGTGACCAAATAAAGGCGCTATATAAATCCTGTCATTGTTCAAAACAATCTTTATGAACTTTGATTTAGTTATGTCGGGTTGGTTCCTCAATTACCTCAGTTTGAGCGCAATTTTTTGAAAAAATGCCTTTGCAATTAAATGCTATTAATGGAGATAAAAAATTCTTACAATTTTTTAAAGTGTGAATGATCATGGTACCATGATGAGGATCACTGATCCAGATACACGCCAATATCTGGCAAAGAGGATTGTTGTTGCTTGGAGGAGGTTTGTGCTCTCTGTGTGCTATTGTTTTTCGTAAAAAATACATTTAAAAACATTTTATTGTTTCTTTTTGTGTCTGTTGATTGTTGTTTGTGTCCAATCTAAAGCAACTGTTCCTTATGCACAAAGCTGAACGCAGCAAGGTCTCCTGAATAAAAGGTTTACTTCTGCATATTGTAATGCGTTGTTACAGCATGAATAGCCGGACAGCCCAAGGTTGTTTGTTTTCTGTTTGTATTTCCGGGCGTGCATGTATAAAGTCTGACAGCTCTGCCATTGCAAATCACACACAGCCAATATACTGTATATGCTGTCCTGGAAAACTCACTAAGCTTGGAGCGCTCTGATGGTGCTCTCTGTCGCACTCATCTTCTCACACTTTCCCTCTCACTCTGAGGAGCCCCATCTGTGTGTGATTTATTCAGTTTGAGAGCAGATAACCTTTACTCTGTTGATGCAAAACACATTTTGCCTTTCACACATGATATTTAATGCTTAACACAAAGTGTTATTTCTCAGTCTGACAGTGGTATACACACACGCACACACACACACACACAGATTTTTTTTTTTGTGCTTCGTGACATATTGTACGCATACTGTAACCAGGCAAGCTTGTAACCCAACCATAACTAACCCTAACCTGATTTGAGTTTGTTTTTACGTGCACGCACACACCTGTGCACACTCACATCGACCTTCCTCAGACTTGTTTTTGTAATAAGATTTCCATTCGAACACTGTCTTTTGTTTTGTTTTTGTGATATGATTTTCCATTATACATCATTAGGTCATGCAGATAATGATGGTTTTATCTAATCTCATCTGATGTAATCCAACTCAATGCATTACAACATAATATAATTACACGCTCAAGCACATGCATACACACACACGCACAAGTAGGCACACAACAATCAATGACTGACATTCTCAAATTCAACAAATAGAAGTTGCATTTGTAGCTCAGTACATGTGCCCAAATAACAAGATCTATTGTAAATATAAAAGGTACATGAGGAGGGCTCCAGCAGGCAGTTGCAGACAAAGTAAATAAATAAATGATTAAATAAAAGATCATTAAAAGTTATATTAGCAAAAGAGAAGCTAATACACTCGATTGCAAGATTACAATTTCATTTAGCAGACGCTATTATCCAAAGCGATGTACAACACAAGCAGTTATGTCAAGGCAAGGGTTCTCGCTAGCGCTGTTGAGTGTAGGAGCCCTAGACGTTGTAATCTTGATCCCCTATGGCAGGGGTGCCAAGGTGAAATTGGTCAGGGGGACAGATTTTTTTCAAGTGAGACTTCAGGGGCCCGAATCACACTTTCGGCCTGAAAGACCAAACACTGACTCAACACATGGATACGCTGCTTGAAATTATGCATGAAGTCCTACACATCAAAATTAAATTGCATTGGCACCACAAAAGCCTCACAATGAGGCCTACAATTACATATCAGCCTAAAGGAAGTTACCCTCTAAAAACGTAGCATTGTCCTATCCATGCAAGTGGCCTACATTTATGAATTAGGAATGCAACAAAATAGACATTTCCTATAAATAACAAGTGTAAACTGAAAATTTCTTTAATCATATTTATTGAAGGCTTGCACGAGAACATGCCAATGCATAATTAGGCCAATTAAAAGAAGGCCAGGCCAAGTAGGCCTAAATGATTCACAGAAAGTGTCAGAATAAAGTAATCCAACAATAGACCAAGTGACTGAATATCCAGTAGGAATTAGTAAAATAAAAAGGTTCTTGAAAAGTAGCCATCTTAAAACATTACGTTGGCTCAATAACAGATGGCACATTAACTTTGTCAGTCATCACCAGTAAACTCCAACCCACATTTCTACACACCCATGTCTACTAGCCTACTGTACAGCCTACATCAGTCAACCCCACCCCCTTTTATTCCCTCCCACCCATATCACACAGGATTATGTTAAATGTAGAGACAAGCCTTCTTCAGCTACATTTTACTTGTCAAAGCCAGACACCTTTTAACTTTCACCAGTTTAGCTCAGCTGCAGCTGAGGCGGGCAGCAGCAACAGACCAACTGATGGATTCCACCAAAATTAAAAGGCACATATAGTATTATGCTATTTTTCACCCATCTCAATTTGTTCTTAGAACCCAAACAACATAGTATTTGAGGTTTATTTTCCCAAACCTGCCTGTTTTCTGGAGTTTTAGCCTCTGAAAGGTGACTTTCTGACCAATTCTAATACCAGGCTGTTTGAGTGGGCGTGTCTATAGACGCGGACTCCACATATGGCTCCACACAGCAGTTGATCACTTGTGACTTTCTTTTGATATTCACACACTTTTGTTGTTGTTTTCAGCCAAAAAACTCCACATTACAATAAAACACATGGCTATTTAAGCGGATATTGTGATTGTGAGTCAGAAAAACACTGTTTCATGAAGCAACAGCAAAAGCAGCTGTTTCAGCTGCTTCAAACTCTCACCGGAGCTGCTACATTGCTTTATTGTCATCATCTCATGTAGCGATTACAGGAATAGTCCATTCAAGGTGATAATCCACTGTTTTGTTTTGCATTGTGTCACAAACACAGTGCTGCCAGATTTGTGGTTGATGATTGGGCTGTTCTAAGATGTGATTGGGCTGGAAATTGTCTGATCTGATCTGAATGGTCATCTGATCTGGCAACACTGATTCCCAATCTCACGTGTAACGTCACAAATGTAGAAAATTTGAAATGGAGCAATTTTCTCTGTGTTATAAGACTTACACAGACCACAAACAAATGACTGGATGGTTTTATTTCCCATGTTGTGTGCTGGTGGACACAAAAAAAAAAAAAAACAGATAAAAAATATCAAGCACAGGCCGGATGTGATGTACAAAAGGGCCGGGTCCGGCCCTGGGCTGTAACCATGGCATTCCTGTCCTACGGAGTGATGACGCCCCCTATTGTTGTTTTTTTTTTTTTTTTCTTTTTGAATCGGTACTATTGTAATAATTGTTGCACGCTTGGACACAAAAGTAATTTCCAGGCGTGCACGGGTTGTT
Organism: Gouania willdenowi; assembly: GCF_900634775.1. NCBI lineage: Eukaryota > Metazoa > Chordata > Actinopteri > Blenniiformes > Gobiesocidae > Gouania > Gouania willdenowi. The sequence continues at coordinate 18,688,763 of NC_041046.1, read as the reverse complement.
TAAACTCTTTATAATCTGCATAACCGAGAAAGTCATACATCAGCCGGACCGTCTATTTAATACAGGCGATTTCCTCGGATGCTCCTGTCTTTACTTGTGGACCCCTGTAACCAATTAGCTGCCTCCAATGCTGTCTGTGTGCATCCTCCGCATAACCACCATCCAATATAAACAGTGTGCTTCAACCAGACGAAGTCATGTTTATAACTCAATGGATCATTCTATATGCATGCACACAGAAGAGAATACTGTCGGGTTGAAACGGGTTTGGACTTAAAGAGACATCGGCTTCATTTGGGTTGGACAGGTTTGGGTTGTGTTCTCTCGGGCTTCTTTCTGCCCGATTAAAGCATTGCTGTGTGCATCCTCCGCTTTGTAACCCATAATCACTGTCTAATCTAAACGGTGTGCTTCATAATCTGTGTGTCACGGGCGGGGGGCATGTCTATAATAGTCCCAATATTACTGCCGGTCTCACATAATGCTTCATTTAAAATTGAAAAGCACGTCTTGGAATCAGCCTTTGAATCAAATGTTATTTCTCGTCTATACAGTGTCTCTGAGTATTTATTAGAGGACCTACACCAAGCATGAGTAGCTCTTTAACTGCATTAATAATGAGTCTTCACCAATTCAACAAATAACTTTTGGCTTTAAGGTAAGGAACAAAGAGTTAAAAAGAAAAAAAGTTTTAGTTTTACTTAAATACATTTTCAAAATTGTCTGCAACCCTGAAGGGACTTGTTCAGCATCTGTGATGGCCCAGGTTGGCCAACGATAAGCCTATATTTCATGACTTTTTCCTTATAAAATTGTGCTCTGCAACGAAATGTAAAAACATACTCTGGTTTTTACCCAATGAAGTATGGTAAATGTGATGGAGAGTTAGCATAGCAGGCTCGCAGCATGCAGATATTGTGTAATAGAGAGATTGTGTCAATAGATGCTTGTAGAAACTCAAACAAATGCAGTGAAACACTGTTTACTGGGTTTTGCTGTGTCTTCCAAAAGGTACTCACCCAATGAGGAAAAAAGCATGAGGTACAGGTTTTAATGACGAGGTGAAAATAGAGGGCTTTTTCTGTTTTCTTTTTTAACCTTTCTACTATCTCCGATTGGAACCAGTGCAGATGTTTGCTATTATTTTCAATGACTTCATGTGATGGGCAAATTCTGAGAACTACTTTGTTTTTTTCTGCTGCTTTTTGACTTTTTTTGCAGATGAGCTGAATTGCCAAATAAGTATGCATTAGTACCTCCTGCTTTTCCCTCAAGTAATCTGAAGTCTGCTCTCAGTTGTGTAGCTGCTGAGGATCTGACAACAATCTCAGCACAGCAGGTTGTCAGACACAGTTTGTTTCTAAAATCTTGCTTTTGCCTGCTGCTTTCCTCCTAGCATGGTGCACTGCTTAGGCTCCAGTTTAATTGTTTTCAATTTGGTTAGATATGGTAAGAAAAAGGAATTATTGTTCTTGTTTCTGTGTCTCTTCGAAAGATTAAAGAATGTTATTTCTGCTGTTAAAGATAAGAATCATCATAGATTATATAAATAAAAATATTTTTGGGGGCAGCAGCTAGCTTAGCAACTAGTTTCACCAGACATATGATGGTAAGTAGAACAAATTTGTATTTAATTTATGTATTTATTTGTGACAACAGACAATGCACATCAATGGACAAATATGTAAATGTGCCAGATTGTAGCCACAGGCTAGTGTCCATCTGTAGTCCCCGGCAGGTTGATGTTGTGAACAACAGGAAGTGCATTTGAAAAAAACAAAACAGACAACTCCAAAATCAGACAACATGGACAGTACAATAAAACACAAAAACTGAAATATAGCAGCATTTAGCTTAGGACAGACTAGAAATAAAGTGACCATTGCAGCTGAAGTACATAAGGCAGACGATACAGTGCTTTAGTGCTTAAGTGTAAACGTGTTAATATTTTGTCTTGTCCTTATCCTGGCTGGTCACTGCTAAAATTATGCATTCCACCCGTGGCCTGGTTAGTTGTAAGTTAGTGCTAATATTATTGCACATAGCCTTATTGCACATGGTTAATATTCATAGATGTGATTATGCATATTATTATTGCACCAAGAGAGAGAAAAAAATTAAGTATGTAATATTCCACAAAATATGCATGCTGTACACAGCTGTTAGTAAGTATGCATTGGTTTATTAAGATGTGTTGACTGCTATAAGATTAATCTGTAAATATCAATAGCACAGTGGATTAATAATGAATTGGGGGATAGGTTGTCAATTAATAACTGTTATCTGTTAGCTGTACGTGTAGTTAAGTATTTGAGGACCCAAGAATGCAGGAAGAAGATGATGAAGAAAAAGTGTCACGACTCATAAAGCAGACAGAAGTTAAACTCATGTGCAGAGACACAGGTGGACACACAGGTTGCAGCTAAGCAGGGTTATTTATTAATACAGGTTAGAGATGAGCACTTACTGAAGTCCAGACGGGTACTTGTGGCAGAAATGTGCCATGGGTGTCAACTGACTGAGAAGGCTATAAAAATAACTGTGTGATATACAGTGATGAGACAAACCCACTGTGTGCCGATGGCAGGACTGTGCAGGCACACATGCTCACCTGTATGGGGTAAGGTTACTGTCAAAAGTTTTGTGTGCACAGTTGCATTTCTGGATTTTATTCCTGTGGATACAAATCTCATTCCTGTGGATATGCATTCCACAAGATAAATTACTGTCATCACAAAGTCACAGGCACTATGTGTCGATAAAAGAGCAGCAATGCAAATACTGCATTTCTAGTTTCAACCAGTGGTGACATTAATGCATCAAAATGCGGCGTACCGTATTTTTCGGACTATAAGGCGCACTTAAAACCCTTTAATTTTCTCAAAAATTGACAGTGCGCCTTATAATCAGGGGCGCCTTATTTATGAAATTAACAACTGTGCTTCAACATACTGAACTGAAAAAGTGAGTGTATTGTTCTGTATTTTATGGGTTAAACCTGAACAATGTTGAGAGTTATTGTTAATGAGTTGAATAAAGTTTGACTTATCTGACTATTTTATTTCGCTTAATGCATCTTAATAATAATAATAATAATAATAATAATAATAATAATAATAATAGCAAACCGGTGTATAGTCCGGTGCGCCTTATGTATGAAAAGAGACCCAGTCACACCCATTCATTGATAGTGCGCCTTATAATCCGCTGCGCCTTATAGTCCGAAAAATACGGTAATTTAAAACACTATTTAAGTGTGTGATTTTTTACATTTGACCGTAACCTTACCCCATACAGTTTTTGGAGTATAGAGAAACTCATGCATCTGGTAACCTTGCTTACAAGATGGATTCTCCTGGTGTTCACGAACACCAGAATCCATCTTGTGCTGTTCCCGCCTTTGCCTTTCGAATCCGAACCGAACCGGTTAGAACCAATCATGAGGCAGTGTTGTGGTTTAGGGCGGGATATCCGGGTGTGACAAAGGCAGAAGCTCAGAAGCAAAACTGGAGCATGCACATTTGCGGGGAGAGGAACTAGCTGGTCTACCGCTATTAGCATAGCTCTGAATCAAAATAGAAAGATGTCGACGCAGGAGGATGTTAACGTGTCCTTAACTCACATACTTGTGTTGCAAAAATGGCAAAAGTCACTTAACGACATAATGACCCTAGCATTACTATCCCAAAAGAAAGTTTTTACCAGCGGCGCATGACGATGGTGACATCATCATGTGTTACAGTGTGTTTGGCTAAAACAAATCATGGTGGACAGGCACTTCCCCCATCAGCTTCTAGCATTCTGTTCATGTCCCTCCCTGGTTCCAAAAGGATTCGCGAGACACAGGTGTGGAGAACTCAAGTTAGAAGGGGGGCTACACATCAATCTGGCTCTTGCCAGGTTAAACATCTGGGACAGGGGTGTAAAACTCATTTTAGTTCAGGGGCCAAATACGGAGTAGTTTGATCTCAAGTGGGCCGCAGATTTTATGTGGGGAAAATGAGCAATTTCAACATTATTGTGCCTGTTTGCATTTCTGACAATATCCAAGCAATAAGTGATAAATATCAGTCCCAACTGGATCGTCACATTAAGTATTTTTTCAATTGTTTAACATTAAAAATTACTCTAATCATGCAATATAAGCACCAGGAAAACTGTGAGCCCCTGCAAATATTAAATTACACAGTGATCCATGTTTTCTCTGTAATTATTACTTTCTCCTATGGGCCAAATTGGGTGCTCCAAAGGGCCAGATTTGGCCCCCGGGCCATGAGTTTCACATGTGATCTGGGAGAACTGAATGGAAATCTGCACTTTTTGAACGTTTGTCTCATTCAAACTCAGTATAATTTGTGGTCACATTTATCTTATCCTTGATTGTTTATAACTTGGATGAGATTCATGTGAATGTTGGTTTTTAATGGAAACAGTCCTACAGTTGTCTAATAGTTTACTACATCCTAGCTGCATTGTGAAGGTTTGACCTTTCTGGAACTGCAACACTACAAGCTTCATCAAAGTAAAGTTTTTCTAACGGAAATAGAGTTAACAGAATAACAGAATGCACACTAAAATAGTTCAATTAATAGTCACAGCAGGAACAGTTGAGGGATTTTAGTGAAACATTTGCTAGTCTCAGAGATGTTTTCTTATAAAGGTAAAATGTTCTGATAGAAGGTGAGCGTGATCTCTTTTATTGTCTTTAGTGATCTGCTGTTTGTGTTTTCTAAGTACAACTGGGTTTCTGAGGACATCCTACTTGATTCCCCTAAATACAGGGTGCCCTGGCTGTACTTTGTCAACCCAATGACCCAGTAGAGCTGAACTTGTCAGCAACAGATGTTACTAATGAGATTTCCAACCATTATATCTGTTCCCAACAGTGACGAGGCATGTGTTCAGTAACAACTTAAGCAGAGTAAATGCTCTGTACAAGCACTTCTTATATTGCTGAGCAGATTAGATACATTGAAACACAGCAGTGATTTTACTAAGTGTGTTTCCATGGTGCTTTGGGCAGATTTGGTATAAAATTTAAAAAAAAAGAAACCTATTAAATGTAGTTGGGTATCAAGCATTGTGTTGCGAACGTGTTGATTCCATCCATCTATTTATCATATTCATTTTATTAATTAAAAATAAATACCGGTGGTGCTCATGCCTGCTTTTAAAACCTCAAAAAAAAAAAATCTCAATTCTTCAAAAAAATAGCATTTTGGTGTTTTTCATGAAAATAGAAGCTCAGGACAGAGCTCTCTCACGTTTTAATATAGCAGAATCCCTTAGCAGGAGTCTTTTGAAATGTCGGTGGCATTTGTTGCAACTGTATGAGAATTTTTAGAATTAATATGTTGCTATTTGCACAAATCGTAGATGCATAGTATGACTGAAAGCCTTAGACAGCCCACTGGGCTGTTTTCTCATACTAAGTTACTGTAAGTGATCCATTGTTGAGTTTTCAAACCCATCAAAGCCGAATATCTAAAGAAGGATGCTGATTCCACCGAGATTTGTCTTTTTAGTTGTTCACGAATATGGTTTGTATTTTATGTTTGTCATGTTTCTAAATGAGAGCTAATGATATTGAATACTATACTTTTTTTTTTCTTTATGAGGGTGTTTGAACTCTTTATGGTTCAGAACAGAGGTTTCCAAACTCATTCCTGTAGGGCTGCAATAGTGCATGATTTATGCTATGTTCATATAGTAGGTCTTAATGCACAACTCAACATTTTTTGTGTGTGTGTGTGTGTGTGTGTGTGTGTTCATATTAGACACTAAATACAGCCTTTATCAGTATGGACTGTTTATATAGAAGTACCGTAAATATGGAGGCAACTTGTCTCGTCGTGTGTGCGCGGTGCTGATGGAGATTCTGTACAACCAAAGTCTGCACCATTACAGTCAACTAATTTTAAGAAGATGATCAAAAATAATTTCCTCCTCCTATGACGCAAAATTGTGTGGTTTATCGCGTTTCAAAGCTGTAAAAGGCCATATAAATGCGACCTGGCCGTCAGCAGTCGCATTGCAGAAAACAGATACATTACGTGTCAGCTTTAGGACATGAAAACAGCCTGCTTGAGTCGGATTTGAAAAAAAAAAAAATCGGATTTGTGCTGTCTTTAAGAGATGGGATACAGGTCACAAATAGTGAAATAAAAATAATCAGATTTGGGACCTATTTGCCTACAGTCTGAACATAGCCTGAGATCTGTGGTTCAGAGGAATCAGAATGGCCTGGCTGAACACTAGATGTGTTTCCATTACAGATTTTTGCAAAATCAAATCAACATTTCTAAATGTCGACAAAGTATAATTGTGCCTTGAGTGCGTTTCCATTGAAGGTTGTTTTGGGCAGGAGTCTCGTAACTCCCGTGAATTCTCATCCCGTGAGACTTCGCTACAGGAAGATGGAAGCTCCAAACCTCCTTACTGTATAAAACTCTGTATTCCTTTGTTGTTTCACGTCTGATGTGGCAAAAATAGTTTTTAAGTATAATGCTAAGGAATGTCCTGGTCTCCTCTTCGGTTTACATGTACCGCGCCCTGTTTTCTTCGAGAGAAGTGGTCAAGTGACCAGGTATGTCACGTCATATGACCACGTACATCACGTCACGTTCTGTGACATGTATTTGCAGAAAAAGTGTTTCCATAGCGCTTTTGCGACACATTTCAATATCGAAACATCTGAAATTCCCCCTCATGAAAGCGTGAAAACGTTTTAGCGAGTGTTTTTTTCAAAATTCAGGTGATCCGCTCTTTAGATTTTTCGCATTTGCAAGGGTAATGGAAACGCGGCTAGTGTGCATGAAAATTTGAAAAATCATCTTTGCAGTCAAATCATTTTATTATTGCTGTTCTAAAACATGTGATTGCGCCACTTGGGCTTAAAGTTTTTACCCATTTTGTAGAAATGTTGTTGCGATGGTTGGGGAGGGGGCTTAGATCTATCCTTGTTCTATACCTGATATCATTGAGATGCACCTTACAGGCTCTCTGCACGATCACAACCTCATCAGTCACAGCTTTATTAAGCACAGGGAGCGTTTCTGCTTTATGATGCACTGACGAAGCTTTAAACTTATGAGCACTGGTATTTGTCATTGTTAGCAGATGGAAGTTTTGGGAGGTGTATATTTAAGCAGCCTGTACTCTAAAGAAGGAACCTTCCCTTGGTCGTGCATCACTCGTGTTGGATATCAGTTTTAAGCGTAAAATTGAATTCACTCCATTGGTACGATTTAGAAAATATATAAATAAAAGGTAAAAATCTTTGTCCTTGAGTAGATCTTTCAACACAAACACACAGGGTTTGTTATTTAATCTATAAAATGTCTGATGTTCCAATGTCACTGAAATACATCCTCTTTAAAAACATATCAGCAGACGGTGCTGCTTGGATAAATTGTTAAGAGATGCCAAGTTCAATTGGTTTTTGTGGATGACTTATTTAGAGACCATCATTTAGATTCATTCTTCTCTTTAAGGACATGTGTCTAAGCGTCTGATACCAGCAGAGATGACTAAAAGAGGGAACAAGGCCAGATAAAAACACGTGGTGGTATTACCTAAGACCGTATGTGTTACTCTAAGCTGATTCTGAACTGTGATGAGAGGCGACACCTTTCTGAAGCAGTAAGAGCCTCCATGAATCACACTGCGCTCACCGCCTTCTTTCCGTCCCTACATCTCACTGCGAGTCCTCATTTACTATGTTGTTTTTCCTCCCTTGGGACTAACTGTGAGGCTGTCTCATCCCTGTTGGTTTCTGCACTGACACACGTACCAGAGAGCACCATCGGCAACATTAAAAGTGCAGCAGGAACGACGTGCATTTGTCACCGTTTTCACACTTATACACTGTTGCTGCCACATGCTGTTCAATCTATTAGTGTGTTTTTGTATTTTCCTGTCTCATCCTCTCTGCCTTTAAAAGTAAAGCTATAACTGCTGATGAGATGACTTGTTGTATTCAGCACCATATAATTAAAGTTCAATTAATGATGACTGAATTACAATGGTGTCTTATCAAAATCACAAAAGACTAAGTATTACAACTTTTAATTTTAAAAGTGTTTCATTGACTGTTTGACTAAATGAAGAACAAAGTAACAGATACTGATAACTGATATATGGTTATGATAACTGTATGATAACTGTATATATATATATATATATATTTATTTGTCTAGTTAAAATACAAACTAAAATAAGAGGCATTCATGCGTTTTTTTAAAATTGTGTAGCATTTTTATAAACATGTTTAAATTGATTGCGTTTAAATGATATATCTGTTTATGTGTTCATTAGATCCCCATTAACTTCCACCATGGTGATTGCTAATCTTCCTTGGGTCCATACAAAATAAAATAAAGATTCTAGTACATGTAAGAACAGAAAAAAATTAAAGACAGTTATAAATGTACAGAAACATTACATAAAATGGTGCATCACGACACATTTTAATGACACCAACAAATAAATAAAACAAAAACATGATAATATACATTAACATCGATAAAAATATGTTAAAGGGGACATATCATGCAAAATCCACTTTTTTAGCCCTTAAATGCATTTTGTTGTATATTTAGAGTGTTTAGAAGTACAGAAAAGTTCAAATTAGTCTCTTCAGGTGCTCCGTTGATATCTTTATTTTCTGTTTTGGTCATATTTTTCAATCTGTTTCGATTTTTCGATTCTCTATTACGTTTTTTGAACAATGACGTCACAGTATTTGCAGCGGAACTGCCAAAATCGACTCCAGGTCCAACACTTCGAGCAATCCGCCATTTTTATTTCTCGCTTTTATTTTGTAGTCCAAGCTCAAGGATGCCAAAGTTACGAGAGGATAAGTCAAAATGTTTGGTTGTTGGATGTAGTAACCCACACGCTTCATTACAACGTCTCCCAGCATCAGAACCTTTTCAAAGTGCCTGGTTGAGTTTTATTTTTCACGGAAATGTACCCACATCTGTGGGTAAGATCATTTTTGTGTGCGTGAAGCACTTCAAGGATGACTGCTTCTGCAACCTCCGCCAGTATAAAGAAGGATTTGCCGAAAGACTTTGTCTGATTGAGGGTTCAATTCCTTCTATCTTTGGAGACGACGAACAGAGCACTTCGGTAAGCTGTAAATAACGCTAAAAAGTGTGATGATAAGACGTCCCTGTCATTGTTTTGTTAGCATTAGCAGTTGCACCGTCTTCAGACTTCATATGTTAGCGCTGTGTGCTCGTTTTAGATCCTTGATGATATGGCCCACGTGGTTTAATTTAAGTCTAAAGTTTTCATTAGTCATTTCATTTTGCCGTTTTTGTCTTTGAAAAGACTGTATTAAAATGCATTTCGTGACGTTAGCTTGGCGCTAGCTCGGTGCTTGTGTTAGCTCACTTGTTAGGGTTCTGCAGGTTCATCATCTTCATTTTCATTTTCATCTCGCTCTGACTCTGGCTCAAACCTGTAAGGCTGGATGGACAAGTCTTCTGTTGTTGACATTTTGTAAATAACCTCTGAATAAAAAGTTTATGCGCCGCTCCATAGCCGTATCTCTTCTATCAAACTACAAAAATGGCCGAGCAGGGTGGAGTTGAACCGAGTGTCACCTCTGCAACCTGGAGAGGGGGCGGGGTATGAAGTGTCTCATTTGCATTTAAAGAGACAGCACCAAAACGAGTTGCTCTCAGAAGCACATCAGAAAAGGGGTAGAAAAGGGGTGGAGCTATAATTATGAGGAATTCAGACCCAAGCATTGCAGTTCCGCTTTATATAGACCACAACTGTATGATTTATATGTAAAAAGGAAGGATTTAAAAGCATGATATGTCTCCTTTAAATGAAGTTGACATGTCTTTCAGGTCCCTCTGCAATTTGTTGTAAAAAAGACAGATATGTGTATATAGTTGGTATTAGGACGATTGGTGACTATCAGTCAAACTCCTACTTAGTCACTGACTAAGTAGGAGTTATTGAAGCAAGTCGAATATTGTTCAACTAGATATGATGAGAGCATTTGACCTTTTCTTGAAATAATCTCGGTTGGCCAGTTAAAATAATCTTCTTCATAATTATTAGTAAATTATAATGCATTTTAGTTTCACTGTATATAAGCAAACCTTGTATTTGTATGCTCACTGTTGTTGAGAGAAATCTTCAGCAATGAGCGGTGCTGATAATCAAAGCTGACTTGCTACTTCATGTGTGCAGGAGTAATGGTACGACACTCTTTGGGATCTTGTTGTGTAAGCCTGTGTGTGTGAGTACAATTGTTTGTGTGTCACGACATTTGTACAATTTTCTAAGGGCAAAGAATATCTTATGACGGATGGAAAGGAGGATGAAGTGAAGTGGGATGTTGAGTGATGTGAGGAGATGTGCTCGGTGAGCAGAAATGTGTTCTGGGCTGGCAATCCCAAATTCAACTCTCAGATTTCCCTTGTGTCTATGCAGCAGATAGAATGTACACCAGTGCTGACTACTTCAGTCTTAAACTTTAGTCCTCTTGGATTCCTGAGAAGCCTTCAGTTGTTACATATATATATATATATATATATATATAACTTCTGATACTGTCAAATATTCTGGCCCCTAGTGGTGAAATAACTCCTTGTGCCAATTAGTTTTGTGTAATCATTATCGGTCTGGAATGATGTCATCAGGATCATTTAAATTAGGTTAATTTAAACTAAGTTGATCAAAACTTAATCAATAAACCTGATCAGATTCGGTAAATCATTGATCCCTGAGAGGAAATTGGGTGACATTAATTCTGTTCTCATACATCTTTATATGACATAAATAATTAAAAAGGAGCAGTCAGAATAATCTATGTCACTACAACTTATATCTACTTTTTAATTGTATCTTTATTTTTGACATACATTTTTGTTTAATTATGTGTTTTTTTATTTATTTATTAGTATTTATTTTGGTTCCTCACTGGAGTTAAAAACAAATATTTTCTTTTAAAAAAAAAAAAAAAAAAAACGCGGAACTTAAAAAATGAAAGTGGAAAACACGAAATTTGTGAAAAATTTAAATGGAATTTGGGAAAAAATAAAACAGATTTCATAGGGCCCTTTACATGTGAAAAAAAAAGTCAGATTATAGCAATATATGGAAGAAGGGAAGGGAACAATGCTCCACTGTAGTGCGCCACATTCACTGGCAAGCGACAGTGCAGACCTGTCAGTTCGGGACTTAGATGGAAGCTGAGCAAATAATGAGAGTAAAAATGGCATTAGACCATTATTTTTCCCACAATGCCAACAAGGAACAAGAGCACACAGAGAGTGCAAACTTCAGCCAAACCCAATATCCCTTTATTCAGATATGTACCATTATCTAGATTGGTGCTCATTACTGTGTGGCAATTCTGAGAATTTTAGTCCTGGCCTGGTGCTTTGTTTTATCAGTAATATTTTGTTATTTGTCATAACTGTTCTCTTTTGTCATGTTATATTCTCTCTGTATTTTAATATTTTTACATTTTAGGTTACCTTTTAAAATTTGGCCAGGGTCACCAGATGAAAACGAGCCTTTTTTGGCTAAACCTGGCTAAGTCTGTTTATTATTGTGCATTGTCCCTTTTAAATGATCAATAATTTCAAATTTTGTAGGGACATGGGTTAGGAACCGGAGGGTTGCTGGTTCAAGTCCCGGTGCGGACCAAAAATACGGAAGTTGTTCTGGTAGCGGGGTGCCCTAGTAAAAGCATTCCCACTCTGACATCTCTCCATTAATGCATGTCCACAGGTCCTGTTTGTGTGGGAAGCATGTCCCTAGAATAAAAGAGTGTAAAACCCAAATTTCCCTTCAGGGATTAATAAAGTATTTCAAATTCAAAAGAGCTCCTGTATATTTTATTTTATTTTTTGCACCCTGCTTTGGACCGGAGCACCCAAATTCATTGCATCACTGTAATGGCAATAAAAAGTCTATTCTATTCTTAATGTATGGGCACCCCATTTTTTTTAGAAGGGATAATTGGGGAACCAACTTAACATAACTGAGTCAAATTTCATAAAAATCAGTCATTTACAAACCGATGTATGAATTTTTGAAATTTTGCTAATGATGAGAGATAGGGATTTATTGATTTTTGAAACTGATCGCGGAGGCGTTTTATTTTCCTGGTTTTACACAGCTTTCTCTGTTTAGGGAAATCAGTCTCAAACTGGCCGTTTTTTCCCCTCACCCCTCCTCTCCTCCTGTTATTGATCCCTTTTTCACCTAAATATGTTTGCGCCGCAAATGGCTGCTCCGGTGTGTTGATGTGTATTCTTTCGCTGCAACTGCCAAGTCAAATTCCTCGTATTGTTCTAGACCTGGCCAATAAAGTTGATTCTGATTCTGACAAAACCCAGAGGTTCGACCTAGCCTGAGACAAAACCCAGAGGTCCTGCCCTGCCAGGGAAAAAAGCTAAAATAAATAAGTAATTGAATGAATAAAGAAATAGGTTAGTATACAGTGATTTTAAAACATCTTCAATTCATTACATTATGAATATCAAACCTCTTTTTGAACTGAAACATATTCGGACATTCCTTTAGTTGTATATTTAAACTGTCCTATAGTCTCACTCCACATAAAGAAACACTTGTTTCTTTTTTTTTTTAATGATTGTTATGAAATTGCATTTAAATCGGGATCCCTTTCACTAAATTATGTTATTTTAAATATGACCTAGTTGTGCTTCACCATTGGGGAATGGGGAAGCACATAACAGGGTGGTGAGTGGGCCACGTAGACTAAAGACCAATCTGGAAGGTGCAGGTGGGCACAGTGGGGTGGTGGGCCTTAGGGGTTGCATTGGGTGGTGTGGCTGGGGACTGGTATTGTGATGTCGGTCTGTATTGGTCTTGCGGTGTGTGGAGGGGCCTTTTTTCTTCTGGTGCGGCTCGGTACTGGCCGCATGTCTTAATGTCTTTGCAGAGGGTCGGACTGGGGCGGCAAATCTGGCTGCCATTGGGGGTCGGTTTTGTTGGCCACCTTATTGGGTTCTTTAGTGGGGGAGGCTGTCGGTCACGCACCGATCGCGCACGGCGACCACTTTGAGTCCTCGCAGATCCCCATGACTGTACAGGGTCCACCGCACATACTGGTGTCAGAGGGAGAGTGAGAACAGACGCGATAAAGTGCGTGCAAAACTAAGAGAAGCTCTTTCAAAGTGAGTTCATTTGCAGTATGGATGCGGAGTGATGGTTGTCACTCTGCCCTGAGTGCCTTGCTCAAGGCAGTAACTACAGTGATACGTGCATTCATGCCAGTCTCTAAAACATCAGAAAACTCTCCAATAACACGTGATAAAGTTCATACATTTGTAACTAATCTCCATTGAGAAAAAAGCCGCTAAGAGCGTTCACAAAGATACAGTACCAGTAAGTGAGGCTAAATTTCGGTTTTGAAACGAAGCAGAGAGATGATTCTACATACTGCAGCTTTAATAGATTTAACTGTTTAACACAATTTCTATGTATTAACTTGATGATTCAGTGTATTGTTTGCAAATTCACAAGATGCCATTAATTGTGATTAATTACGTCAGATTTGGTCACCTCTTGTTGAAACCATAAAATTAATCAAATTTCTTCATCCTTTTCAACCCTGAACATGCAAAGAATTAATCTACGTATGCTGTGTATGACTCAGTACAAAAACAAATGTGTGGTCACTAAATTGAGCACATGAGCATCTGTGTTTCTCTGATTGTATTTTATTAGTTTAGGTGTATTATTCATGTGATTTATTAGTGAACCCTGTCTTGCTCCCTGATCAGGAGCACCTTAGGCTACAAGGTGACTAGAATCCACTAGTTTAAGAAAAAAGAGAATATATAAATATTATCTAAGATGGTTACTGTCCTTTAAATCAATTGTTTATTTGAGTATGGGCTCATGTATCACCAAGTGTGTATTCTAATAAACACTGCTGTGTGTGTTAATGCATGCGGAGTTTCTATTATTGATTTAAATGTTTATTAATGACTGTGCGTATCAGAGGTCATGTGCATGTGTTTTGTATAAAAACACAACTTGAAAATTGCTTATTCATGGATATGAGTTAAGTGTATTTAACATAGACATACATTTCATCAGTCCTAGTTAAATGTAATGCTGCTTTAAATGAAAGTGTCCATTTTTGAGGCTGCAGAGTGGTAGTTGCAGCCAGCTGCTCTGACACTAAAGCACTTCAGTATTTATCACTCCTCACTAGTTTTATGAAGCATTAGACATTTGTTAGCACAGCCTAAGAGCTTTCTAGATGCTGAATCAGAGAAATACATATACATGTCAAACTGTGCGTAGGTGTACTGCAGCTATTTCCCTTTGTTAGTTTGCAGATTGCTGACTCCTGTGAGGATTGTTTTGATTTAATTAAATAGCTTTTAGAGCATTTCTCTAAGCTTGTTATGGATAACCCCTCGGGCTCTGATGTGTAGACCACCTGACTTTAACACTCAATCCACTCTCAGATCATAGTTTGCATCACAATCGGTTTTATCTCTCTTGAGTATGGCCAAAGACAGATAGCTAAAGTAAATGTTAAGGATTAGTCTTGTTGGTGACGTCATATGGAAAAACAAATAATGTATTTGGCCATTAATTGGTGTTTGTTGCTTGTCATCGTCTTTGTTCAGGCCAGATCTTGCTTTTATTAGAGATGCAACTGTTTTATCAAGTGACAAACAAATATAGTTTATTCTTGTGTTTATCTTCCATACCTACTACTTTCTATACAGGGCAACAAGGGTCTGCTATCAAGTATAATTCAGGCACACACTGACGCTCATTATCACACAGCTACTTAGAGCTTGTCTATGTAAGGAGGCTGAGCAGGATCTGCATTAGGACAGCATGGACAATAACAATACTCTGGTTTGGAGAAGATGAACATTCCTTGGTGCGTTCGCTGTGATATCCTCATGTACGTGAGTTTATCGCCAAAGTGTTGGAATTAACTTATGTAAATGAGGAAAAAGCAATTACAAATTCATTTAGCGGAACAATATGAGCAGTTAAGTTAAATATGAAAGTAAATGTGTTGCAAAATAGTAGAGCTTGTTGAACGTGATGTATAAATGTGACTGTTTACTGCAAGGCCTGTGCACATGCCTCTGCATACATCTGTTGAATCAAACAGTAGTTTAGTCCACTGTGCTTGTTTTCTTTCAGTCTCCAAGCGTCTTCCTCCCCTTTCTACTTTATTCCCTGGGTATTGGGAAGCCTCTCCAAGCAGTCGAGCGTCATTTCATGTCACCATCATGTCTGCAGAACTGCGTGGGGAAATCGGCCCCAGTACAACAGGATAAAATGTATCACACAATCTGTTCAAGGTAATAGGTAGAAATGTGTGTGTGCTCATTCGTTTTGGTTATGAGCGCTTAATCAACCATTAGCATTAAAAGATTTAAAATTAAGGTTTATTTTTTCACAAATCCTTCCCTATGCTCCTTTATTGTCTAACTCATGTTAGATGCAAGTAAAGCAACCAGTTTTTTTTTTTTTTCTTAGCATTTTTCTCAAAATGGCAAAAAGTTTTCTTTCTTGCTTATTGGTGTGTTGCAACCAACTTGAAAAAGTGCATATCATCACCTACTGTACTGGAGTGTGTAAACTCATCTTAACTCCCTTCTCCTCTCTTTGTTATAATTTGTTGCAATATAATGCATAAAATCCCACGGCTTCCTTCAGTGATCTTTAACATTAATACATTCATGGGAATAATCACAGACACGGCCTTTCAACTTCTTACTTTCCCCTGATTGTTTTCCTTCGCTGCACATCGTTTCCCATAACCATCTCTCTCTTTAAATATGTCCACTTCCACCTCAGAGTTCCACTTTCATTGCATATTTATGAGCAGAAGAAGAAAACTTCCAAACAAAACCTATTCTGTATGTTTTTGTGCTTAATGTTGAACTCAAAAGTTTTCTAATATTGAACAAAAGTAAAACTGGTGCAGCACCCTGTGCCTTTGTGAGGAATGCAGATGTAGTTCGTACGTGTGAGGAAGATAGAAATCTGAGCACTGCATGTTAAAACCGGGCTGATGAATGCTTTAACCTTTTTATGAATGAAGTCTGCATTTAAAGAAGCACTTGAACCTGCATACAGGCAGATTGATTCTTCTTTGATGTTCTCCAAACTTGACAAACCTGTCAGTGATGAGAATAGTAATTGTGCCCTTTGCTTTTGATACACTTTTATAAATAACAAAAAAAAAAAAAAGAGATCTCAAGAGATGTGTGTTGTCGAGAATTGATTCTTGCAATGTAGAAGCCATGTTCCTTACGCTCTCTGAAACTGGATTTATATGTTGATGCAGAGCAAAAAAACTTGTATAGATCTGTTTTGTCATGTTTTAAATAGATTTTCACAAGAATGTCATGTAATTACATACTGCAAAATGATGGCCTCCTTCCTAACACTCTGTAGATCCCTGTCTTGCAAATTTCTCAAACCTTTGGGGTCAAGGACTCGTTACAGGGTGAGAAGTTGAGGTTGGATATGTCTTGGTTTGTGTGGATAGGCAAAGCATTTTTCATCCCACAAATTGAAATTATATCCCCACTTTTGACTGGATCTATTAGGGTTCATTGTGACAGACATACTGTATGAAATATTACGATTTTACGATTATTTGTGATTATCAACATAATGAAAATAAACAGAGATATAGTAGTCCCTCGTTTATCGCGGGGGTTACGTTCTAAAAACAATCCGCAATAGGCGAAATAGTCAGCTGGTAGGACCAGGTAAAAGTTCTCTCTGTAGCACTGAGCTAGGATGGCATTAGCCGCTAATCACACCGGCTTTTTTCACCGGTGGTTTATGTTTATGAGAGGAGAAAAAGAAGCGCAGCTTCTTGCTTCAGCAGGCAGTGAAACTCACAGAGTTGGATGTGTCACTGGTGGGCTGGTGGGTGAACGCAGTATTAGCCAATCAGAACACAATGCATGTTCATACACTGTAAAAAAAAAAATGGATGCAAAATTTCACTGA
Organism: Gouania willdenowi; assembly: GCF_900634775.1. Classification (NCBI taxonomy): domain Eukaryota; kingdom Metazoa; phylum Chordata; class Actinopteri; order Blenniiformes; family Gobiesocidae; genus Gouania; species Gouania willdenowi. Next base: position 18,671,753 of record NC_041046.1, on the reverse strand, counting down.
CAAAAAAAAATAGCGAAACACTGAGGCCGCGAAAGATGAACCGCAATATAATGAGGGACTACTGTATACAGATTTTTTTTGCCTTTTCAAAAATGCTTTATTAACATTAGATCTTGGAAAAAATAAATAAATAAAAGTTTTGAAAGTATTAAATAATCAATAAATAAAAAACAAAAACTAAATAAATACCACCATAAAATAATAACATTCATAAATTGGTGATCTAACATGTAAAAAAGAGAACAATTATTGTATTATTATTTTGCAAAAGTAATAATAATACTTTTTACTGTAAAATGTAATCAGCCAGAGCGTGCTTTGTTTACCCAGCACATATGATGTCTCTCTACTTTCCCTTGGCCTCACCTCGTGGCTTACAGCAGCCTTGTAAATCGCAACACTTTCTAGAAACTTTAACTAGTGGAGTGGAATTATACTTTTTGTACCTTTACGTGGACAAACTGGGAGGGATGATTGTCTCGAAGATGTTGTATCATATTGGAAGTATTGGCAGCAACTTTTCTCCGACATGTTTTGCATATTCGATACCCGTTGGCTCTTACTGCACCCTGGTCGTCTTTAGAATATCCAAAATAGTCCCACACTGCCGACTTTATTTGTTTTCTGGGTGGATGCGACTCCGGGAGTTGCTCCTTGTTCTGCCATCATTCAGAAGTGAGTGAATGCACTCTCTCCGCTGACCTCCGCACAGTGCTGTTCTCTGACCATTGACTGGAGAGTGCTCCGCCTCAGGAATCCTATGACTCCAGACATATCTGCGGTATGCCGTGGGTTCTAAAACCCCCACGGTTAACCTGCCGCGGCCGAAAATATTCACGGTTATAGAAAAATCAGTTAATCTTTACATTCCTACTGTAGAGATGATGAGGCACAAGAGGCCGACTAAGTGTTTATGTCAGGCTGGGCTTGCAAATAAATTAATGTAGTGGCCATTATTTACAAATGAATATTCATGAAACCAAACCCATCTGGCCCAATGTGTAAAAGTAATTGCCCCCCAGAACCTGATTAGCTGGTTGTGTCGCCCTTTACTGCAACAACTGAAATCACTAAGTGATGACAAGTCTTTTATATTACTGTGGAGGAACTTTGGCCCACTCTTCTTTGCAGAATAATTTTGACTCAGCCATATTTGAGGGTTTTTAAGCATGAACTGCCTTTTTATGATCACATTACAAAATTTAGTTTGAATAGAATTCCAGACTTTGACTTGGCCACTGCAAGAACCAATTTGTTTTTTTTAAGGTGGATTTTCTGGTATGTTTTGGTTAATTGTCCTGCTGCACAACCCAAGAGCTCGTGATCTTTTAGGCACAAACTGATGGCCAGACGTTCACCTTCAGAATTTTACACTAGATGGCACAATTCATTGTTTAATCAATTACAGCAAGTCGTCCAGTTCCTCAAGCAGTGAAGCAGCACCAGATTGTCACATTGCCACCAACATGGTTGACTGTTGATATGATCTTCTTTTTCTGAGTCATTTCTATTTTTACGGCAGATGTAACGATTCAGACAACTTCCAAAAAGTAAAATTTTTGTCTCGTCAATCCACAGAATATTTCTCCAAAAGACTTGGCGATCATCAAAATGTTTCTTGGCTAATGTGAGACAAGCCTTTGTGTTCTTTTTTGTTGGCAGTGGTTTCCACCTTGGAACTCTCCAATGGATCCATTTTTGCCCAGTGTTTTTCTTATGGTTGAGTCATAACACTGAATAAAATTGAGGCCAGTCAGATCTGCAGTTCTTTGGATGTCGTTCTGCGATCATTTGTGACTCCGTGTCTCAGGTAGTAGAGGGGTTGTCTTCTGATCGGGAGTTTGGGGGCTTGATCCCATTCTATACCTGTCTATGCGTCAAAGTGTCCTTGGGCAAGTCACTGAACCCTAAGTTGCTGCCAGTGGTTGACCAGCGCCTTGCATGGCAGCTTAGTCCCATGGATGGGTGAATTGTTTGATATTGTAAAGCGCTTTAGGACTACTTCAGTGTAGGTATAAAAGCACTATATAAATCAATACATTTTTTTTTACCACGGTTCTGTCCCCAGTTTTCTTCTTTATGGATAAAGCTCTAACTGTGCTTTGCTGCAGTCCCAAAGCCTTGGAAATGGCTTTGTAGACTGATAGATTTCAATCACTTAGTTTTTCCCATCATATCACCCACCCCTGAAAAAGCCTGCATTTATTAAGCTTGTGTAGGAACTTCCTACATTTTCACATTTGGAAATTAAACAGATGAGCGTGTCTCATCACTCTCCACTCTGTCCGTAATTCATTTTTGTCTGATAAGACAACAGACATCTGTCATCTCTGCAGTGTGAACTCTAACCTCAGATTTGCGTATCCGCTGCGTAACTGCAGCGTATGCTGCTGTCCGGCAATCCCCACCGCCTCCGGTTTTGCTGCGTATCTGTTGCAGGAAGGACTCAGAAGATCCCGCAATTTCACATGTAATCGTGCAATATATGTATATCTTAATCTTAATTTATTTATTTAAGTAGGGACAATACATATTAATGAACATTCAAAAAAATGTAAATATGCCAGATTGTAGCCAACGGCTAATTTCCATCTGCTGTCCCTAGACAGGCTGATGTAATAAAATGTTACACTTAACAATAAGACATGGCAAGACACAAAACAATATATAAAAAGATTACATACAGGACAAAAAAAAAAAAAAAAAAAAAACATAGGGATCATAGAATACAGCAACATTACATGTTAAATGGAACACTGGGACCAGAACAACTACACACAAGAGAAAAGACAGGATGCTGTGGGGCCAAGAAATGTACAGGGTAAAGAAAAGCAGTTCACTTCCACATAGTCAGGGTTGGTCAATCACAGGAGTGCAACAATAAATTTACATTATCATAATAATTTATTTAAAGTGCCACTGTGCATTGCAAAGAGCCCTGAATTGCCTTTTAATAAAAGAAATTAAAAAAATAAATAGTTATAATAATAAAAATATATATTTATTTAAAGTGCTGTAGTGCATTGCACACAGCCCTAATGTGCTTTGTCTCATATTTGTTTATTTATTTAAAGTGCTGTAGTGCATTGCACACAGCCCTAATATGTGATTCAACCATGGATAAATCCAATATTTATTTGTAAAATAAGATTTTTAAAGTACTCAGATCCAGCCAAACATGGTATCAACGGTCAGGTCTGGGCCCCCCGAGTCTGAATATATAATTTCTGTTTTATATTTTTAAACCTGCTTTTATTCCTGCATTATAAAAAAAATATTATTATTATTATTACACATTCTGTTAAATGCACATAAAAAGATGGGAAAAATTCCCTTTGCTTCGATCGAGGGTTTATTTGTGCATATGTGTACTTTGTGTTGGAAAAAACCTCTCAGAAGTGTCCTTGTGAGGCCTGAGGCTCTCCTACATGTGACATGTTGCATTACATCATATCTGTGTCGGCCAATTGACGCACGCACGCACACACACACACACACACACACACACACACACACACACACACACACACACACACACACACACACACACACACACACACACACACACACACAGAACTTGGGTACATGTACACAGAAACAAACACGATGAATTGCTGGATTAGGAATGAATTCCTCCCTCTCTCTGCTCACTCCACTTACATTTCCACTGGGCTGTGATAACACACTCAGAGGATGAGGCTTTTCCTTGGATTAAGCTCCCTGCCTCCGACTGACAGGACAGTGGACGAAAATCACATGAAGTGGTATCTGCAACTCAAAGACTGAGAAATCTACACAAAATAACAGGACGTCCTTTTCTGTATGCATACACTTAAATGTAAATGAAATCAATGTCTGCATAAAAACACATTTGGTTTGATGCCTTAAAAAAACAGGCATTTATTACAGTATTCATAATATTTTAATGATTATGAAGATGTGTGTATGTTGTGCTGAATGTTGTGTGAGAGGTATATTCACGATGTCGTACCATGTTTTCATCACAGTGAAGCTGCATGACTTCATCAGTGCCAGAGGCAGCTAGCCACAGATTACAGTAAACCCCATGTCTATTGGTGTGTTTGTGTGTGTGTGTGGGATTGTAAGCCATACACCACGTGTACACTGTGTGCGTTACTCATGTGTTTGTAGATCTCAGTGTAAATCCTCAGTTTGCAGTTTGGAGTTATTAAATGTCTCTCATTTCTCCAGGGATGGTGGGATTAATGGTGTGGGATTATTTTTCCTTTAGATCCTTGAGTGAGTGTTTGATACACTGGGGTGGGCAACACATCTACTTGTAGAGTGGTCGTTTTCGTTTAGTCAGAAAATCGATCATTCCCTGCAAATGAGTCGTTCAATGTTTTTCGTTTTAGAAATAACCTCTTAAATTAAGAGCTTTTTAGATTGTACTCATGTAAAACTGTGAATGAAACTAATTTCGGTTTGGGAATATAATCGTATCTAACCTTCCTGGATATTACTTTAATTACACAGGTATAAATTGAAGTTTACATGTTTGTGTGGTTGTTCTTTTTAGAATAAAGCAATGATTTGACTCAAACCATTTTTTTGGTCCTATTTCAGAATTTTCACATTAAACACACCTTTTTTCTCATCTTTTAAAATGAAAAAGAATGTACCCAAATCCATCAAATCCCATCAATGTTATGAGTAATGCTGTCAACAGGCTCAGCTCAAGATAAAGAGCGTAATGCCACATAAACCAGCACCAGCAGATTTTTCTTGCCACTCACACACAGCAGGAGCCGTTTGCACATCTGGATCAGTTTTTAAACCTGGAGCAACAGCATCATTCAGAAAGACTTTTGCTTTCAACAATATCTTAAAGGTAAGATGACAATGTAGATCTATCTAGATAACTGTAAGGTGCCATATTTCCATCAGCCTCTGACAACTATTATTAAAACTGGTTGGTTTAAGCTCAAACAAATTAATGAAACTTTTTGTATTTGCAGTACTTGCGTAAAGCACAATGCATTAAAAATGTATCATATGGATATTTTTAGGACTAATAGTCTTTTTTTGTAATGTTAGTTATTCATATTAACTGCAATGTAACTTGTAGCACTAACATACCATTCTCAGAAGGTATAGGCATTTATCTTCACCAGCAGTAGCAGTAAGTAATATTTTTTCTTTTGATTAGATTTTTAAAGTTGTCAGTTGTAGTAAATGTGTTCCCAATTTTTTTTAATGCAAAAAATTATTTGTCATTTTGAATTTCTCTTTGCTGTATCTTTCACTACCTTGGTTTTCCAAGATGCAGTTTTGTGTTTTTAATTCAAATGCAACTAATGTAGTATAAATGAACTATTTCCCTCTCTGGCATCATTACCTGCGAGGCAAAAGTGTTTATAATGAGACTTGTTTTTATATTGTCTAGTTTTATACTCTGTTTAAACCGAGATTTACTTCAGTTTGTGGCATGTTTCACTTTATTTCCATTTTCTATGTACAAACTGATCTACCCTGAAACCCCTTGTCTCTAGTCAATCTCCCGCCCCATCACCACCACCCCGCCCATCCCAGACTCAATCTTTTCACCATTCCAAATCCCACATGGAGCAGATTTACAGCAAAGTAATGATTTCTGCCAGAGCCACCTGTTTCAGGCTTTAGAACTATCTCACTTTTGAGGAAATCTCAACTGTAAATCTCCTTACATTGTGATTTTTGGGGCAATTGAATGGACAGATTGATACTTCACTTGGTATTCTCATTTCCTCTTCACATTGATTTAGTTTGGCAAATGATATGTGAACTGTGTGTCTGTGCACATAAATGTTTATCTTTCCCCAGAGCACATCATCAAAGACAGTTTCCCCCCCGAGTATTTGAAATGTTGATTTTCATGTGGTTACTGTATCTTCTGAGTAATTTAATGGTCAGGCAGAAAGGGACACAGATGTGAGCTTTGAATTCCATAGGATTTAACTATTTGTCTTTGCTAATTGCATTTGTTGGATAGTTTACAAGAAAGAGATGTTTTGAAACGAAAGCCGCCAAACAGCTCCTGTTGTTTGAGACAATGCTGTTTTCATGTTACTGGCAGTTTGAATGTTCATCTCCAGTGTAGTGAAAAATAAATACCTCAAACTGCTGACCAAGAGTATTACCGACAAGTTCATCATCGGTGCTCTGATTTGTTGTGACATTTTCATGATTTTCTGCTTTGAAAACGCTCATAATATCCTGCTTATATTTACCTCCGCCACGCTGCCATGAATGCTTTTCACTGTTTCCCTTTTATGAGAACGTTACATCAAAATAATCTATTCTGACAGATGTGTGTCTGAGTACTATAGTTCTCCCGCTCCAGACGTGTGTGGCTGTTTTGGAAATAATACATCTTATGGAGAATGTTGGACGAAACGACATGTTTTTTCCAATTTATGTGTGCACTTTGACGACAGTTTGAGGACTTCATTACCTTTGGATACCACTAGTCTTATTAATGCTTTATGGTTGAGAAGTCGAGCATAAAGACAGAGCCTGTACCAACCAAGGGTTGAACATGGATTTCAAGGGAATTTCAAATATCAATATCAGTGTTTTGTGTCATTTAAGACGAGAGAGATGAGTGAAAGATGTGCAATTGGATGCTGAGAAGGTGAAATGAAGGCTGACCTCTGGAAAATGAATAAATTATGTTAGAAAATGTATAAACAACTCATTCTTAACAAAATGTAAGAGTGTTTTGTACGCGCACAGTTTTGACTGGAGTCGACTGTAACAACATTGGGTTCGAATGGTTAGGGGCCATATTCTATCTGGCTTGGCTCGTGTCTCGTCTAACTTTTAGGGCCTGTACTACGAAGATGAATTTCCTCTTATCGCGCTAACTTCCAGGATTTAATTAGTGCATGCTGTACTGTGAAGCTGGTTAACTTCTTACGGGGATAAATCACCATGGTAACCTGGTCGGGACCAGATTTTGTTCAGGCTAGAATCTGAACAAGTACTAAAGTCCCGCCTCCTGACCAATCGGTTCTTTTAGAAAATGACCTGTTCAATAAAAGGTGGATCATTGTGAACACGTAGCTGTGTGGATCTGATGTGACGCTGACAGGAGAGAGAATATTTAAACAATGCAATCCTTTTCATTTACCCAATTTCATCCCATAATAAACATATAGATAGGTATCTGATGACTGATCTACATTAGTCAGCTGATAAAGCCTGCGTGCATTGGGTACTTTCAGACTGATAAATTAATTAATTAATTTATGGATTTTAATTCTTCATATTTTTTAAGAATTATTCCCCAATTTTGACGGAAGTTGCTCTACTCAGTTTCTGCCTGTGTGTGATTGGTCTGCCGCTGTAATCTCCACCCCCGTCACAGGAGCGCGCACGTAGCAAGGCCGAAATCAACTCGCCTAACATGGTGACACACAGAAAGCTAATTGAATTGCGATCACGGAAAACATATTGCACTGTGAATGAGAGGACAACCTATGAGTCATATCGAGATGCATTTCGCATTGCAAAGGCAGGTCAATCCTACTTCATCTGTGAAATATTAATCTTGCCTGTGTTCTGTGAGGATGGGAGAAAACAAGCCAAACTAAATGCCATCCCGTCCAGCACTGCATCTCAGACATGGAATATGAAGTGGAAGAACAGGTGCTGGATGCTGTCACAAGAACCCCTTAATTTCTCTTTCAGCTATGCAATGTCACTCAATTAATGGTGTATGTGTGCTAAGGCTGAGCAATATATCAAGATTTAAGATATTTCAAGTTTTCTACTTTGGGGATATGAAAAAAATACAATATCGCCTGTAATGATATATATATCTATATATATATATATATATATATATATATATATATATATATATTTACAGCTTATTTTGTTAAAATACGTTTTTTAGGAGTCACTGCTTTCACTACTTCTCAGAACATCATGAAAAGTACATTTGGATGAATTTCTGAGTGCGTCCTAACCCAGGCCTTCATCTAAAACTCTAGAACTCACTCACACATGCTGTCTCTTATAGTAGTCTGGTCTTTTAGGGGAATAATTGTGCAAATGTGTCTACAAGCATGAAATTTGGCATACTTTGACCTGCTGAATTTAAATCTGGTGGGAGGCAGAGCCAATTCTAAATGGGGTCACCATATTGGACAAAAAACAGGTTTTTCTGTTACTATCCAACCAAAAGTCACATCATTCAAATTAAAAATACATTTCTAAAGTTCTGGACCTCAGGGATTCTAAATATGATGCTTATTTGACGCTAACCTTGACTGGCATTGCCATACTGGAAAATCCAATATGGCCAACTGTGAATATTTAACGTTGAACATTTTTCAAACAAAAATGTCTACAACATAGAAGCTTAACAACCCAGCTCAAGGTAATTTAAATTGATCAACTGTTTGTTAATAAATGTCTGTGTGGCATTTTTCATCAACATTTTTTCCCTGAATTGTCTTACTGGTCAGACTTCATTTGAAAAATTATCGAGATTTATATTGAATATCGCCATTTTGAGAAAAAAAATATCATTGTATGAGATTTTGTCCATATCGCCTAGCCATAATGTATGCTATATTGAATACCTCTCTGTCCAGGAGGAGTTTCTGTGCCTTCATCTTCTGCCATCTTGCACTACAGCAGTAGAAATATTCAAAGCTTTCAATGATTTCATGCGGGAAAATTGTAATGATTGGGGACCCTGCTGTGGCTTAGATAATGATGGTGCCAGGGTGGTACTGGGTCATCACAGCGGTTTGGTCATCCATCGCCAGGCCTTGGCAACCAAGAATATGCCAAAGCAGCATGGATGAGGCAGTAAAAATTGTACGTAACCTAATTAAATCGTCTCTTTTCCGTTCTCTGCAATGAGATGGGCACTCGCTTCGGAAAGCTGCTGCTGCGCTGGCTGTCCTGGGGCTGTCCTGATGCGTTTATGGGAATTGCGTGAAGAAGTGCCCCTTTACCTTGCGGGAATCAGCTCTCCATTAGTGAAGCATATGAAGGACATTAATTGGGTCATAATGTTGGCGTCTTTCTGATATCTTTGAGAGGATAAACACACTCCACACCTCCCCTGCAGGGCACAGATTACCATGTCTTTTCGGCACATGATCAAGTATCTTTATTCAGGAGAAAGATGGACCTGTGGTGTTGTGTTAAATGAGGCTCGGTGGAAATGTTTTAAAATTTCACAGCTACAGTATGTTTACTGCAGCTCATTCCAATGTATTTTTTAGTCTATAAACAGCTGTAGTTTTATATACTTTATTTTTCAATGAAAGAGAGCAAGGGGATACAGAAGCAAGCTCTAAACTTCCAGAAGAAATAAACACAAATGATGTTTATGTATTGTAGCAGTTTCAGTCAAGCTTCAAGAGACAAAAGCATATTTTCAGCATATGTCATATTACATTGAAGTTATAACTGACCTTGAGAAGAGAGAAATACTCCATCACAGTTAAAAAAGACATAATATCCAAACATCAACAAGGTCAGTGTATATTGCCTCAATCACTGTTCGTTGGCCTTTTGTTTTGTTATTATTTAGACCTTCGGCCAGTGCTCTGCTGACATTCCATGCCTGAAGTCCAATGTGTTTGAATCATAACAAGAGATGATGGTTACTTCCTCCTCCTTCGTGCACAATGCTTGGTATCTTAATCCTTCACCTGGCGTAGCTTTGATTTGATAATCCCGTTATTTTATTGACAGTCTTTACAATTGTACCAATAACCAACTTAGTTAACTTTAACACATGTACAATACACGTTTTCAGTGTAATTCATTACTGTTATTGTTCTATAATGTTTGCTTGTCACCAAAGCAGGAGAGAGTGTAAAAATGTTGCCTAAGATGTCATTAATTGTAATGTGATCTATACAAGCACAAAATGTTCAGTACAGTTGAGTCAGCAGTAGAAACGATATTTAAGTGGATACATCTTGTCTCTCTATGTATGCGGTAACTATAGCAAAAGAACAAAAAGCAGTTTTGCAGATGATTATAAGACTCTTATTAAACGTTGATGCAGGTGGTTCTATAGCTTCCAGTAGGAGAAATTATAAAGGCATTAAAGTTCTTCTTTATTGCATGAGACATCGTGTCTGTACTTTTTTATGACTGGAACCAGGTATTCATTTAGGGGTCTATTCTCCCGTCTGGACTTAAGCACTTTTTTGCGCGACTGCAGTTACGCGCTTTTCTTCTACGCGTATTCTCCGGTCCAGGCTGCTGACACGCCCACCATGGGTAAAGAGCCAAAAAGCACGTATGTGTGAATGAAGGCAGGTTGAAGGAAAGGATGCAGTGTTGTCATTTTTTTTTTGGGCTGTCTAGAAATCACAGAACATGGAGTTTTCCCAACACTTGCAAATGTCATTGAAATCCGTGAAAATGATAAAGTTCACTTATAATTTGAAACGCCTTCATTGATCAACAATATAACAGGTTGATTTGATCAGATCATTGATCAGATTATTGCAGTGTGACTGAGGATCGGCTGTATTCTTCCGTCTGAGTCACAGTTAAAATCTCTCTCCTTGATCATCATCATCATCATCATCATCATCATCATCATCATCATCATCATCATCATCATCATCATCATCATCATCATCATCATCATCATCATCATCATCATCATCATCATCATCATCATCATCATCATCATCATCATCATCATCATCGCTGTAAAGCGTGACCATGTAGAGATATGAGGAAATAACCCGGCCGCAGAGTGTCTTGCTTTAATACAGAGGGATGTTTGCAGTGAAACACAACTATTGGCTTCCATAATACGCAGTTTTAAATATAGTTTAAAGTCACCTGAGTTCAACCTCATTAAAATATGTGTGGGAACAGTTTCTGGTCCATCCTCATCTGCATATGACAGCTTGTTTCACTCTGTAGTGGATCAAACTGTGACTTTATGTTGGACATAGTATGAAAATAGTTGAATCACTGTGACCAACGTGGACAGAAGTCTGCGTCTGTCAGAGTTTTAATTAATCGTGCAGCAGCAGCTGAGTGATCACAGCTGCTGCTGCACGACGCACGAGTCCATGTGGCTTCAAATGTAACTAAGTCCATATTTCTAGTGCAACATAATGTTTCACCTTATTGGGGCCCTGCAGTTATTCCAGGGTTAGAAACGCGTAAGAGGAAAAGGACTTACGCACACCGGAGAATGCGGGTAAAGCCAGATTTGAATGGGAACACCCACATTTCAGGGCTGCTCCACCCACAGTGTGTAATTGGGATGAAGGCGCATAGTGACTGACTTAAGTACAGGAGGAGAATAGCACACAGCCAAAAACAGCGCCGCTGTGCAGCTTTTTGGACTTACGCGCATGGGAGAATAGAACCCTTAATGTTTTTTGCTCAGTCTGAGTGAAGCGATCACTAAAAACCATATCATTAATGAACTAAATACTAAAAGTTTGTATTGATGGAAGTGCAGCAGCCTTCAAAGGGCATTGATGTTGACAGTGATGAAAACAGTTAAACAGAAGACGAAGGTTCTTTGAACTGTTCACCTTACGTTGAACCCAGCAAAGTGCAATGAGCTACATGTTGGTGAGGCATGATTCACTAGAAGCAGACTGATATTAATCTTGATGTCTCGATTGCTCATATCACTACTCCCTGAAAGAAGCCTCATTACATCACACACGAAAATGCAAACACATTCCTTTTTAAGTTTTGAATAAAGGCAAACCTTTCATTCTCATGATGATAATAAAGGTGTTTTATGTGTCATTGTTAGAATTAAGGAAATTGCCAGCATTCTTCTCAATTGTTGCAGAAGCATATCCATTTTTTAATATGTCAATTAAAGAAACAACTTTATTTTTGTGCCATCTTTTATAGAATACAAACCGAGCGCACACTGTATGTGCATTTCTCCCATTGCCCAAATGGTGTTGACTTTGGGACTGAGGGACTTAATAATGAATTATGTTTGTAGCTCTGAACTCTGATTAACTCTGAGCTAACTTGTTTTGCAATATATATCAGATTAATAAAAACGACTCAGGGAAAACCAAATTATAGTGTGTTTCACTTGAAATATGACCACTTTTTCACTGAAATGAATCCAAATCATTCCTTCTTCCTTTATCAATGAAACTACACTTTTTTTTTTTTTTTTTTTACAGCTAATGTAAACATTTCAATAGGCATTTATCACTGTTTATTTTTGTTATTGTGTGCATGTGTGTTCGTTTGTGAGACAAATTATAAAAACTTTGAGCTATTAAGCTCAGTTCACATGCTCATTACCCCTACCTTTTTCACACTTGCTTGCAGACTTGCGTGTGTGTTTTGTATGGAAGTGGGATTGCACTGGAGCTCGTGTCTGTGGCCTTCAACCTGGGTAAAGCTGTCTAGTGTGGAATGTCACAAGACATCACATCACTCCTAATGTTCTTAGATCGTCTTCCATTCACTTGAGGAGTGAAGGCAGTAATGATGAAAAGAGAAAATGCCACCCTGAACACACCTAAGGCACACAATCAGGACTAGGCTAGATTAGAGAAAAACTGACCACCAAACGGTCCAATTCTGCCACACTTTAAAAGTTTTCAAAGGCTTTAGTTAACCTGTGGCTTTCAAAAAAAAAAAAAAAGCATAGACTGAAACTGCAGTGCATATGTTTAATACAGTTTCTTAGTGTTTGGTTGTGTTTTGGTTTTTAGACATTAGGAATTTTGTTGACTTGGCCCTTTGCATATGGTCTCGGGTTGACTCTGGTCCGTTCCGTAGCTGCTTTTTATTTTTATATATCATAGTAATACACACTAAAGCTCACATACTTTTATATGTATATATTACCACTGCCAAGAATGTCGTTTTTGCCAGCGATTATATTTTCATGAAATTTCCAAAACTTGCTAAAGAACTGGTGGAATGATCCAGATCAATAATTAAATCTGGATTAGTTTTAAAAATAGATGAATCCCTATGTTCAGCTCTTTGAGCTAACTTTCTACAACACCTCTTGCTGGTGACTTTGTGCATTACATGCTCTAGTCATGAGTTCCGTTACACTTTCTGTTTTGAGCATACAACAGTACAGCCATTTGCTACACATTTCTTACAAGCCTTTTAAAGTGTGATTGATCATGGTACGATCAGGTATGATCAGGATCACTGATCCAGATAACTTCCAATATCTGGCAAAGAGGATATATGGCACTTATGATTATATTATATGATTAAAATTATTCTTTATTGCATGAGACATTGTGCCTGTACTCTGATGCTTGATTCCATATAGTGCTGTCAAGAGATTTAAAAAAAATTTATTATGCTCTGTAATTAATTAATTTAATTAATCTCTTTTAATTTGACCTGAAAATTCCTGAGAAATGCCCTTCATTTAAATGAGATTATAGTGGCAGATCAAAAGATTGATATACAGTATAACAAAGTGGCTTTATAAAGTCATTCATTGTTTTTAACAGACTTGAACCTTTTTCATTCCGCTATACTGGAGCCTAGTCCCATGGGCTGCCTGCCACCATTAGTTTGGACCATCATTTGGCTCTGAACCCTGTCATCTTGTCCGAGTGTCCGTGCCAGCTGCTATATGTTTAGCATTGAGGTGGTGGTGGGGGCTGCAAAAGCTCCGGTGATTGGCAAACTATTTTTCACAACTGGGCTTTTGTTTTCCATCCAGTGTTTTTAAAAACCAAAATTAACGCAAACGAAGCTGAGAAACTCGGCACTCTCCCTTTTTGTATTATAGTCTGTGCATTAGTATTATTAGTAAAACGAGAAAGGTTCCTGTTTGGAGTGGGGGAAACAACGCTGTAAAGAACGAATAAGTCATTAGCTGTCAGAACCTGTTACAGTCATTTAAATTAACATGTTCCCCAAGATGCATTCAGGGTCCCTGGGAAACCAATGCAGACAAGACATGAAAAGAGTACATGTACGGGTGAAACTGGACGTACGGTTACCCTATTGTTTCCTGTTGTTATCGTGGCCAGTTGCTGCAGTCATTTGTGTGCATCTGAAATACAATCTTTTAGATAGACAGCTGACACGACCTTTCCTTCAGTATCATGACCAAGGTAAAAAAAATCTGAATAAAAAAACTTAGTAGGCCATTACATTTCCTGAACATATATTTCTAACTACATTTTACACACTGTGTTAGGGCTGGGCGATATACCGGTTCATACCGAATACCAGTATATATTTTCGTTATGATTTATTTAATATACCACCTTACCGGTGTATTTGATTACACCGGTAAGGCGCCGCATTTCAGGCTAGACCCTTTTCAACGTTGCACTTCTAAATAGGAAGGTAAACAGTAGCGCTCTGGTGTTAGTTACCGTGTAAATCATACGTGTAAATGGATCAGAAAGACACAATTGAAAGCTCCGAAGTTGCATGTGACAATGTGCCTGAGTGTGCATGCTTCTGCTACAGGAGAACAACACTCACGGACACGGAGGCACGGTTAGCTTAGCATGTCGGCAGTTCAGCAGTAATACACAAAAAAGAGAGCAAAGGATCGCAATTTGTAATTCCTATTACGTGGAAATAAGTCCTGATGGAGCTGCAAACAAAACACTACCTTATTCACCATAAGAAACCACCACACCACTGAGTATGCAGCATTTAAAGCTAGAAATCAAGCTAATGCTAAAGCTAAGTTTGTGCGGCAAAGAGCCATTCGGCTGCTGTTGCAAACTTGTATTATTACTAGTGTGGAATTATTCTATAATATTTACTCATCGTGACAGTAAAATAGACCATCCTAAGTCAATCTACTGCAGTAACTCCTCTCTCAACCAGTAGAAAATGCTGTGAACACCCAGTTATGTATGAAAAAATAAATACCGTCATATACCGTGAAGCTGTTAGAATTTTGAAAAATACCGTGATATACATTTTTGGTCATACCTTCCAGCCCTACACTGTGTATCTGCTCTTGGAGCCTGAGACTCCAGAGTCTCCCTTTAGGTGACTGTATTTGTGTGATAGTGGTATGTGACATTTGTGTTTTTACATGACTGGTCACTGTTGGCTCTGTGACATCAGTCACTTTGCATTGGCGATGGCCTGTCCGGTTCATAAGCTCCACTCGCTCTATCTGTCAGAGGTAGCCTTCACGTGGGTGATAGCCACGTGTCGGTGACTTTGTGCTCGTTTGTCAGACAGTATGTCTCTGGAGATGTTACCATTGGCAACCAGTTCATCAAGTTCCTAGGTAAAAAGCTCCTTCAATATAGAGACCTCTTATACTTTTATGATGTATAGTGACTTGACGTTTTACAAATGATTAGAAATGTCAGAGATTACAACTTTTTTCTTCTCAAGGAGAGGTAGAATATTGCCACACATTATATATCAAGAACAAAACAAGAAACAACACCAAAAATGAATCCCTATTTAAATCAGAATTTAAATCAAAACCAACAAAAACATTTAAAAGAAACATTATTCTATGAAATGATAAGAAATCTCAAAATTGCATTATATATTAATATCTGTTGTTCATCATTGACTGATTGGATACATTTTACAAAGGTTAAATGATGAGTCATGCATGCTGTTTTTTCTTGTCTCTGTTTTAGAATTGAAACTTTGTGTATAATATCAGTCTATAAAGTTTGGGCTGCAGCAGAAAGAATGGAAATAAAATAACTCCATAACGTTGATTAATAATGCAAATTTTCATTATTAATCAGTCCTGATATCATTGTGATTGACGAGAGGTATTACGCATGCTGTGATTATTGCATTTATGTCATTTATAATAACACAGACAATGAATTTCTCCTCTTTAGTTGAACTAGTTAACAAACTGGTAGGAATGCCCATTAAGACATTAAACTGTGTTGTGTTTAAGCAAATCATTTATTCTCTTATCTTTGACAAATAGTTTAGTTTTGTTCGATTTTTGTTTAAATCATTATCATTACCTACACTACATTGTTTGTCATCCAGCCAATTAATTGCACATCTTAACCAATAAACAGCATCTAATGTCTTTGTTTGCCTAATAAATCACATCAAGGCTCCCCTGGTTGATAAATGACATTTCCAAACAAAAACAATATAAAGTAAAGTATGTTTGTGTGAATGACTTGTTCCAGGGCAACACCCTACAATGCAAGAACAAATATATTACATTGTCATTTAGTCATTATTATTTATTGTTTAACAAAAGTAACATTTGGTTGATAAAATGTCGAAGCACAAACTATCTGTACTTTTAGAGATAAAGCATTTAAGGGTTCTTCACATAGTCAATATCTTTTACTCCAAACCCAACTCAATTTCCATTCCGCCATTTTACATGTGTCGTGTTTTAATTTTCCAAGTAAGGGAGAAAAAAAAGAAAGCTCTCATCCTCTTGTTTATGTGACCTGTGGGATGAACCACCTCATTTTGTCAAAGAAAAGACCAAATCCTGATCTTGAAACAAAATCCTTTAAATTGAATATGATGATAATCTAACACAGCTACTCATAACAGACAGGATATTGGTGACGGCAGCCATGATGATGACTTGCCATGAACTCCCAAGACCTTTTTTTGCGTTGATTGGATATAGCATGACCTATTCTTCCTCCTAACAGGAAATTGATTTTCCATAATGAAATTCATGTGATCCAAACTCCTATAATGACAGTCATTGGCAAGCATGTCTGAGTGGACTCATGGGGTACAGGCTCCTTCAATCTGATTCAGCTAGTCTTGCTTTGGAAACCGTTCATATGGCAATGTTTCATCCTGGTGTTACCATGGAAACAGTATCACTTGCCTTAGTGCGGTGGTTCCCAAACTTTATATATTCCCATACCCCTTCATACATTTAACCTAAAGCCATGTACCCCCTACTCATGCACACTTAAAAATCACAATATTGTAATGTCATGTAGCCCTACAGTGAAACTTGTCTTTTAGTTTTACCTATCCTGTTGAGGAATAATATATAATAACAAATAATAATAATCTGTATGGACACAAGAAAACATCTAATTCAGAAGTATTACTTGTTTTCTTTATTCAATTAATTAATCGAAATCATATGAAGAATGGCTGGAAAACAGAATGCTGATGCTTGATTATTTGTTTAGTCTATATTTCCACCCACTCCCTTTCGAACACTGTGTATGCAGTAATATACTGTATGTAATTGTTTTCTGGAGGGAAGCCATTTGCATCAAATATTTTATTGTAATTTTTTTTCAATTATTGCATTTTTTCGAAATAAAAACAGTATATCAACAATTAGACTATTGACATTTTCAGTGTTAAATCAATCTTCTTCTTTTGGAAAAAGAAATCTAGCAAACATTTGTTGATTTGTTGAACATAAAGCAGTAATACAGGCTCCTGACTGCTGCTCTATTTATATTTTACTTTCCAATTTTGTTAATGATTCAGTGAAAATAACATTTAAAGATGGTTAATTTAATATTAAATCAGATTTTGGATGGAGATCATTGGTGAATAGAGCTCTTGAGATCACCTCACATGGTCCGTGAGGGCTACTTCATGTGTTGATGACCCCTGGTCTAGGCAATATCAACCGACCAGCAGCAAAAAGGGGCGTTTTAGTTTGTAAGCCGGTACACCCCATTCAAAGGCAGAAACATCCCATTTTTCTTATTCGCTTCTGAATTGTAACTTAACATCCGGTCTTCATCTGTATTTCATTCGACCAGCAGGAAAAAGGGTTAGGGTTAGGGTTCGGATTAGGATTACTTCTGCCTCTACTTCGACAAAAGTCAAGTAGCTAAAATGACGTTTTTTCAAACCCTTTCTGATTGGTTGGTGAAAAGGTACCGCAACCCCCACTGAGGCGGTTTTGTAGCTCATCCGAAACGCCCCACAGCTGGCCCGACCCTGCTCGGTCTAGGACCCATTGCCACTCATGGCCATGGCCTGACTCTTTAAGAGAGGAGAAAGTACATTTATCGAGAAAAGCCAACATTGTTGTTGCATACAGCACTTAACAGAACAGATAGATAAAGAAATGTTAATGATCTTTACTTTATTAGAAACATAAAAATAAACTTGCATAATGTATAGTCCTCTACAATGAAAAGTACAAGACTAACTATACATGTATCAAACATAAAAAACAACTTTTGGTATATGTGTTGGTTCTGGACCCTTACTAACAATCTTTATAGCGTCATTACAAGCTAATATCTGTTCCTTTCCGTGTGCTATAATTGGTTATGGACTGTCAAATGAATCGAGGCAGAATTTACACTATAATGCAGCGGTTTAGGGATGAATATTTCCACTTGTAATTGCCAGAAACTGGGTTTCATATCCTGTTTAACCCCTCGTAGTTTCATAGTGGGAAACTAAGGACTTTTTCTACTGCTTTGTCTTAGGTAGACTTAGTTAAGTATGTTATGTATCTTAAAGTTCATTACCAAGGAGTTAAATTATTTTCCTCCTGCATAATTGGGAGTAACAAAAATACAAGATAAGAGTTAGTGGTTAGCGGTTAAAGTTTGGATGACAAGAAATTGGGTTGTTTTGAATGTATTCACTTATCTACAACTTTTTAAAAGAACTCCCATAATTATAAGAAGTCATATGTAGGCCAACTGGCCAATATGTAGTGGGTCATTTTACTTATTTTATTGTGAGGACACTCACACTGTGCTCTTATATTTCTATAATGTGAAACTCATATGTTCCCTGTACAAGCTTGCAAACGGACATTTCGTACCTTCAAAATGGTTCTGTGCTGCAGGGTTTAGTTTCCCTGCTCAAGCTCATTACACTAAAAAAATGTAGCCATTAGAATAATTGTTTCTTTTTAAAGCTTTTCTAGCTTGGTAATGCATTAATATGTTGATATGAAGTAGTGAAATTCCAAATGTGAAAATTCTAAAGCTATAATATGTGAGTTTTTCATATGATCCCAGCAACAGACGGACTGCTGATACTGTACAGCTTTATTCTCACTGTGCTTGTACTCCACACCAAGAACATTCATTTATTATTTCTGTCAACATTCACATAGTTTTACGCTGCAGTTCCCTTCTTACTGTCTTTGAATCATCAATTTTTGATCAGACGTTTTTCAAAGGTAGCTTGTGAAATCTTCCTCTGTCCCTTCCTTTTCCCATTGTCATTTGTTTTGTTTCTGTTACGTGTGTGCGTATATGTGCATGTGTGGATACGTGCACATGCAAGCGAGCATGCCATGCAGCTAAGAAAACAAGATGTGGGCGTGTGTCAGCCTGGATTACACCCAACCGGTCTCATCACTCTGGCACCCCCACACTCCAGGAAACTCTGATGTAATCTGAAGAGTCACACAGCCTAAGGATGAAGGCTGGAGTTGTCTTCATTGGTGTAATTTGTATGTTCTTGTTCTTCCCACCTATATATGCTGTGGTCCTTTGAGGTCTCAGCAGCAGAGAGCAGTAAAACAACCAACTGCAGAGATGCTTAAAGCTAATATTGAATGTAGTGTATATTGTTTGTGGGTATCTTTAACAGACGTTCCACTTTGTGTTTGTGTGCACAAATTATCCTTTTATATGTATTCCTTTTATTGCTTAAGGTAAATAGAAACCTAACAGAAAACTGAGAAATGGTGATATGCTCTACTGACAAAATGAAAAACATAATTCAGACTGGTAATGGTCCCCATTACACTTTAATTCAAAGGAAGAGGACATCTGAGTGGACATGAACTTGCTCTCTTTTTGCATTTCGTCCATATCTAGAAGGCTAAATAATGTCCAGCACTAATTCCAGTTTCTGTAAATGTCTCTTTGCTGTAAAAATGTCTTGTTGCCTGTAAGAATATAATCTCATAGCTGCAAATGTAAGCCTCATGTAGACAATTTTAAGTGAAAATGCAGATGTTTTTTTGCATTTGGCTGTTTGTTTACACGGAAATGGTGTTTTGGTGGTTGAAAATGGACCGCTGGGGGGTGTCGCTGGTGCCCCACTGTGCCTGGGGAGTGGAGGGTGCTGCCGTGCTCTGTGGGGCCAGTATGGTTTGGTGGGTGGGTTTCCGGCCGTGCTGCTCGGCACGTCCCTGGGGCCCGTGGTGCCACGTGCCCGTCTGCAGCATCTATTCTCTTTGATGGCCCGCTCTATGGACGGGCCGGACTCACACCAGACAGGCCTCCTACATGGACACTTCACTTCACTCCCAGCTGGTCTGGCTCACTCATATTGTGCACCACACTCCTGTCCAACCCTTGGGGGGCTGGATGGCAGGGCTGAGGGTAGGGGGGGGACGCCGCTTGTGCTACCATGTAGTGGCACGGGGGCGGCACTCCCTCAAACTCGCCTCAGATCATTCCACATGTGTGCAACACTCATGGATTTGAATAATGTTGGGCAGAAATTGGTTTGAGTTTAAAGAGAGATCAGCTTTATTTGGGTTTGGGCCATATTCTGTTGGGTCGGGTATAACTTTGTAGGTCAAATTTAGGCTCTACTCTTACTTGTGTTCAGAGGAAGTGTTTCTGCACAAGTGTTTATTTTGGTTCATTGCAAAATTACACAGCCATCTGTTGGCCTGGCTTGTATATTACATCGTTAATAGTGTTTCCCACGGTCTCATGTGAACAAAGATCATTTTGAAAATGTTGTCGTGTGAATGTAGAACTTTTTGGAACCAAAAACTGAAGCAAAACGTTGTTGTGTCCGGAGCCCGATTTTTCTAAAGTTCCGTTTCCAAGCACTAAAAATGTCGTTGCCGTGTAAACGGACATCCAAAACGCAGCAAAACATTTGTATTTTCACTTGAAACATTGTCCTACATTGTCATACAAAGACATCCCAGCGCGCCGACATAAATCTTTTCCTCCATACAAAAAAAAAAAGGCATCCCTTCAAACTGCAGACACTCCCTTTTTTCCTACATATCAAAGGCTAGGGATCTTCTTTGACCAACACGCAAACCTACATCAAAAAGACTTCCACAGACTTGTATCCCCTGCTAAGTAAACCTCCAGAGCCTAACCTCTGACTGACCAACACAAAAACAAAGATACTTGAACTGTTTAACAAATTTGAATGCAAAGTTCATATTTTTGTCATGCTGCTTTAAGAATCTACGCACTGGAGATCAGACTCCCAAGGTTGTAAGGTTGCATTAAAACGTCAATCTACTTGTTGATCTTTCTAGGTTTACACAAACAGCTACAGAAGTAATGCATACAATAACTCCAGTATTCACTTGCTATAAAATATAATTATCCAGAGTATATTTATGTAATTTTAAAGAGAAATTATGTCAGTAATGTGTCTCAAGCATCATGTCACGTTTGCTATCAAAATGATCAGAAAATCATGATCTATGTACCTATCTTATGACTTATGAGCGGCATGAAAAAAAATGAATAAATAATTACTTTTATATAGCGCTGCTGCACTGAGGCTGGGCTGACTGAGCGCCCATCGTCATAAATTATGAGGATGTTGAGGTGTGTTTGAGGTTGCCCGCCCAGGGAGTAATTTGTGTCAGAACTTCTACTGATGGTCATGGTACCTTTTAATGAAGAAAACTCAACATTTAGTCTCGATATAGAATCATTTTTGAATGATTTTTTTAAAGAAGACAAACAAACAAAACAATATAATATGATACCAATCAGAAATACACCGTTTGGTTTTTCCGTTTTCCTGTTTCTGGTTTTAAATAAACAAATAAACAAAAAAAAACTACCCGTTTTTTCTATTTTTTAATTTGATTTTGAAACAAAATAACCAAAGAACAAAGGGTACACGGATTATGGAGATTTGAGTAAGAAAAGCTCTCGAGCCATCCCTGACTATATGGTGGCTTCCCTCGGCCTCCTCTGACCAGGAATCAGTAAAGAGAACCATGATACAGGTCAAAAGAAGAAGAAACATTCTGTAATTAGGGCAGACCAGCTACAACAGATGAGATCCTTGATATACAAGCAGAAGCTACAAAGAAAGGGCAAAAAGTGATATATGTGCATGGTGTTTAAATCCCTGGATTGTGAAAGCAAAGAGTTCCAGATAGTATTGAGGACATTCCCCCCAACAACATCACTAGTATTGATTCAGGTCTCCTGTACCTTTAAAAACCAAAGGTTACATATTATTCAGGTTATTTTAGAATGACATTTAGCTTTTAGCTTGTTATATTGATAGGTGCAGAATGTGGAGAATTTAAGGAATCTTTGAGACAATGCCTTAGTGTAAAATGCAATAGATTTTTCTGTTGGGCCAGCAAACAAAGTAGTTTCTGCAGCATGGAATATAGTATATCTGATTCTATTTCTAACCCACACTAAAGTACCTTTCCCTGTTGTTGTTGACAGTCATATTTAATCAACCTTCGTCAAACAGAGGGCTATTTAATAGTACACTGTTTGTGTGGATGACATTATCACAAAGATAATTTGTCATAAAGTCAGTAGCGTTCTTGCATCCTCTGCGGAGCGCCGAATTCTAACAAAGGTGAAAAGTGACATATGAATTGATTGGCCTTCTAAGAAGTCAAAGCCACTTTAACTGCTGTCATATTCATTTGGATTCCAGTGCATAGCTCTCAGCAGTGTGCGCTCTTTGTTACGACCTCAATAACTGATGTCACTGGGCATCGCAGCCACTGGTTGGAAGAAGCACCTCTGGGACAGCCCTTTTCTCATCTGTAGTAAAAGCAACAAGGAATGTCGTCTCCCTGGGCTCTCATAATGCTGTTTTCTACGCGGTTGTAGAACTAGCCAAGGCCAGTAGCAATTTAGCTTCCCCTTCTTACTCAGACTTTGTGTGTTTCATTTTCTGTGACACACATACACCTAAATAAAATGTGTCAACAGTGTCAGTGTGGAACACCCCCTTTTCCACAAAACTGCACCTCTATTTCTCTCACACACGCACACACACACACGCACACACGCACGCACGCACACACACTTTTTACCACATCCAAACCAATTTGGTGGGCTCAGCTGTTTAACAGGGATCCTTTTTCCTGTCGTAACAAAGCAACCCCACCCACTGTCACCCACACAAGCTACTCTGTCTTACTGTGTGATCAGTAGAATTCGTAAACATTTGTATCAAAGGCTGTTGGTAAGGATTTCTGATGTTGCTGTTAAGGTGAAGAAATGACTGAAAACTAGGGGCTTGCTCTCATATGTCACATCATGTAACCTGTCTGCGTTTATCCTCTGTGTGTGTCAGAGATAGGGAGACAGGAGACAAAACTGGTGTTTGTCACTCATTTAGTGCAAATATGTGTGAAAAAACAAAAATAACAGGGACAGCCCTCAGCAGTTATTATGGGCTGCCAAGTCTTCTGAAGGAGTGTAGCCATGACGAATGACTTCACATATACAACTCAAATTCACATTGACAATATTTGAAGACCGGAGACCTCCGCCAAGCAGCTACATGGTAAAACTCAGGATTACAATGACTACCTGTCAACATTGAGCTGTGTTACCATGACTGGCAGGTTTAATGCCATCCTAGAGGAAGATTGAGTTTGTTTACTTTGTGAACTAGATGAAATTAAAAAATTATATTCACCTTTTGTTTTACTGTCCATTGTATGATAACATAAGGAATGTTCTTCTTAAAAAAACGTCTTCAATTTATGTAGATTTTTTTGGTTGGATGATTACAAAAAACCTGAGGTGAGTTTCAAGAAAGGAACCTTTGTTAAACCAAATTTTATTTCAAAAGCCTGTAAAAAAGAGACAGAACACATTATTCAAGATGGAACTGTGCCAGGAGCCTGCAACTTTGTAATGTTATATAAAGTTAATGTAATTCAACTTTCCAGTGTCTTATAAGCCCATGAGGGTTGGGAACATTGTGTGCATGACGTGAAAATAAATGCAATCAATCAATCAATCAATCAATCAATCAATCAATCAATCAATCAATCAATCAATCAATCACTACCTGTCAACATTGAGCAAATGCAAACTCCATTTCATTTCCATTTTCAACCATAATACAATATCCTTATACATTCTCAAACCTCTGCTATTTTCATAGTTCAGATAGGTTCCTTAAAGACAGTGATGTGTGTTTACTGAGAACTCCCAGCACCAAACGAGATTCGACAGAGACTCAGACTGAGACTTTGTTTATTGTCATTCAAACTTGAACTTCACAGTACAGATGAGAATGAAATTTTGTTGCACTGGCTCGTATTGCAGGATAAAAAACCAGCAGTGAGTATTACAAGGTAATTAATATTTAAAAAAAATAAGGTGCAGATACAAATAGATGTCATATTTGCCACAAATCAAATATATAGAGTAAGCAAGATTGTATTACATCATTGCAATGATTTTAAGGTTCTCTGGCTGGTTTTGAAGTGTCTTAATGGTCTTGCTCTTCTTATCTTTCAAAACTGCATTTATCCTATGGACCTATGGATCCTGAGGTCCTTTGGTGCTGGGCTTTTAGCAATCCCTAAAGTCTGGACACACTCATGTTGAAGTGTCATTCCAGTTTAATGGACCCCATCTGTGGAACAGTCTGCTGGAGCACCTCAGAGCTGCAGGGAATGTTCATGTTTTTTATTATTTTATTTCATTTTAACTTTTCATTGTATTGTATTCTACTACTTTCTCTAATTGTATCATTTTTATAGTTGTAGGATTCCTATCTTTCTTTTACGTTGTTTTTATACAGTTAGGATTACTATATATGTCTGTATCTTTCTTTGTGATTGCTTTTCCCCAGTGTTTCCTCAAATGGAGCGCTCTGCACTGGGAGCTGTGACGGGTCGTGGCTGCAGTGGTGCTGTCTCGTGGTTCCTCAGTGGTTGTAAACGGTTTCTGTCATACTGCTGTGCTGGGGGCCACAATCTGAAATCTGCTCCTGGTGCAGATGACTCCTTGTGGTGGTGTCTCCTCACCATTACAGATTTCCACAAAATAAAAGCGATGTTTCTAAATGTCGAAAAAGTATAATTGCGCTTTGAACGTGTTTCCACTGAATCTTGTTTTGAGCAAGACCCTCGTAACACCCGTGAAATCTCATCCCGCGAGACTTTGCTGCAGAAAGATGGACGCTCCAAACCTCATTATAACGCTCTGTATTCCTTTGTTGTTTCACGTCTAATGTGGCAGTAATCATTTTTAAATATAATGCTATAAAGAAATGTCCCTGTCTCCTCCTCTGTTTACATGTACTGCACCATGTTGTTTTCTGAGAGAGAAGCGATCATTTGACCAGGTACCTCACGTCATGTGACCATGTACGTCACATTCTGTGACGTGTATTTGCGGAAAAAGTGTTTCCATAGCACTTTTGCGACACATATAAATGTCAAAACTTCTGAAATTATTCCTTATGAAAGCGTAAAACCTTAATTTTAACCTGTGCATCTGTATGTGTCTGTGTATGGTGGACGGGGTATGTCGGGCGTGGGCTTTTTTAACCTTGTACTTGGAGCTGTATTCTTTTGTATGAAAAGTGCTTTATATATAAAATATTGATTGACTGATTGATTGATCAACAAAGGATTTTTGGGAGTGGTTGAGCAACATTGGGTGGGACACCAGTGACAAACCAACTTGACTATTCATTCAAACCACCATAACACATACTGCTGAGTAAAGTTGCAAAAGCCTCTATAAAGTCGTTCACACAGTAGCACTGTAAAATAGTTTCCTTTCAGCCAGTTGCTGAATTTCTCAGACTAGATTCAATTTAAAGACTTGAACTTGAGACTGTGGGCAGGATATTTTTGTTGCGACCTGCTCAGGGTTTTACTGGCAAAGGTGATTGGGCGTGACCTTTTAATGCCAACTCGAAGCCGGGACAGCGCAGCTCCAAATCAATCCAGAGACGCATTTATAGATAGGTGGCCAGTCAGCAGCAGCAGCAGCAGCAGCCAACCTACGGAACACACCAGCCCCTTTGCTAGACTGTCTTGTCTTTTCCTTCCTCCTCAAAGCCAAAATACTTTTTTTAATGACTGAACAGCCGGGAATACAACTGACAAAACAAAACAATCCATCGGAAAGAATTTCGTTTCTACACAGAAGGGGTGCAGCCATTCACCTCCATCATTAACTCCACAAGCACATTGGAGATCAGCTCAACCTTAGCAGGGTCAACAACATCATTATGGTCGATGACATGGCCAAGAAAATGGACCAATCTCTGTAAAAACTGACATTTCTTGAGATTTCCTGCTCTTTGTCTCTGGAAGACTGTCCAAAACTGACTCTTCTGTAAGCCTTTTCACACTCTCGGAAATCTCGCTCTCGTTCAGTTCTCACATGGCCTTGGCTGACAACGTGTCTGACAGAGATTTAGATTATTTTTCTCGTTAGGGTTAGGGTTAGATTGCTTGAAAGATCTTTTTGTGGAAACGTAGAATCGGTCTCCATGGCAGAAATGCCGAGTTAGCTGCTAAAGCTAATGCTGCACAAGAGCTGAAAATTCAGGTTTTTCTTGGCTTTTTAAACAGTGACCAATCTGCTGATCAGTGCGGTTTCACGTATCGGCCTGTTTAGTGTCCATGTTGTGCACTTTCTTCAAATTTGTAAATTTCATTGAAATAATAGCTTAATAAAAAATAATCATAGACCTGGTTAGTTAAGGGTGTACCTCGTAAATGTACCTTTTCAAAGTGTAAACTCACACTGTCCTTCTCATACTCATCTTGTCCCATAAATAACAATGATACATTTTGTTATAAGCGCTTTTCAAAAACTCAAAAAGACTTTACAGTTGTTAAAGCAACTACACAAATCCAAAAAAGAAACTAACAATAATAAAGGTAAATACAGAAAATTCTTAACAATCACAAGTTAGCTTTGGAGAAGGAATGTGGAAGCAGAGGAGGTTTGTCGCTTTAATACTGCTTCTCCCATCAGTTTTTCAAAAGTGCTCGGATATGTGCATCATTCCCGGGTAGAGTCCGAATTCCGCCCACTGGAGACACAGGTAGTCTGTGTTTTCGTGCACCAGGTGTAACCTGTGTGGAAGCGACAGGACTGCCCTTGCTTCTACACTGCTGCTGAGCTGCTCCCATCGGCTTTTAAAAGTGCTTGGATTGGCTGAAAGTGGCTTCCGTAGAAGACACTTGTCCCTCCTTGAGTTTGAATATGTGTAATATTAATAATACGAACACTATTAAAACACTAACAATCTCTGAAATAACATTACAAACGCTGTTAGATTGGAAATATTAACAGAGGGAACGAGCTTGTTTACGTTTATATCCCTCTCGACCTAAGACCCCCCTTGGTCGCGCATACACAGTTCCAAAGTGTGAAAAGACTTATTGGAGCAAAGACGAGAAAGTTGTCTTAATGGCACAGCAGACTTGTGATCCATCCATCCATCTTTCCATCATCTTTTCACCAAATATTTAAAATAATATATTCACAGATAACTTCACACTAGAAAATACATATGTTATTACTTAGTTTTACTTGTTATATCTCTCTAAAGACAATTAGTATTAAGTGATAGAATGCTAGCATTAATTATAGAAGTCTGCTTGATTGTGTTTGCCCTGTTTCGTCTGCACCTTTGGAGATACTTGTGACTACAGACTTAATGATAAAAGGCAAACAGCTTGTTTGAAAATGATTAGATTAAATGATCCTTGGGCATCCACTTCAGGTCTGGGAATTTATAAGAACGTTTAGCTCTTTGAATCCAAATCATTAAAGGATTTCATCCAACACATTAAATTAGAACCATCTGGCTTCCAAGGCGACGCAGTTTTCAATGCATGATAAATTTATTAATTATTTTATACTAGTGCAGTGCCCATAGGAAGCATGTATTGCTATAGAAAAGTGGGAGGTTAAACAGTTTTTTCATGTATGGCCAAATGAGGTTGTGTTTAATGGTGGGACGTCAGAGACATTTAGGTTTGTGTGTAGTGTGATAACTGTTGATGTCATCATCAGTTTTTCCATTGACTCAGGAGGTGGGGCAAATCCAATGTTGCCTTGAACCAAGCAGCAGCCATGTTGAAACTCTCAAGTCAGTTTGATCCTGATCTGCAGAGATATTTGAGGAACACACAGACACACAGACAGAGATTCCTTGCTTAGATAGAGAGATTGTTTAATATCACAATTTTAAGCATTAATTCAATTTAACTTTAATTATGTAGCGCCAATGACGATAATAAGTCATCTCATAGCTCACATCACAAAATATAAAGTTGTTAAGAAACAACC
This sequence comes from Gouania willdenowi, assembly GCF_900634775.1. NCBI lineage: Eukaryota > Metazoa > Chordata > Actinopteri > Blenniiformes > Gobiesocidae > Gouania > Gouania willdenowi. The sequence continues at coordinate 18,643,581 of NC_041046.1, read as the reverse complement.
AAAAAAATCCCACATGAACAAGCATCAGCGATGGTGGGGAGTCCACAGCTGTTGTGCAATTGTCTTGCAAGCATTCCTTCCTTTCTGGCATTTGCAGCAGAAACAGTGTTATTTTAGGCCTAGATTATTCATATTTTTTTTTAAATAATTGTTCATCCATAGTACGTGACGTAAGCTGCTCTGCACGGTTTTTCCGTGTTTGTGATTGGTCAGACGCTGCAAACAACACTTTTATCTGACTGCACATGCAGGTTGGTATCACCTGGCTTAAATTAACGTGTTGATAACCAGTTTTGTAGTACAGTTGCTCTGGGATTGAGAATGTGTGGTTAAGCTAAGCCCACAAACGGATAAATATCCCTAACATATTTATCCAGTTTCATAATATAGGCCCTCAAAGTCTTGTATTGGAGAATACTAATGATAGAGTATAGCGTTTGAGTCCCAATTCACTCAAGGCACTGCAGCCTTGATTGAATTAAGAAGTGATTCATGGACATATTAGACTATTAGCCTGAACTCATAGCAGACCGTTATGAAAGCTGCAACATATCCTCACCAGATCTGACAAAAGAAACTTGCGACCCTCAAACTAATTTTGTGTGGCCCCCAATGCAAATGCTCATATTGACTTCAAAAACAGACACATGGACAACAAGAACATACACATTAAAATTCCAACAAAAATACATAAAATGAAAGTAGAATATACAAAACCACATGAATCACAAAGACATTAAAAAATGACTTCATCCAAAAACACATGAAGACAAAGAAACATAAAATGACAATAAAACACGGACAAAACATCAAATATGGAACAAAAACACTAAAAATGACTCCAAAAACTAAGTATTATCCCAAAAACACACAAAAAGACAAAAAAACTTAAAAAACAAGAGAAGGATATACAAACTGACAGGAAAAATACACAAAATGAGAGCACAAAATACAAAATGAGAACCAAAACACACAGAATGACTCCAAAAAAAACATGTAAACCCCTTTTGTCTGCATTTAAACGTAGACTGGTGATTATTCTAAATATTGACATAAACAATCTGGTTTTGAAAGGTGGTACGGTAGTAGAAAAGTGTTGTAATAGCTATTTGCAATTGCTTTCTATTATATTTTTTTTTGTTTTTGTTAATATGTATATATCTATACATGCATATGTATACATATATACTGTATATGTATTTTTTGTTTTGTTTGTTTTTTCTTTTTCCTCATTCAAGTGCAAAATAAACACAATTACTTATATATGGATAACTGACAATCACATTTTTTGCTCTACTAGAAGTTGCCCATATCTGCTCTAGTATCATACACCATCATCTCTTGATGAAACTTGAAATTTAGGTTTGTTAAGTACACTAACTATTCTGGTGACAAACAACAACAAAATGTAAGCTCTTGCTAAACGGCTTACATTTTGCAAGGTCAGAGGCCACGTTCTGTTGCATGCAGTCATTAGAATAAAAATAATGAGTAGTCTTCACAGGGTTATATGTTGTATATATAAAGAGCAGGATATGTTTATCAGTGTCTATGATTTGCATGATATTTCTCATGTTAGGCCAATTAAAATGAAAACATGAAGAGAGACGTTGGACCAAACAGCCTGGGGAAAAAATCAATCAAAACCCAAGACTTGGACAGATTTGTCTGGATCATCTGATTATTGTGCCAATTAAATATTAGATACATATTAGAGCTCTGTGGGCATTGCTCAGACTCTGGAAACAGTGCAGAATATCATTGGCTCTAAAGGTGACTATGGACAAAAAAGGGTTGGTCTATTTCTAAGAGAATCACTTGAAAAGTGTTCAGGTATAGAGGAACCACATTTTCAAAAAACGGTTGGCCTGTGAAATATTGGCTCACATCAAATTTTCCGAAATTAAACAGTGATAAAACTGATGTTTTAATAATTGGGACAAAATCCACTCTAACCAAAACTGACAGCCATTGACAATTCCTCCATCTCTCCCTCTCATCAAGTTAAGGGTTTGGATGTCCTCCTCATCAGCAACACTTTCATTCACTTCACACATCAATAACATCACCCGGTCAGCATACTTTTCGTCTTTGCAATATCAACCGCCTCCGCTCATCTCTCACACCTCACACTGACACCATAGTAGTACAGTCTGGATTATTGGAATTCCCTCTTGTTTGGTCTTCCTAAAAAAACCCTCCATAAACTACAAATGGTCTATTTCTCCTTTTTTTCATTCTTTTTTTTCACTTTTCCCCCCAAATTTTTTTCTGCCTTTTTTTTCTTTTGAAAAATGAAAAAAAAAAAAAGAAAAAATAGAAAGGAAAAAAAGAGAACCCCTTCTACTCACCACATCACACCCATCCTGCAGCCGCTCCACTGGTTACACATCACACATTACATGTATTACAAAATATTACCTCACCTTTTTGGCCATCCATGGTAACCTTGCTCCCCTGCATCTCTCTGACCTTCTTCACATGGCCATACCTGCTCACTCACTCACATCCTCCTCCTACATTCACCTCCGTGTCCCCTCTGTGCATCTCACTACCATGAGAAGCAGAGCTTTAATCGCTCTGCTCCTTGGCTACTGTATGAGTTTTCACTTTGAATAGGTAAATTTATAAGGTAATAATAGTAATAATAATGATAGGGTGTGCTGGATTGGACTGGATTTAGATTGTTTCTGTACCCACACTGCAGATTCTACAGTTCCTGTCATCAAGCAAATTTAAACATTAGTCAAAGATAACACAAGTAAACACAATGCAATTTTTAAATGAAGGGTTTTATTAATGAGGAAGAAAAAAAATCCAAAGCTACATGGTTCTGTGTGAAAAAGTGTTTGCCCCCTAAACCTAATAACTGGTTGGGTCACCCTTAGTACCAACTACAGCGATCAAGTGTTTGCGGTAACTTACAATGAATCTTTTACAACGCTGTGGAGGAGTTTTGTTCCACTCATCTCTGCAGGATTGTTGTAATTCAGCCACATTGGAGGGTTTTCAAGCATGAACCGCCTTTTTAAGGTCATGTCACAGCATCTCAATAGGATTGAGGTCAGGACTTAGACTAGGCCTCTCTTCATTTAGTTTTTCTTCAGCCATTCAGAGGTGGACTTGCTGGTATGTTTTGGATCATTGTCCTGCTCTAGAACCCAAGTTTGCTTCAGCTTGAGGTCACGAACAGATGGTCGGACATTCTCCTTCAGGATTTTTTGGTAGACAGCAGAATTCATGCTTCCATTTATCACACCAAGTCTTCCAGGTCCTGAATCAGCAAAACAGCCCCAGACCATCACACTGCCACCACCATATTTTACTGTTGGTATAATGTTCTTTTTCTGAATTACGCTGTTACTTTTAAGCCAGATGTAATGAGACACAGACCTTCCAAAAAGTTCAACTTTTTTCTTGTTAAGTCCGCAGAATATTTTCTCAAAAGTCTTGGAAATCATCAAGATGTTTTCTGGCAAAAATGAACCAAGCCTTAACATTCTTTTTGCTTAGCAGTGGTTTTTGTCTTGGAACTCTGCCATGCAGGTCATTTTTGTATACGAAAAACAATAACAAGTGCAAGAAAAATGTTACTGCTAAAATACTGCTCGAAATGAGTCGGCCCTTTACTTTTGTCTGCATTTAACATACACCATGGACCATACAGTGACACATAAGTTATACCACATTATCTATAACTTTATTTCATTTTAAACAGACATATGATCATTGTTTCTGAAGCTGCTGTGCGGCATTACTCACATTAGCGGTTGTAAGATTGCATATCCTGTAACGGCTGAAAGTTGCTGATTCATGTCTCTCAAAGGTCGTGGAACGATGCATCATGCAGACCAGTCATGACATGTTCCCAATTCATCAAAGCATTCTTAACAAGAATAAAATGTTTTAATATTTAACTTGTGAGATCTGCACACTTGGATCAATGCAAGTACACAACAATTTTTGACCTGGCTAATTTAATGCAGGCATTAAGTCACAACTTTGCTTCATCACTCCTGATCACGTGGGAGATGTAGTTCAGAAGTAGGAGGAGGAGGTGTTTGTAGTCCTGACTGCACAGCAATGAATAAAGTAAATTAGAGAGAACTAACTGTATACACAAATAAGCAGTATGCAAATAGTTTGTATCCAATGATGGGTGTAGAGAGCTGCCTTTGGACATAAATGGTTGTCATCTTGGGGAACTGACTGCACATGCGCAAACACATAAAAACACGCTATTGGAACAGAGGTAGAGCAGCAACGTGCCTTTGAGAAGGGGTGTGGCCTCAACCTGCCTCCTGCTTAGGAAATAGCGATGTTTAGCGATTTGGGCTTTGAAAAGCACAAAATGCTGACACTTTCAAACTTATAGGTACTGTAGGATATCGGAAATTGAAAAATAAATAATTTATAATTATATTATAAGTTAAACAAATAATTAAAATATCAATTCACCCTTGGGTAGGCACTGCCTACCTTGCCTACCCTGACTGCACATCACTGTCCAGAAGGCATTCAAAAAAAGTGGTTTGGTTTAGGGTTCGGGTTAGGTTATAATCCAATATTGCAAAATTTTTTAGGATTAGGGTTAGGGTAAGGTTTAGTCTTAGTCACGTGACCTAAACTGGCCAATGACTAACCTATCATGTGACCTAAACTGGCCTAATAGGGGCGCAGCGTATGGATAGAATGTTGATATATTGATACGGCAACCGTACGGATAGCTACTGCCTTCAAAAAATGCTTCTCACTACAGACCAGCAAATACAGCCTAAGAGATCAATTATTGTTTATTATACCAAAAGCAAGATTATAAAACAAAGATGTCTGTCTGTTCTAGGGGTTCATTTGTGCAGTACCAAAGCTTGGTAATTATTTATTTTTTTTACTTGCATTGATCCAAGTGTGCAGATCTCTTTTTCACACAAATATGTTTTAAACTGTGGCACCTTTGCAGATTTGGTCATGAGTGCGGTGATTCTACCTTTAATCTTTTATTTAAAAATACACTACTCTGAGAGAACATGCACAATCCTTGCGGAGAAGTCCCAGGGAGGTACTCTTACTCTACACTGTAAATGAACCCAGGCCTGCTAGGAGTGCTAAACACTGCCCACACTTTACCAATCATACCCAATAAGCCATTAGGGCACATTTCACATCTTTTATGGTATTGTGTGTGCACCAAAGGTGCAGTGACTGTTTCACAATGCTCTGAACTGCATCATTTTTATGACAGCTTTTCAAGTGACAAAAAAGGAAACTTTAAGATGTTATTTCTGAAACTTTTTGGTAAATGTCATTTGATGATAAATGCACAGGCTTTCATTGAATCAGTTTATCTTCTCAGGTCAATAGAAAACATTAAGAAATATGTTATAAGTTACTGAACCTATAAATGTCATACACCCCAATACATAGTAAACAAATATGAACTAAAACACAAGTCTAGTGTGTTAGTCTAGTTTAGACCTTCTTGTTTTCATTTAGAACATTAGAACATTTCCTACCAGTGTAAAACACCTTTTTTTAAAAGAAAATATGTCTTTCTTTTTAAGTCAACTAACTGAAAAGATCATTTTACAAAACTTCATTTAGCTGATTTTGAAATTGAATAGATACCAAATTATGACAAACTGAGTGTGTCATCTCATATATATTTTGTTTGGGGGGTGGGGGGGGGGGCAGGTTTTCTCATGCATCACTGGCTCTAATTAAATAGAAAAGTGGTTCTAAAAGCATTTATCATAATCTAAAGTTTCTCGTCTAGCTTTGTTCCAATGCAAGCTTTTTTTTTGTCAATGCTCCAGCAAAGCCTTTATTGTGATGCCTAACAACACGCAGGGCATTTGTATGTTCTTCCCAGTCAACTTTAATAGCTTTCGTTTATTTATGCGGACAGGATTGAATGAACTGCTTAATAAACAAAGTAATTGCTCTTTTTTCTCTTTTAAAACTTAATATGTCCTGTTTTATTTTCTAAGGCAAATGAGAACGCAGTTTATGGCTAAAGCATGAATACAGCCACATTTGTCAGTGTGTGTGTGTGTGTGTGTGTGTGTGTGTGTGTGTGCGTGTGTGTTTTTGGTGTATATTTTGTAGAGGATTTTTTGAAGGCCATCTGTTTCAAACTCACTTGTCTTTCTCATCCTGTCCAAACTCCCACTGCTCTTCCGCCCACAGCTTCCTTTCTTTTATGGCACTCAGTGTGTATTTTGTTGACTACGTCATAGTTTTCGTAGAACACTTTTCTTTTTAAGTGACGCTAACTACACTAGGGCTAATCAATTATGTCTACTAATACAAAACTAAACAAGAACATTGTCACACATTGATCACATCAAATCTGTCTGTGTGTTTTTACAAACATTAACATCCCATATCAGGTTGATAAATGGCAAATCATTCTGTCGACCAAAACTATGTTGTGTTTTATTCAAAAGACTGACTAAAACTAAATCAAAATGTGCTCTCAAAATGAACACAGATAGCACTCAACGTTAACACTTGCGTATTACATTACTACATGGTTTTAGAATACTGCTTTTGCTTCGACTGCATACACCCATTGATTACTCATGTGCACAAGTGACAAAAGATCTCTCCAAATATCATCACAGCATCTCAATACTCCTCTCACCATGCAGGTCAGATCAAAAGAGTAAAAATCAAAAACAGATTGTTGTGGCAGGTTTGGATGAAATGAGACGGAGTCAAGTTTTAGGGTTGCTGGTCAGATGCGGACACAGGGTTTATTTGGTCAGGGGGTTTTGGAAGCAGACCAGTCTGGAATTCAGAGGTTTCAGTGTGTCCCCAAATGATTCTGCCGTTGTTCTGTGCTCTCAGTAGTTATGTGCTCTCAGGGTTTTGAATGTTGCTGATAGTGGTAGTCATAACAATGACAAAGCCTCCGAGAAGAGACCTTGGTAAATGCTATCAGTGTACGATGGTATCTGGCCTGCTTAGGGCAATCTGACCAGGGGAGATTCTGTAATCACGTATCACAGATCATGGGGAAGTATTCTAAATCACATCACATCCATGTTGCACCTTTTGGAACAAAAGACAATCTTATTAATCTTACAACTGATACTTAACTAATTCATTTGCTTCATCTTTGCGTCTTGTTTACATATCTGCACAGTACCCTCAAGCATACGCAGAGTTTGTGGGTGGGTAAGGGCAGCATTGCCCCCCTAGTGGTGAAAAGTTTTCATTACAGTTTTCCCAAATTCATTACAAAAAAATATTTTTTATATAAAATAGTTTTCTGCTGCTTTGCTTCTAACATATTACTGTTAGTTTTATGTCACAGATGTTAGTTCTACCTCAGGTGTGTAGTATACGTTTTCAGTGAATTGGTACCAAGCTTTTGAGACTTTAGGTTGGTTCTTCTTCTATTGCGCAATTCTTCTTCACCATGTAATTTACAACGTTAAACGACCCATTGATGCAAATTTTTGTGGTCAACATTACCAATTATGTTACTAATCATTTTTGCATTATCGTATATGTTACACACATTGTGGTTGGTGCAAATCTCGAGACTATATTTATTTCTATTTTTTCATTTGCCCCCCCCCCGGCAAGAATCTCAAACTCCGCCTATGCCCTCAAGCCAATAGTGTTAACCATCTTTTGACAGTAAATTGGGAGGCACGATTGGTTTTCCATGACATCAAGTTGAATCATCCCTTCCTTTGAATCCCACTGTCCCAGTAATGAGCAAACACACATTTCAACAACTCCTATAGGATTCTTTGCATCAGCATATTTGTGCCTGTAATTAAAGGGTACAGTAAAAGCCAAAGCCTTTAAAAAAAAAAAAGTCACAGAAAGCATCACATTGTAACAGTAAAATCAGGGATGACATTAATAACACAAGTATGGACTTTGTAACTCCATGATAATTGCTCTCAAAGGAAATCCAGTGTTGCAATATACAGTACATCTGTGGATGTGTTTGTTTGCATGAGTAAAAAAAAAACTGTGGAAAGACAGTGAGGCAGTGGCAGATAAATCAAAGCAGGACCAGATTTATCAGCCAGGCTGAAACATAATTAGTCGACTATAGCTTGGGTGGGAATATTATCTTTTATCTGGTTGTCTCTGCACAGACGGTTACAGCTTCATTCTAGCAGAAAAACCGCTCATGTATTCATGCACAGTATATGTCTTTGTAAGTCTTTTTGAATACATTCAGGAATAAATGTACGTATTGGACTTGAATAATCAATTGTGTGGATGATTAAGTCTGCTGAACTCAAGTGAGGCTTTTCAGCACAGAAATGACACATGATGGACCGCTCTCTTTGTTCCTTTTTTACAGTTTGAAGATTGACACCAATCGAGGAGAGGGCAGACAACTCATCCAGCAGACAGCCAAACGTTTGGGAAATTGGTATGACCTTTCAAAACTGTATAGTTACTGTTAGCGTTAATGTTGCAATGAAACGTAGCAGCCGTCGACGTCATTTGAGTCGTTTATGCAAAACCTGAGGATTTTTAGAAACCATCAATCAAATTTCAAAATGGTCTTAAAGTTTGACCTGAAAATGTACATGGTCTCTATATTCCTGTGTTAAATACTGCACCAAAGACCTATTGTCATTCATTTGGACAAAATTACAACAAATGCATGCAATGAAAATGAATGACATTTTTTTTAATGTAATCATTAAAAATAGCAAGCAAATTCAATTTAAAAGTAAGATAATGTGGTAAAAACCTGACTAAATATGAGTTTTTTAATTTTTTTTGTGCTCAGTTTTTTTTTTTTGATTGAATAATAAAGACACAAATGTACTACCCATAATAAAAAAGATGAATAAAAAAAACATATATATATTTGCATTTGAACACTCAATATTTTTGATTGAAGTGATAATTTTGTTTATTAAAGTGTTTTTTTTTTTTTTGATTGAATAATAAAGACACAAATCTACCTTCATACTATGAAACCAAATAACATTGTCCATATTTTGTATTACATTATGTCTGATAGTTGCAAAATGATTGTGTTAAAATATAATTAAGGTGTTTTCAAAAATGCTCAGTTAAATGTAATGTCACCTTATTCGAAAAAAAAAATAGAAAAAGAATTTAAAGCATATCTGTGCCGAGCACATTTAACATGTTTATAGATAAATCCCAGTCAAACTTTCTGTGAAACTTTTTTTTGAATATGAGCTATCATAATAAACACCTTGGATATTTTTATCCACGAGTTTACCTTAAGAGCCGAGGAAGATATTTGCTCTATTTTGTACAACTAATAATATTGATGTTGCACAGAATGGAAGCGTCAACTTATTTCAAATAGACATGAAAGCTGTTTTTCAGGTGTTTATGATTGGTTGTCCTTTTTCCCTCAGTTCGGATGATGACACAGAACGGTGGAAAAAAGTAGAAAAGCTAAACCGCCAATTACATGTCAAATAAAAGGTAAGACATATATTATAAACACAAGTTATAAAGCTATGTTGTGGGGGTATGGAAAACATCAGTTCAAATGCGTATTAATCTCAGTTTGGCCTTTCATTTTCTCATGAGAGGGTAATATTTTCTAATCCAGTTCTGACTTTTGAAAAAGCCTGTGACAAGCTAGTTTTTAAACATGCCTACAAGTCCCTTTTTGTGTTCTTATACAACAGTTTGATGAGCTGAAGACTGTCAGTTCCTTTGTTAACCAGAAAATAAATGACTTTGAGTTTTTCAACTTCTTTCTTTGGCAGCATTTTTGTTTTTGTTTTTTCATCATCTTTTTTTTGGAAGGCAGTAGCTGAGTTAGGCCTCTTGTTGCTGTGGTTACAACACAGTGTAAGAAGAGCAGTTTATGGGCTCATATTAATACTTTGCTCTGCTAATACTCAAACTACATTTATTCTAATATTATTCTAATTTATTTTCACTTAAGTTCAACTATTTTTAAAGGTTTGTTTTTTTCACAGAGCTTTTGAGCCTTGGCATAACTAAGTTTTTGCTTGGATAGTTTAGGTGCATTATTGCTTCACACTGTACATCCACTCTATCACAAGCTTTTGTCTCTATCTATCTCCCTCTGTTCCTCTCATGCACTGGGCTATTTGAGCCAGCACTGCTCTTAGCATTGATATAACTGATGCCACTTCTGGTGGTGACAGGTGCTATAGTGGCTCTGGCACATTTGATGGTGCTTTTATCTACCAGCGTGCTTTGTGCTGTTGTTATCTGTCCACTGCAGCCTGCTGCAGGACAAACCAGTAAACAGGAAGTGCAGCGTTGACACTATGCACAGTCAAGAGACTTGCATAGTCTCTGCTTATTATTAGCTCAAAGCTAATAATAAGCAGCAATGCAACTATTCCAGTTTGAAGCATCACAGAATTCCACCTGAACATGAGCGCATATTTGTGAGCTGGCATGCAGACAGATATTTTTTTCAGTGGGAAAATAAATGCCAAAAGAAATCAGGAGTATTTGGGATCCTGTAGTAATGGGATATGTGGTAGTTATTTAAATCCCAGCACTTAAATATGAAATCAACCAATCTTTCACACGTGTTCACCATTTTTATTTGTGTGCATTTTTGGGCATTTTTCTTCAGTTTTATTTTGGATAAAGAAGTTGATGAAATGAATCAGCTTGTGTACGCTCCACAAGTCAGCTGCAGGTGAACTAACTCATGGATATGGATGGAAATATACGGCATAGTTTCTCACCTTCATCAACTTAGAAGTGTGAACAAAAGAGAAAGATAAACAGTTCCCAGTCAGGCTGAATCATTAAGCATTAATAAGATAAGATACTATAAAGGACACCGCAGTTTCTGATGACAAGCCCTTTGATGCTCTACTGTTTTACAGAAACTAAAGGCCAAACACTAGTTTGTAGTAGGTCAGAAAATGATTGTTTGCTTTAATTAGGTAAGAATGAAGCTTTCTTTGCAAAAGGTAAGCATGTAGCATCCCATTGGTTTAGGTGAAATAAAATGTTCTAGAGTTGCAGTGCAAATGCTCACTTCAGCTGACAAGTTTGAGATTTTTGAGATATTTTGACATGGGCGACTGTGGCTCAGGTGGTAGAGAGGTCGTCTTCTGATCCAGAGGTTGGGGATTTGATCTCATTCTATACTTGTCTATATGTCAAAGTGTCATTGGGCAAAACACTGAACCCAAAGTTGCTCCCTGTGGTGGATTAGTGTGCCTTGCATGACAGCTTTGTCCAATTGGTGTGCAAATGTGTGTGTGAATGAGCTGATATGAGCTATGGGACTACCTCTGTGGTTATAAAGCCCTACATAAATCAAGTCCGTTTACCATTTGACGGATGAACTGGGAGTTCAGCAAAAAAGCTGAGTTCTGAGTTGTCTTGAACATGTTTCTCAGTCAGCTCACTTCTTGATATTTGCTACATTCTGTTACACATCAAAAATCACAGGTCATGAGTCAGGAGTTAGTTGTTGCCTTTCCCCACACAAGAGGAGATTTGGTTGTAAATACTGAATAAGTTGTATATTTACAGTTCCCGGCCCCGACCGTCTCAGAGCTGATTACCATAACAGATTCACTCTTAACACACCTCAGACTACAGGATAATCATATAAAACAATGTTATAAAAGTGGGCATACTCTGTGCAATTTTTGGCCCATTTTTGAGCCGATTTTTGACTTGTGCGTCTTTGATCAGACCGAGTCTCTGCTAAATCGTGTGTCGTGCATGTTTGAAATCATTGTGAAGTTATCACTGCCACATCTGTCCAGACAATTCCTGGTCCATCACATTGCTACCTTTTCTTTTTTAGAGCTCTTTTTGCTGAGAGTCACACGTGTCTATCCACTTCTGGGTTCTTCTTCTTCTTCTTCTGTTTTGATGGCGACACTTCAGAGTTCTTCTCCTTCTTTTTTTTCTGATTTTTACGTTGTATTTCCGGCAACAAGACTTCGACGTGTTGTGTGAGCGGTCAAGTTGTGTCAGAGTGTCGGTTTGTCTAGTGTGAGAACATGATTCCTGAGCTGCGAACATTCGGACTCTGCACTTGAGTCACCTAATTTGAGCTGGAGCTGAGTACACTGATTGAAAAAATTGCACAGTGTATGCCCGCCTTACGATTGCCATCCTTGGTTGGAAAGGGGGAAAAGCAGAACAAAAAAAGGCTTATTATTTTGTATGTATGTACCCCGCATGCTATGCTGTGCCGAAACACAAATGCCCCTCCCCTTTCCTCTCATTTGACCTGCATTCAAACTTCAGAATTTCTGTCTTGTTCAGTTGCTGCTAGATAGTATCGTCGATCCAAATTTGTAACAAACACTACCACTTAATCCAATTAATTCTGCAATTGCTATTTTAGTTTTGGATTGCATGGTGCACATATCATCACAACGTTTCTCATATTGTTTACGTAGCAGTGCGCACGCTCACACGGGACAAAGCCTATTGTAGTTTGTATATTGAGCATGCCTCTCCCAATCACACTTTGCCAGCAAAGCATTCCACACTCAAGCAAGCTACTGTTTCACTCATACTATCCTAATAAAGCTTGGGCAAGATACAGATTGCATGGTGTGAGTAGGCCCAGGGCTAATGCACAGGGATGGACAATAGACACGTACAGATTTACTGAATTCAGAAAACCTAACAGCTTGATTGTTGTAAATATCTGTATCATATTATTATTATTATTATTATTATTATTATTATTATTATTATTATTATTATTATTATCCATCTATGTGTATCTAATCCTTATTTTTAACAGTCTTTTACTTAATTATACACTTATTTAACGTTTATTCTTTCTTCCGTCTTTGTTAAACATTTTATTCTTTTATTTGTGATTTTAGTTTTCATGAAGTGGCTGTAACAAAAGCAATTTCCCCTGGGATTAATAAAGAAATTCTGATTCTGAAACCCCCGTGAACCTATGATACACTTTTTGACGTTTTAAACCCATTCCTGCATTCAATGGCAGCATATACATTTGACAAATAGACTATTTTTAGTATTTGAAATGAACCTAGTTATTAACATTGTTACCTCAAATAACTATGACAATTAAATAATTACAAATTACACATCCCAGGACACTTAACTCCAACCATTCAATTTGGATTTCGAGTGTTGAACAAAAGAGACTTTCTGTTAAACTGGAAGGAAATTGAAGTGTAGACCATTTGCATTAATTGAATGAATTGTAAAGAGAGAGCGAGGGAGTGATTAGTGCAAATCAATGCAGACAAGTTGGGACAGTAGCTTTAGATTGCTCTAGCTCAGAAATACCTGCAGAAATACACACACATGCACTCCAGCATATAAATGCTACAAGAGTGACTGAGTGAAGAGATGTTCAGTGTATTAATTATTAGATGTGTGGCAACATGAGGAAATAGAATCCCAAACTATGAATGGAATTTTAAAAAGTTTTAATCTCACGTCAGACGTTAAAACACTCTAGTGATATCTTTGAAATGTAAATTTGAGACCAGCAGTATTTCAAAAGGAAATCCCAAATTGCTTGAATCTTCTGGGATGACAAAGAAAAAGAGGCCCCACAACAGAATCCCTTACATTTTAAATGAACTTGTTCAGCACAAGCTCCCTTTTCCTTCCAACATAAAGATTTATGCAAACATCCAGTATAAAAACAAACAAGCTGAGATCTCAGATGAGCTCGAGAACAATCACTATTTGACTTTGCTCGTTTTGGTTAAAGGAGAATTGTGTGGTTTTTTTTATGAGAAATTAGCAGTAGAAATGAAAAAGAGACAAGTTACTCATTTCAGCAGATGTAAAAAGAACTTTACGATTGAGTAAACAAACAAGATATTACAGCAAGTGAATGGGCAGTGTCCCTGAGGTAATGTAGGCTCAGCTCAATATCAGTCTGCTTCCTCATTATAACAATCAGGGAAATAATTGAGAGTAAGATGAAAGAACTGTAACACATTTAACAGAGTGCATTCCAAATCACCTCCAACTGCACTCTGACAGCAAATCACTCTTACTAAGGGTATAAACAGCAATGGCAATTGGGACCATTTTGCAGTAGAGCTTACATACATACAGTATATATAGCACAGCACAGAGGCACTCATCATGGCTGCACAGGAGCAGGTCTTGAGCACCAGAGCCATAGAGGCAGAGATCTACCACACCAGACAAGACCCCAGGTGTAGACTGTGCAAAAAGGCCCCTGAGACAATCCAGCACATAACTGCAGGGTGTAAGATGCTGGCAGGGAAATCTTACATGGAGCGCCATGACCAAGAGGCTTGTATAGTGTACAGGAACATCTGTGCAGAGTATGGGCTGGAAACCCCAAGGTCAAAGTGGGAAACACCTCCAAAGGTGGTAGAAAATGATCGAGCCAAGATCCTGTGGGACTTCCAGATACAGACGGACAGAATGGTAATGGTGAACCAACCAGACATTGTGGTGGTGGACAAAGAGCAGAGGAAAGCCGTTGTGGTCGACATATCAATACCGAGTGACTGCAACATTAGGAAAAAGGAACACGAGAAACTAGAGAAATACCAGGGGCTCAGAGAAGAGTTGGAGAAAACCTGGAGGGTGAAGGCATCAGTGGTGCCCGTGGTCATTGGGGCACTCGGGGCAGTGACCTCCAAACTGGAAGAGTGGCTCCAGCAGATCTCAGGAAATACATCAGACATCTCGGTCCAGAAAAGTGCAGTTCTAGGAACAGCAAAAATACTGCACAGAACCCTCAAGCTCCCAGGCCTCTGGTAGAGGACCCAAGCTTGAAGGAAAAAGAGAGACCGCCCGCGGTGGGTGAGGAAGAGTTTTTTTTGGTTTTATTTATGTATCACATGTTGACAACAAACAAATTCTCATTTGATGGAAATATTTGTCTTTTAGCATCTGACACAGTGTTCTTCAAGGACAGATTCTGATTATTTAAGCAAGGTGTCTCACTTACAATCTGCACTCACTTTACCTACTGCAGTCAACAGAAGAGGTGCTTATTATGGTAGCTTAGTGAAGCAGCTCAGAGGAACTCAATGGGAGCGGAGGGACAAAACGTTTACAAAGGACTGCATCGACCCCCTTGTTCAAAAATGAATGGCTTATTTTACCTGTAGATTGCTGCTAGCTATTTAGCAACATTGTGACTATTACACTTGTCAATACGAGTGAAGCAATTCTTCAAGAATAAAAGATCTGCAACTTCTCATTGTGTGTCCTTGCCTGCAGATTAACAGCTGCTTTGTTGTTACGGTGTCACTTGTTTATTTTAATTTTCTTCATGGGACAGTGTTAATGTCCTCGTGTATGATTAAGGAACAAGCAAAGGGATGTGCTTTGGTGTGACTTTTTAAAAAACATAGTTATAGTCCGAGGGGAACAAAGCACTAAACTTCATTACTTGAGTGTGCACATGCTCCTTGGTAAAAACTACTATAGTAAAAGTAAAAGTAGCTTAGTCCAAACGTATGAAGCATTTGCATTAAAAAAAAAAAAAAAAACTCAAGTATTGAAAGTAATTGACCATCTCAAACATAATTTTCTTCATCATAAGTAAACTTAAAGCTGCTATCCGGAGTTTCTGAGAGGACGTCTCGATGTTCCGCCCTTGACAGCTCCACTTCCTCCCACTGCCTCTCCCAATCTACCAGAAGCCACGCCTCTACTTTTCTGTGCGCGCATTGCGGAACATAACAAGGTCACATCGGGTTGCATTGATATAGATCTATGTGTCAGGTAAGAGCCAAAATCATATTTACCTGTTTGCTGTTGTGACGCGAGGCCTTGTTTCCGTGCACAGTTCCGCATTCACTTTGATTGACACTCTCAAAAGCAGGAAGTTAAAGCCTATTGGCTGGGCTCACTCTGCGATCGTTTCCATTTGTATAGGGGTCTATAAGACGAAGGAGGGACTTATATACATTAATGTATATGAATGACCACCGGCAGAAGACCATAGTAAAAAAATAGGTAATTTTATGAATTTCAAAAGAATCATACATAAACATATTTCTCAGAAACTACAGATATCAGCTTTAATAAAACACTGATGCAGAATCTGTTACATGTTTATTTCCACAATAGGAACCTAGTAGTAGTGTATGGGAACAACACCCTGTGGTGTTTCATTAACTACCGTAACACTTGGGTTTATGTTTAGAAACCACGTTAAATCAACAAATTATTGTTAGTCAGAAAAAAAGGGCTTTTCAACAGGATCAACAAATAAACACAAGAAGTCTCAATAACCAACTCCTCTGCATCAACCAATACAACTGTTTTATATTGCCAAATAAACACATCTAACCAACAACTGTGTTTTTATTCGAAAAAAAAAAAAAAAAAAACCCCGCATCATGGTGATTACTTACTAATAATGCGGTATTTAGCGTGTTTTTGTTTAGATATCCAGACTTAATCTTGCCTGCATTAAATTACTATTTTGAGTTTACAAATGACGTTTAGCTTCAAAAACCTTAAACATAAACCTATACGGCAATGGATGCTCTGACAGAATATCTTTGTCTTTCCCAAGGTCAATCTCTACCTAAGTGATTGTCCAAATAACAACCCTTTTATTCAGGACTCTCGTCTCTCTGATTAGCTCTTGCATCGACGAGCATGACGTATTAAATGTAGTACTGCGTAAAACCATGCAAGGCTTAACTGAACCTTCTTTTGTAATAAAACTGAAGCAATGAGGAAATTGCTTCATGACATGAGATAAAAAGTTCTTAGTTTTGAAGACATCAAAAGAAAAGTAGTGGAGTCAAAAGAACAGTATTTGTCTTTGAAATGTGGTTAAGTAAAAGTAATACATACCCATCAAAACAGATACAGTGACAGGTAAACTAGAGATACTCAAACATTGACTTAAAGTGTAACTAAACCCCAAAACCACTTTTTCTGCTGAATACAAATGTATTTGGAGATGAAGTAATGGTGTTGCATTTTAGTTAAAATATTTCAATTTGGCATATTTTGTTGTAAAATGTCAGTGACTGCCCTCTATGGGGTTAAACCCGGCTATTACAATTGATTTACTAGATCATGTGACATTTTGGGACCATCTTGCGTCACAAACGAGCACTTTTGTAAAAACTAGCACCTGTTGGCTTTACAATCTGTGGTGAGTAGTTTGGATTGAGAGAAGAGTGAATAGAGGTATATTGAGTAATGAGTAGCTAGTTAGCATAGCATAGATTGTTCATTGGATATTTTATAGTATAAACTGGGCGTGTCTTAACTGCTCCAGGAGCCCCGCCCAAATTCAAAGCATTTTTTGAATTTCCCTCCTAGTGGCTGGTAGGTTACTTGATTACTGTCCACCACTGGTTATAGTATAACTAAAAAAGACATTTTATCATTGCGTTTCCAAGCCTGTGCCCTTTGAAAGGAAAATTACTGTGACAATATGTTTACAAAGTATGCTTTTTGGAGGTTTTAATATACTCTTTTCAATGGGGTGTGATTAGTAATTTTTAGTGACATAACTTTATGTTGCAATATATAATCTGCCTTTACAAAGTGTGCTATAAAGCATGAGGAAGTGCTCTTTTGTCTCAATGAGTTTATGTTGTGTGCTAAAGGCTGGCTGAGTAGGACTTTATCTGCAATGCAGTAGTTGGATGAGTTGGAGAGAAAACTCAGACTCAAACTCCCTTTGATTAATCAACAGCATTCTAATTAATACCATGTAATATTGAACTGTCAATGTTTGTCCATAACTTGCCATTTCTGAGGCAAGTTATTGGCAAAAGTTATTGTGTGTGTGTGTGTGTGTGTGTGTATGTGTTTGTGGGGGTGGTGTGGCTTTGTAAAATTTTCAAATATACATAAATTGTTCTGTCCAACACTCATTGTTTAACACACTTAATGTTGGAGCACTACATAAACGTTTTTACTGCAGCTTGGCATTGTGGGAAAAGAGATATCTCTGATTATTGGCACAATCTTTAACTCTGTAGTGTTTGTCCCATTTTCTTCATTCTTCTTCATTGACCCTGTGTTGGCCTGTAGCCTAGTGGTTGGACACCTGGAAGGTTTGATCAGAGCTCAACAGTTGGTAACCTTTCTTGCTTTAACCAGCGGTTCAGGCTGGCTAGAGCTTCAGGGTAAACTCTATTTGACTTCAGCAGCAGTGAGAACACAAACATCTGGATTTGGCTTCTCTGTTTAAAAGTGTCATTCACATCTGTTCAATGTAGCATTTAATAAAACCACAGCTTTTGTTGTTTGCCAACCAAACCACCAACAAAACATAAGAAGAGGAAGAGGAAAAGAACAGGGGAAATGGACACTTGGTACATGCACCAATACACCTTTATTTGTCTTAACAAAGAAATTAATAAAGCAGATCAGTTACGAGGCATCTTCATGGATACTAGATTATGACTTGATCGTTACTTTGGGCTCCTTGTGACAGTGAGACAGATTCCATCAAAGACGGAACTGACAAACACTATCCTTGTACACAACAGTACACGATCCGCATACTGTTTATTTTTTGGCTATTTCGTTTCAAAACAAAATGAAAATTACAAATAAACTGTGTGCTTATTTTGTTTTACTAATTTAAAATCAAAACAGAAATACAGAAAAATCAAAAACCAGACAAGCAATGGTTTTCTGTGGTGTAATGACTCTACTGGTGCTCATTGTATCTTGTAATCAACTTCCGTGTATGTTGACGGCTGAACGTGAGCATCTTGTTACAGAAACATCCACAGACTGCATGAAAACCGGAGCAGAACCTGAAAACTGCCGAAACAAATCCTAAACAGTCCTATTGTGTGTTTGGAGACATGTTCCAGGACCTGGGGAGGGCAACCAGGTGCACCGTAGTGGTCTCGTTCGCTCAGATTGTGACGTGTCGAGGGACCGTCACTTGGTACCAGCGACAGCTGCTGGTTTCTAACTGTATTGCAGGAGATACAAGTATTAAAAAGTTACAGATCGCATTTGCCAAATGTGTTCCAAAAGTCCCGTGCACAGAGACAGCCAATAGAATGTCCCAGATTGATGACACACATGCGGATGTTAATACAGATGGACAGATTGGATTACACACAGACAACTTTGTTTACAAATCCTAATTCTACACACACGGATTGAAACACACACACGGATCAAGGTACGGATACACAATTTGTATTACGCACAGACAACTTAGTTTACAAATCCTAAATCTACACACATGGATTAATGTACAGACACAGAAATTGTATTACGCACACACAAATAGTTTTGTTACAATAATGGCTGTGCAAGAGAGAGTTAGGAGCTCAACAGCCAAATTATTTCCTCTCAAGTTTAGTAATGTGATTGCATAGACATGTTTGACATCCAATGGGCTGGTTCTCTAATTTAATGATGACTGGGAAAAAGCTAGAGAATGTATTCTCAAATGTTTGTGGCAATATTGCCTGCTTATAGTCATCCCAATGCAGGAAAAGTCATTAAGCTGCACTTACAGCACTGATGTCACAGCATAATGTAAAAGCAACTAAAGCGTTTCCTCGGGGGAAAGAAGTGTAATTTTCTGGGGCGGGCAATTTAGTCACCTGACCTGAATCCAACTGTATCACGCCTTGTGGAAGAGGTGGAGGACCCAGGAGCAGAGAGGGATGGAGGCAGCAGACAGGCATAGCATTCATAGATCCAGTCCATGTTATATTGTAAACAATAGCTGGGTTTCATTACCCTTGGAAATGCGCAAAATCTAAATAGCCCAATAAAAACTGATGATGGAAACACCTGAATTTTGAAAAAACACTCAAATATTGCAAAAAAGGAGGAGGAATTTCAGATGTGGTTTTATTTATTTAGTTAGATCAGAAATTTGTTAGTTTATATAGATTGGATACCAGATTCTGGATAGAGTTTTGGTAGTTCAGATAAAGTTGAGAGGGTGAAAAAGTTGGAAGAATTTGGAGAGTGATGAGAGAGCATTAGTATGGATGTATGCATGAAATAAGAGATTACGTTACTGTTTATCTCACAATTCAGCACTGTTAATTCTTTTTCTTGGTCAACACTGTTATTTCTGAATAAAATCTCCCCTGTACATCATTGTCCAGGTTACACATGCATATTCAGTGACTCCTTTCCTAATTCAACACGTGCTTTCAACAACTGCTGTCCACCTTCCTAAGGTGAAGGGGGAAAAAAATATTACACAAGATATTATCAGTTTAAGAGATTGGTGGCTTAGCAGTTTGGGAATATGGCTGAAATAATTGTTGTAGGACTGGAGAGGCTGGATTAAAAAAAACTGTTTAAACCAAAATTTCCATCCAGAATCCATTGATAAATATTTTATTACATACATGTGATTATATATGTAGATAAATATATTATTCATACATTTTTGGGATTCATAGTCATTCCCAAGAGCCACAGAACTTCCCAGAAAACACAAAAATCCAATGCATCACAATTTATGTGAAGATACAGCTGCCTGTGATTATAAACCTGGCCAGTAGGTGGTTCCGTGTGCACATGAAGCTTTGAGAAATGAACCCTTTCTCCAACCAATTGGCTCAAGTAATGTATCATGGTGCTTTATCTCACCATCACTAATCGTCAAAGAAAAACAGGAACACAGGCAGCAGGTGACTAAACAAAACGCAGCAGTACATGAGGACGAGGAGGGTAATAACAGACAATGAACCAACAATCATTCTGTTTCCAAACACTCAGCTAGTAAATAGTGAGGGAGGCTTGATTGGGAACAAGCCACACCTGGGTGCAAAACATGAGGCAGTCCTTTACTATCCACTGTTCCTTTATCCCTGGAAATGATGAAGAGCATCCAAGTTATTTAAGCTGAGGAAAAGAGGTTATTTTTTTTTTTTTTTTTTTTTTAATCTCCTTTAGCCTAGGAAACACTGATGCATCTTTTACCAAAGGAGATGAGATAATGCTGACCCACAATTCCTTGAGGCAACATCATTTAAAGGAAAATGCACACCTGAGCGCTCACGGAAACTCACAATGTCCGACGGAGATCATGTAAGTTACCAATGCAATATTATGCCTTGAGCAACTTTAAGTAATTAATCTAAAACTATGTGGTTCAAGAAAAAGGAATCAGATACATTTTTAGCCACAATATGTTTTATTCAACATAATTCATATTTCTGAGTAGAAGGTGAGTGTGAGTAACCATTGTCAATGTAATGTTCTTTTAGTTTCACTATTTTTCCTCGTATCCTGGTAGCCTCTTTTCCTTTCATTTACATTCAACCTTGTGATAGCTGAGATTATATCAGCGGTAAGCGGCACAGGGGAAAGTGTTATAAATGTGCTTTTAGTAGTCCATTTTCTCCCTGTAGCTTTAAAAATATATGGATTTGGTATTTCTTACAGAGGGTATTGATGATTGATGACATTAACTTCAAATACAATTCTGATAAAACAATTGGTTAACCCTAAAATAAATCACATTGTGCAATAATTCTGCCACCTTCCTACTTCAACTCCTACAACCTTTACGGACCATCATTGCATTTTAAATCCCTGCTAAGATAACTAAACTAACAAAAGACTATTCTGGAACAAAAATAGACTTTATTTGTGTGGGGAATGATTTATTTATTTGCCAAAATGCCGGCTTAATATTAGGGGTGAGTATTGGCAAGGATGTTACAATACAATAAGTATCGCGATACTTGGGCCACGACACAATATTATCGCAATAGATACCAAAAATCAAGTTGCTGGATATGTTCATCAGAAGATATTGATCATTCAGAGGACAAATTGAGTCAAAACTATTTGCTTCAAAACATCCAATTTATTATTTATTATTAGTGTTTTTGGGCATTTTCACTGAAAAAAAGAATCATATAACCAAGTGCAACATATAACCATTGCAACGCATTGAAAGCATTGTAACCACCACTGAAATATTGCACAAATACACAAAAATATTGATTAAATATCCAAAGAAAAAAAACATTGCTTTTTTAAAATTAATAAAACGATTTAAAATCAGCACCCCAAAAATGCGATATATCGTGAAATCGATTTTTTTCACACCCCACTTAATATGCATGCTTGATTTGTTGCAAGAAATTAGAAATTAGCATGTGACATCACATGATAGTGTTATCAAATTCAAGTTATTTTTTGTAGCCCTCAAATACAATAACTCGTAAAATTATTCAATACTGTTTTAATTGTATAGAATTTTATGCACTGCATTGTCTTTATTGAGAAGGGATTTTTTTTTTCTAGCTCCAGAAGGAGCCATATGGTTGCTAAGTTACCAAGGTGGTGCTAAATGCTAAAAACTACATGTCCATTCCAATATTCATGGACCAAATTATCACTGTCAATCTGCGGAGAGATTGTTTTTTTTTTTTTTGCTTTCCCTTCAGTATCTTCTTTACAAAATACAAAGAAGAGAATCCTCTGTGTATTTTAATAACTTTGAACTGTAACTCACAATATGTTTTTATGTTGAAAATATTGAACAATATCCAAGTTGCTACAGTTCACCAGGTGCTCATATGATGAAAATGTTAATGCTGTCAAATAGCGCTGAGAGCAGCCTGCATGCATGGCAGATGTGTGTGGACAGCTGTATAATTTGAATATTCTCTTTTAATGTGCACTCTCTCATCTTAGCATAAATGAAAAGATATTTTCCTTCCAGCTGATCGGCATGGTCTAGATTTAATGCTACATCAGCCTTGGGGGAGCTCTTTATGCTTCAGTGGAAAAAATGCTCACTACTAATAGGCTACATGAATGCCATCTGCTTGTCTTCTTAGTGCCAACTTCTCTGTTTTTGTACCTCCTGATGATAAGTTCTGTTATGGAACATAGATGTTGCCCAATATATATATATATATTTTTTACCTATGTGGCATTTTTTTTTTTTTTTGCTTTTATAGCTGCATGGCACTGACTCCCACGTGATCAATAGCAAAGATCAGAGTTCAGAGCGTTGGACATGGCAAATAAATGAAAGAATAACTGGACTGGAAAGTGTTGATCTGTAGTTATGTTTTATGTGGTACATCGTGCTAAGCCAACATAATCAAAAAGAAAAATACAATCTGCCAAGCATATAAAGGGGAAGGAATATTAATAATTACTGGAACTTGGCTGACGGAGAGAAGAACACATTTTATGTTAGAACTGGGAAGCTGTCTAAAACTAAATGTGCAGAATCCAATTTACACCCTCAACAATACACAACAAGAAAACTGCTGAGTTTTTTTTTTTTTAACACAAACCTTGAGTTTGAAAAAGCATGTGTTTCTTTTTCAGAAGATTTTGCCCTCCTGTCAGGGCTTGGTTTTTTATAGTTATCAGCTGCCCCCCCCCAATTTGATTAAAGCAGGGGTGTCAAACTCATTTCAGTTCAGGGGCCAAATAATAATAAAAATAATAATAATGCATTGGATTTTATATAGGCCTTTATCATAGACACGCAAAGCGCTTTGCAGAATTAAGGCATTATTCTTTCACTCCACACTGAGTGGTGGTAAGCTACTATTGTAGCCACGTGATATAACATGATATACACAAGTTATTTTCAAATTAGTATACATTAGGGTGACCATATTTTGATTTCCAAAAAAGCGGATACTTGGGCCGACCATGGCATACTCAAAAAGTACTCAATGTTTTCTGGAATATACCTTGTACTTACTAAATAAAATATTGTAGATAATTTAGTTGCTATTGTCCATAACGTTTAAAATCTCACTTCTAATTTTTTTTTTTTAATCTTTTTATAACAAAGATTAAAAATATGATCTCAAATCAGTGGTGACTCATGTCAATAATTGACCGTCAGTCGCCTTTATTATAAATCAAAATAATCTGTCTTTGAAAAATCTCTTATACTGTACTGTATATACAAAGATCTCTGTGATTGAGGTATTACCAGAAACATCGCCTCCAAGAAATTAAAACCATAATTATAGTATTTATGAATATACACCATTAAATGACTGTAAAAGTGTGCATCCCATGCTGATGCTAAGCTTTATTCAGTCTATTGAGGTGTCGACCCAATTATTATTCAGAAATCAGCTGTGAAACAACCCATCATTGCACTGAGGTCATCCTACTAGGAAGTGGCCGAGTTATAATAGGTGTAATATTCTCCACCATGGCTGTGGTGGAGAATATTACAAAATGTATTCATTCTAACAATGAATGTGTGTAATGGCTGCTGACCTGCTGAAATAAGCCAAAGCTGGTTAAAGGATCTAATTTGCACTGTATCTATAGCAAGCAAACATCCATCCACTCATCCATCCTTGGCTGGTTTTACATCTTATCTCTACAAGTTTTAATCAATCGTTCTGTTGCATTTATCATAAATATAATGGCTTTGCTTAAAACAGATGAACCAACATTAAAGTGTAATACTTTAATAGGATGAATTATGTCTAGAACTACCTCATTTTGGTGTCAGCATCATTCAATGAATTTCAAAATAGTATCCATTGGGGTTGTACAAAATACAAAGTTCACGAGACAAGACGATATATGACACTGGGCACAGGGAAAAAAAGGACCAAAAAAAGCAGTTTATGCTGATATTTGTCTAACTCACATACACTAGTCTGGGTATAACCTTTTCCACTCAATAGGACATTAAAAAATACATATATGAATAACTAATAATACTAATCAACTAGCACAATTGTTAGTATTTAAAGTGTAAAAAGCTGAACTCTGCAAATAGAATGTAAAAACAGAGACTGACATTCATACCAGACTAAAATTAAACCAAATCATGTCAACATCACATTCTTCAAAAAAATATTCCTATCTGTGATCTTTGCATAGCAAGTTTTTTTTTTCGTTTTAAACACCCAACAGTAACTGTTTACACAGCCCAGATTTTATATACACTATAACTTTTTCCAGTTTTTTCCTGAAAATGATTCAGTTTATTGTGCCATTGCACTCTGAAATGAAAGAACAGAACAAATAAGCAATTTGATTTGAAAAAGAAATCATGGAGTCTATGAACAATGCTGTTCACCTGATGCTCATGAGGGTTTGGTACCACCGTGTGTTCCAACACTGCTTTTATGCAGACAGAGGGGGTTGGAAGTAACCAAGAAAAGTTGGAACACCTGTAGGAATTAATAGCACCAACTTTCAAGGCTGATTCAACCTTCATTACTGCAGAACAGCTTTACATTGTTAACCCACTTCATGTTCCCTGAAAAAGGCCTATTTGTATAATTCTGATATGTACAATATTTTTCACTTTTAGGTAACCAAACCTTTTTTTTTTTTACCTCTGGCTGTTCAGTCCTTACCTTTGTACCATTTCAAGCTATTCATTGGACTCGCACAACTTGAATTGCACTAAATAACTGGAAAAGTTAGGGTGTTTTAAAACTTTTGACCGGTAGGGTTTATACATTTTTATTTTTTATATATATATATATTTTTTTTTTTTTTACATTATTAGCATGACTATATTTTGTGGCAGCAATTGAGACTTTTGGAAATTTACTTTATCTCCTGCCGTTGAAAAAACACTCACTTGGGATAGATGTATGGAAAGATATTCTTGTTCATGTTCTTCTTTCTGCCTGCTTTTAAATACACTGAACAAAAATATAAACGCAACACTTGTGTTTGCTCTTATTTTCATGAGCTGAACGCAAAGATCTAACATCATCTACTGTATATACACACATAATACCTATTTCTCTCAAATATTGTTCACAAATCTGTCTAAATGTGTGTTAGAGAGCACTTCTCCATTGCAGAGATAGTCCATCCTACCTCAGAGGTGTGGCATATCAAGATGCTGATTAGACAGCATGATTATTGTACAGTTAGGGTGTGCATTAGGGTGGCCACAATAAAAGGGGGGATGGGTCAGAAAACTAGTCAGTATCTGGTGTGACCACCATTTGCCTTCACATAGAGTTGATCAGGTCATTGATTGTGTCCTGTGGAATGTTGGTCCACTCCTCTTCAATGGCTGTGTGAAGTTGCTATTAGCAGGAACTGGAACATACTGTCGTATGCGTCGATATAGAGCATCCCAAACATGCTCAGTGGGTGACATGTTTGGTGAGTATGCTGGCCATTCAAGAACTGGGATGTTTTCAGCTTCCAGGAATTGTCTACAGATTCTTACAACATGGGGCTGTTCATTATCATGCTGCAACATGAGGTGATGGTCGTGAATGAATGGCACAACAATGGGCCTCAGCATTTCGTCACAGTATCTCTATGCATTCAAAATGCCATCAATAAAATGCATCTGTGTTCGTTGTCCATAACATACGCCTGTCCTTACCATAATCCCACCACCATCATGGGCCACTCTATCCACAACATTGACATCAGCAAACCTTTCACCCACATGATGGCACACAGGCTGTCTGCCATCTGCCCAAAACAGTGAAAACTGGGATTTATCCATAAAGAGAAAACCTCTCCAACGTGCCAGATGCCATCGAATGTGAGCATTTGATCACTCAAGTCCGTTACAAACTGCAGTCAGGTCGAGACTCCGATGAGTACGACAAGCATGCAAACGAGCTTCCCTGAGACTGTTTCTGACAGTTTGTGCAGAAATTCTTTGATTATGCAAACTGATTGTTGCAGCAGCTGTCTGGTTGGCTGGTCTCAGACGATCATGGAGGTGAATATTCTGGATGTAGAAATCCTGGGCTGATATGGTTGTGAGGCCGGTTGAATGGACTGCCTAATTCTCTGAAACGCCTTTGAAGACAGGTTATGGTAGAAAAATGAACATTCAATTCACGGACAACAGCTCTGTGGACATTCCTGCAGTCAGCATGAAAATTGCACGCTCCCTCAGAACTTGCGACATCTGTGGCATTGTGCTGTGTGATTAGACTGAACATTTTTAGAGTGGCCTTTTATTGTGGCCACTCTAATGCACACCTGTGCAATAACCATGCTGTCTAATCAGCATCTTGTTATGCCACAACTGTGAGGTGGGATGAGTATCTTTGCAAAGGAGAAGTGCTCACTAACACACATATAGACAAATTTGTGAACAATATTTGAGAGAAATAAGTCTTTTGTGTTTATAGAAAATGTTTTAGAACTTTGAGTTCAGCTTTGGTTTTAAAATGATTCAGTCTTTTTGGACCCACATTAAAACTTAATCATCTTAACGGAGTAAAAGCAAATTACATGCTTGGTTTTTACTGCATAGAAAACAGTGTTTTTGGTATTTGTTAATCTGCTCAGATTTCACTCTTTACCAAACCCTTATATTTTGGTTGCACTTTGGTTAATGATTTGAATAGAAAAGTATAAAAAGCCTTCTATGCTCCTTTCTCCACGATGCCACATCCCACAATGCAATGGGCAAAGATGTCGACAGACGGACTGTTTACGGTAGAGATAAAAATAAACTTTCAAGCGCCTATTGTGACCATTTCCCTTACTTTTTGGAGTAAATGATGTTCGATTCATTGATCTGAGGCATACACTATAATTTTATCTAATAAAAAATGTGTTGGTAGCAGCCTTAATCTTAATCGGGTTCCTACAGTTTCAGTCAAATTAAATTCAAGACTTTTTAAGACTTTCTATTGCCATTTGAAATTAAATCTAAGACTAACTCCACAGTAAACCGAATTGGGGGAAAAATTGCAACTGGTGGCCACCAAAGTAAACATGCAAAAATACACAAAATGACAGTAAAATCCACAAATGAAATAGATAAAAATAATAAAAATCATTCTGAAAACACAAAAAATGACTGCAAAAATAGCCCGAAATCTATAAAACAAAGAATAAAAACCATGAAGAAAAATGTTCGTTGGACAGGGAATTTTTGTTAAATTTACATTTCCCCATGGTGTTGTTTGTCCCACTAAAACCACGTCGATGTCTTGTAGTTGGTTCCGCTGTCGTGATTGCAAAATGTTACAGTAAATTACACATTTTAAAAAAAAAACAAATGTTACCATTTATTTTGAAATGTGACACTAATTACAATCATACGTTCAAACTTATGTGTTAATACTTAAGACTTTTGAAACTTTAATGTAAGACATTGTAATGACAATTAAGCCCTTCTTTTTAGATTAATGAATTTAATGCCTTTTAAGACTTTTTAAGGATTCGCAGAAACCCTTTTAATGCACATACAGATACATTATTAAAGGACAGAAAAAGATGTAATAAATTGGTTCTACTGTCACAAGCCAATGGGATTAGTGAGAGTGGCGAATGGCAATAGAGAAGACCTCTGCAAACGTGGCCAGCTGTCCTCCTGGCTGCAAGCATTGGGTCTCTAAAAGAAATAGGGCACAGAAAGGAAACCAGGCCACCTCATAGTAAAACGTACTCACTTCAAAAGGACTACAGGTAGTCTGGCCTCATTCCACAATGACCTCAAACCAAACGTCAGAAACGATAATAAAACATCATTTTGCTGATTCAGGTTAGGCTGTTGGATTCAGTTGTTACTCTAGCCAGCAGGGGGCGAATGAGGTCCACATTGGGATGTCAGGCTCTGAAACCTTCCTCCTCCATCACCACCTCTCCATCCGACCACTTTCCCATGTGACTGAGAGAAAGAGGGAGGTAGAAGAATGTGATTTGGCTCCAAGGCCAAACAATTAGTGGCTGTTGAAGGAATGCATGACACATCTCTACTGGGACACACACGCACACACGCACACTGATTGGTTTTGTATGTGTGTAATCACACCACCAATGCCAGGGTTGGGCTATTGGGTTGAAATGATGCAGTTCATCATGTGCCTCTCCACCTGCTTTGTTTTACAACTATATGTTCATTCATTTGTTCATGTCCATCATGAAATTAGAGCTGCAATTAGGAAAATGTCACACAAGGACATGCAGTATTAAAACAAGTGGCATTTTCTAGTCTCCTTATACTGTATGCCCTGCAGATCTCAAACAGGTGCAGTCCTTCAAAAACAATCCAAATCTGAAGGTGTTTTATTATACAGTATACATCAGGGTTGGGGTCAATTATAATTGTAATTGCGTAATTGATAATTAATTACAATTATGGCAGGATTGTAATTTTAAAATATGTCATAATTGTAATTAAATTTTCATTGAGTTGAGATTATTGACTTCATAATTGTAATTGCCATGAACAATTCTATAAAAAGAATGAGTTATAATTTAACGCAAACCCAGGGAACCATGTTACAGTTCTATGTACATATCTACACATATGTAGTTTAAAAGAATTATTAAAAAAATAATGTCAAAATACAAAAATTTAAATTGAG
The DNA here is from genome assembly GCF_900634775.1 of Gouania willdenowi. Taxonomy (NCBI): domain Eukaryota; kingdom Metazoa; phylum Chordata; class Actinopteri; order Blenniiformes; family Gobiesocidae; genus Gouania; species Gouania willdenowi. The sequence goes on along the minus strand of NC_041046.1, from coordinate 18,614,362 downwards.
GGGTATACTGACACAAAAAAGACTCAGATGTCCACAACAAAAATATTAATACCTATATTTTCATTGATTAGGAAGATTAACAAAGTAACTAATAGACAGGAAAGAAATTACATCACATATATATATATATATATATATATATATATATATGATGTATAGTGTGTTTTATGGCTGATTTAGGACATGGGTCAAACTGACCCATTATCATAAGAGATGCTAACACCAGACGAAGGTTAACTGTTATTAGGTTATTTGTTTGAAATTGAAATTTAGTAATTGAGATTGTAATTGACTTTCTGAGAAATAAAACTAATTGTAATTGAATTACAATTGGAAATGGGTAATTGAAAACGTAATTGTAACTGAAAAATGTAATTGACCCCAACCCCGGTATACATCCATGACAATTCTGCCCTGCCAATGAGCAATCATGTATGATGACGTGTCCACTGAGAGGCACAATTAGATGATGATGATGATGATGATGTGTGTGTTCTGAGAATTGGCTTATAGTGACTTTATGTTTGCCTCCATTATAAACCTGTGTGTTTGACTGTAAAATATGAGTGTGTGCGTGCCCATAACCCATAGGCCCCGCCCACCTACTACTAATGGCGGGAAATAAAGATAAACACAGAAAAGAAATGTGACTACAACTAGTGTGAGCGCCATGACTGGGGCCAAAGGGGTGGCCCGCGGTGGCACGTGCCACCCCTAATTTCTGATGTGCCACCCCATCCAGATTCACCCAGTCATTTGTCACTGTGTGCAAATATTGGGTAGAAATGCAACATTTCGATTGCTTTTGTTCCTATTATTTGTAAGTTGAAACAAATGTAAAAGTCTGATTATTTTATTACAGTTGAAGTCTCAAACTGACTGTCAGCCTGCAGCTGGCTAATAATACATTTCCCCACTGTGGGGTCAATAAAGTTACTCTACTCCAGTGTTTCTCAAATGGGAGTACGTCACAAATTAAATTGTAGCTTGCACATTTTTTTTTTTTTTTTTTTGTTGTTGAAACAATGATACATCTACAGGGGTCACCAACCTTTCTTAAACTGTGAGCTACTTCACAGGTACTGAATAGTCCAAAGGGCTACCAGTTAGAGAAGCATTTCTTAAATACTACATTTTCAAGGTTTCACTTTAAGTTTCTGAGAGAACTTCTCGATGTCCCGCCCCCAACAGCTTTACTTCCTCCCCTGTCTCTGCCAATCTACCAGAAGCTACGCCTCTACGTTTGTGCACGCGCATTGCAAAACATAACAAAGTCGCATAACGACACTTTTATAGTTAGAGTGCCATAACTTTTAATCAAAACATGTTTATTACCTGTCCATGAGAAATGTCGCCAAATCCTGGTCCGTTCGGACTGCTTTTAAAAGCAGCGAGTCCCTCCACTTTAGAAAAGCAGCTCCGAGATAAATTCTGTTGTGGTCACGAAGACGTTTATGTACAAGCTTTGTACCCGCACTTTTCTTTTCTTTTTTTTTAGTAAACGCTTTATATGTTGGCAATCATGGAATGGGTAACTAGAGTTTCATAGTGCTCCTCCATGTCGCTATGCTGCTCAGTGATACCGGTTTGCTGTTGTGATGGTGCACGCGCATTCACTTTGATTGACAGTGACCCACTCCAGCTCCAAGTCAAAGCCTATTGGCTGAGTGAAGTCGGCGCTTTCTTGCATTTGTATAGGGGTCTATAGGACGAAGGCGGGACTTATATACATTAATGTATATGAATGACCACCGGCAGTAGACAATAGTAAAAGACTAGTTGGGTATTTTTTCGCATTTCAAAAAATGATACATAAACATAGATTTCTCAGAAACTCAGCTTTAAATGAGGTAGAAAATTATTCCAGCAAGTATTTTTGTCTTCTTTTTGAATGATATGTTAAGGTTTCATTTATTCAGACAACTGTTTTTCAAATCAAAGCGATCAGCAGACGCCTCTAAAAGGCGGTTGACAGTCGAAACATGTCAGGGGATCAAAGTAAATTTCCCGAAAAACAGTTGTCTGAATAAATTAAACCATAACATATTAAAGGTAGGAAATGTTGAGGTTTCAACATGAAACACTTGTTTTCTCCTAATTTATGCAATTGTTTCATTTTCATTGAATTTAATAGAAAATGCACCTTGTTTTTGAAAATATATATTATATACTGTATATCTATTCTATATAACATACCACGGATCATATACCAGACCTGCAACATTTAATGATCCAATGAAAATAAACATTTAAAGATGGTTAATTTAACACTAAAATTTTAATTTGACTATTTTTGACAAATTTTACCAAGTACTACATAGACAAACTGACCAACCAGCCACAGTTTGTGAGGACAGAGGACTGTGTTTCTGACCTGGTTATCTGCAGTACGGGGGTCCCACAGGGGACCATTTTGGCTCCTTTCCTTTTCACCCTGTACACTGCAGACTTCTCCCATAACACGACCAACTGGCACCTGCAGAAGTTCTCTGATGACTCTGCCATTGTTGGCCTCATCACCAATGCAGACCAAGGGTAGTACAGAGAACTCAACCTGGACTTTGTGGACTGGTGCCAGCGGAACTGTCTCCAGATCACCGTGCGTAAAACCAAAGATCTGGTTTGTGGACTTTCGCTGGCAGAGACCCATCTCCTCCATACAAATGAACATTCAGGGAAAGGACATTGAGATAGTGGACCTGGTGTGGACCTGGGTGTTCACCTGAACAATAAGCTGGACTGGACTGATAACACACATGCTCTCTACAAGAGAGGCCAGAGCAGACTTGACCTTCTGAGGAGACTCAGGTCCTCAGGAGTGCAGGGAGCACTCCTGAGGACCTTTTATGACTCAGTGGTGTTATCAGCTATCCTTTACGGAGTGGTCTGCTGGAGCAGCAGCACTGGTGCTGCAGACAGGAACAGACTGAACAAACTAGTGAAGAAGGCCAGTTCTGTCTTGGGCTGCCCCCTGGACCCTGTGGAGGTGGTGGGAGACAGGAGGATGATGAAAAACTATCATCTGATGGAGAACGTCTCCTGCACCCACTGCATGGTACTGTAGGAGCACTGGGCAGCTCCTTCAGTAACAGGCTTCACCACCCGCGGTGTCTGAGGGAGAGATACTACAGGTCCCTCCTTCCTGCAGCAGTCAGACTGTTTAACCAAGCCTTCTCCCAGCAGATCAAAAAACACACCCACAAACCGGACAATTCACTCCTACTTCTTGTGCAATAAAAATGTCACAAGATGTCATTACCACCTGATCTTATTTGTATTTGCATTGCTATAATAATTTATGGGACCACTTGTGCAATAACATGTCCATCCTTATATGCACTGTGTGCATGATAGTGTTCATACAGTGTATACAGACTTCCTATACATCTTGAAGTTACCAGCTCTTTTTCAAATATTTTCTAATGCATATTTATTTTTACATTTTTATCTAATTTAATTTTGCACTGAGTGATTTTCTTCTGCAATCCTGCAGAAATAAGTAAATAGTCATGCATTCATCACTCTAATCTTAGAAATGTTCAAACTTTTGTCCTGGGTAGGAACTTTCAGAGCTGGCATTTGATCTACAGCATGAAATGCCCATGTTGCAAATAATGATATAATTTAGGGTAAACGGTATTATTCACTGGGATTTTTTATTTTATTTAGTGTGCCACCATAATCCGAGTCTGTGCCCCCGCAGTGTCCCCTAACCAAGATTTCCTGAACCCGCCCCTGCTGTGCGCGCGTATGACATCATCACTCAAAGGTTTCTGCGGGAATGTGCAGCGCTTTAACGCCAGAGACGAACTTTTTTTTGTTGTTGCAATAAAAATACATAACCATCTAATTGTATGATCCATACTCTCTTGTGTTAGTATGTTATGGTCATGCACACGCACGGGATTGCGCACAAATGTATTTTGAATTTATGTTCTCGTCTCTCCATTACAATTCGTCTAATTGGATCCTATGTGTGTGTGCGCGCGCGCGAGTGAGTGAGTGAGTGAGAGAGAGAGAGAGAGAGAGAGAGTTGGTTGTATTTTACATGAGAGGGACGGACATATCAGCCACTACACAGAGCCTCAGTCTGGGCACCAACAGCAGCAGCACCGCTGCATGGCTCCATCACCACACCGTACCCATTTAGATCTAAGGACCACACACACACCCCGAGCTGTTCCACTGTCTACGTCTGGATAAATAATAGACTTACAGCATTAGAAACTGGGGGAGCACAGTGAGGCAGAAGGGGATACCATACCGACACTGGCGTGGATGGAGGATGCGTGTGCGCGCAGAGGCAGGGATGTGGTGTCTGACGGGGAGATGATGCTGTGAGCTCAGGCACCAGCCCTCCCCTCCCCTCCCCGTGCTCCAGCAGCTCCACACGGATCTTGCTCGGCTCACCATCACCGCTGGCGTCCCGCACAGAGGGGATCGTGCTCGGTCCAGGTATGTGTGCAGCCACGGCCCTTATTTCACCCTTTCGGTTTGTAATGGCGTGAGCGCATCTTGGCTGTGACTTCATCCCGTGGCTTTCTTGTTGCTTCCCTCCATCCCTCCGTGGCCCTGTCAGTGGATCAATGAGACGCGTTTTTTTTTTTTTTTTTTTTGAATGGTGTTGAAATATGGCATCGTCTGTCGATGTAGCTGTTCAGTGCAACGCAAACACGACCAAGTGTTGATAGTAATCAATCATTTGGTGATTTATAAATCTGATATTAACACTGTTTATCCAAAATCTCACCTTCCTCTGTGCGGTTACGCATCACGCGCGACATGAACGCATGCCATTCTGTGTTTTCAAACTGAGAACAGCCTCTTGGCACTGATACGGAAATATTTTTGATCTACAACGGACGACAATCTGTTGTGATGTTGGCTGGTTTCCCTGGCAGATATATCTGCTGGGAAGTGGAGACTGCTTTATTGGTTAAGAATAGGGAGGAAGGAAGACTGTAGCCGAGGATGGGTGTGTGAGGGCAACATGATCTGAGGATACACACACACACACACACACACACACACGCACACACACACACTGCTTCTCTTCCCGCTTTCTCCCATAGCACCAATTGCACGCTTGAAAGCAATCATGCACGGAGGCATGTGCTTAGTGCACATGTGTGTATGTGCATGCACGGCTGCACACACCCTAGTGTGCACTAATCCGCGCTCATAACCCATTATCATGTGTTCTGGAGACATGACGTAACACATGAGCATCTCTCATGTCAATGCCTTCCTTTCTAAAAAAAAAAAAATGATATGGCATCGAACGATATGGCATCACATCATCATAACCCATGTCAGGATGTGCATTCTTCAATTTATTAAACTTAGAATTTTATTTGGAGAACTATGTAGTTATAGAAGAAATAGGTTAGTATGTCTCAAATTTGACAGTAAATCTCATCAGAGGAGAGTGGTAGAAATGGTACAGGGAGTGGAGGAGTAGTGGTTTAGAAAGCTTTGGTAATCAGATGCCTTAGGAAAACCACTGGGATGGGTGTCTGCCTGGAAAGCAGTGCAGGGGGATTTAGAGTAGTAGCAGTATTTGAGGATGAGAACATTGAGGGTGGGTGTGGCTGAGGTACTCCCCACTCTGGAGATTTTGTCAGCCTTATTCTAGGATAGGAGGAGCTGCACACTAGGACTAAAGGGATTCCCACACTTCTTTTCTTGCAGCAGGGAACGCTATGTTAAATAAAGAGTGGGGTAGCTTAAAACATGTTGGGGATGGTATGATTCCCACCGAAGAAACTCAAGGTTTGGTGCCTTGCTTAAAGTGCACTGTAAGCTTTAATTGTTAAAGGAACACATGTATCACACAGAATGTATTGTGAAGGTAGAATACTGTATAGTTGTGTGTGTTGGATCAATAGCTGTACATCCATTGTGAGTTATTATGAATGAATAGCAGGTGTCCTGCAACCAGCAACCACAAATCCTATCACCCAGTAGAACACACCCAGTTAGCTCCCATTACGTTACCATCCCCAGTGGAGAAAAACAGTAATGCATGTCTTCCACTTCTCGATTAAAACAGCATGTTTCAATGTTTCTCGCATCTTTACACCAAAACTAGGAGTAGTTCTTGTTTATTATTTTTTTTTTATTTTTGGTTTGATTAATTTTAAAACATGTATTTAATTAAGTTTGCCATGCAACATAGCTTTATTGTCTAATAAAATTAGTAACTATTTGAGAAAATCAGGCATTTATGGAAATGTGCATTTTAGGTCTGGTCATGGTTTTCCTCACCATGCCTAAAATGCATTTTCCTTTTTTTTTTCCATATGATTTTTATTGAACAAAAGATACAAACAAAAAGGCCCCTTTTCACATTGATACAGATTATAGACAAAGTTAAAAGACAAAACGAAAAAGAACCAAGGGGCTAAACAATGTGCTTACAATCAAACAATAGATCATTGAAAATGTATTTATTTTTTTTCATAAATGAAACAAGTCAAGTACTGGCAAAATGTTCAAGCTCGTTCCTCCAGTGGGTAAAATGAGGCTTAGATTGGAGCAAAATATTTAAATGCTTTAACTGACTTCCCAGTTTAAAGAGGTTTTTAAGATATCTTTATGCAACATATTTATTCCACACTGAATTAAGAAAATACAGTTTTTTTTCCCGAACACCAACTCTGAGTACGGTATAATATACAGTGTCAATCGAGATCTACACAGGATCCTGACACCCGCACTGGGGACAGCACTGGATAAAACGGACTACAATCTAATCCTGCTCATACGTCACTACACACAGAGTTAGTGGACTACCAATGACCACATACCCATTCAGGAAGTTGTCTTCTGAAGCTGAGCAGTCTGAGAGACCGCTTCAAGACCACAGACTAGTACACATTGCATGGGTTGCACAATGACAACATGAGCTTGGACACCCCCTACAGTGCATCTTCAACCGGAGGTTGGGACTGGGAAGGGTTCCCTAGCTGTGGAATACACCCTGCATCATCCCAGTCCCTAAGAAACCACATCTTGGTGAGCTGGACAACTTCAGGCCCTCTGCCTTGACATAACACGTGATGAAGACCATGGAACGACTGCTGTTTTATCACCTGATGCCACAGACCCACCACCCTCTTGACTCTATGTGGTTTGCTTAAGGGGTGAAGTTGGTAGTGGAGGATGCCATCATCTTTTTTGCTCCACCAAGCTGATTTCTCTCTCACCTGGACAGAGGCAATGGTGCTGTGAGGATTATATTTTTGGACTTCTGCAGCGCCTTTACTGCCATCCAGCCTCTGCTCCTCGGAAACAAACTGACAGGGATGTCAGTAGGATCAGACCTTGTGGAATGGATAACAGACTACCGGACTGACAGACCTTATACAGTATGTGTGACTGAGGCACTTCAGGTCCAACACTGACTAAAGCACTGGAGCACTGCAGGGAACTGCACTCCCTCTAGACCTGTTCACTCTGTACATGTCCATCTTTTAGTACAACTCAGAGCTATACCTCATTCAGAAGCTACTGGACGACAACGGCCAGAAGAGTACAGGGAACTGATTCAGGACTTTGTCACATTGGCCAATTTTACATGGGAGCTTTAATTCCTCTTCAATTCAGAATTAAAGTTAAATCTTCTTTAAACTGACCTTGTAAACACTTAATTCCTCATGCAAATTTAATTCAGAATTAAACTTAAATCCAAATTAGGTGGCTAGTTTATTTAAATTTTTAAATTCAGAATTAAACAATTCCTTTTTGTTGTAAAAACTCCACTTTAAGTTAACTCTTGTCGATCTGCGCATGCGCGACTTGCCGCGATGACACGCTGGTGACGACATAATCCAGGATGGCCACCCGGACTGGAGCCAAGACTATTTATTTGATAAAAGCCTTAAATAAACATGGATAAAATGAAAAGAGTGTATGGACGGAAGCATAAACATGAGGACATTCACACGGACACACCAACTGATTAAAAACACACATGGACATCGGCAAACGGAACAGGCTTCATCAGGGCATGAGAATCCGTTTATCACTCATTCAGTCGTTTTTCATTATGTAACAAAAACATGAAAAATGTACAGAAAACAAAAAACGAACACCTTCATCCATTTTCTCCATTACCAATTGGCCAAAGTACGTGACCCCGGAAGTGAAGCGTTACACATTCCGCGATATCTTTAGCTTTGCAACACTTAGGAGTCTAAATCTTCCGAAATGTCCGTGAGGAGGTTCTGTGCCCAACACCAGCTAAAGCAAAAAGGACACGTTTCTGATGCACAGCTGGAAGCAGTGATCTTGTCATGCCGAACTGCCGTTAGCATAGCCGTTAATGTTGGATGAGAGTACACTTCTGGGTCACGTACTTTGACCAATCAATAATGGAGAAAATAGATAAAGGTGTTCGTTTTTCGTTTTCTGTATGGAAGCAAGAGCTTGAATTTGAAAAACAAGGCGTTTTCCGTTTTTTCATTTTGGTTTTGGAAACAAATGTCAAATGAGCGTTTTTTTTAAAAAATTTTCATGGGTTTGTTACATAATGAAAAACGAATGATACGGATTCATGAGCTTCACTAATGACGCGCTAATTGTTATAAGTACATTTTTCACTCGATGTCCTGTATAATGGAAGTAAAGCAGCTGTAGCATTAACAGCTGGCTTTGTGTGACCAAAGTACGGTGTTCTATTTTCTTTCTCCGCTGCTCTCCGCGGAGCAAAGTGAAACAGTGTGTTAGTGTTGAGCTGCTGCTTCAAAACTACACTAAAAATAGAAGTGACAACAGTTCTTATTATGTGGTCTTCTATGTTGTAGCCAAAAAGAAAAGGTTTTTATGTGTGTTTTTTCCGATAGACGTGAATACGTCACTTTCACCCCGTCTAATTAGAGCCCTTCCCAACCCCCAGACCTAAAGCGAAATGGAATACAGCCGAATAAAGCAGTTTTCCATGTAAACCTCATTTCGGAATGACTATTTCTATATCTATCTATCTACTCCAGTTTTCTCACTCAGACATTTTTTTTTTATCTGATTCTCAGATCACATTGCTGTAACACACACAATAGGGAACAATATAATCTAGTTATCTATCATTCTTTTCTCCTAATCCTTGCATCATTACACCCTAATGGGACGTTACAGGCGGGACCTCCTGGGCATTACCAAGACATTTGCCCATAAACCCCAGCTTTGGAAAAGAATGACGGCTTCATTTGTCAAAACGTAACATGGAGATGTCAGGATGTTGACTCTGTTGAACAGAAGCAGTTCCCTAATTGGTGATCAACACTCATTAAAACTCTAGTACACTTACAGTGTGATCTGTCCAGACATTGTGCAGCTACAATGATGTAATAGTGCTCCAGTGTCAGCTGCAAAATACACACCGATTCTTCTTGAGAGAATCAGCAAAGACAAGATGGTTATATAAAGTTATTATATTTTTTTGTATTCTCTCAAAAGATAAAGTATTATTATTAATATAAGAATAGAGTTTCCACATATTGGAACAGCATATATGGTAATAGAAGTTTCTGATCCAACATGATTTTTATTTTCTTGGTATTTAAATGAGTTTACAAGCATTATCAGAATGGGTATTTGCTGCCTCACAGTTGAAAGGTTAATGCATTGACTTTTGGTGGATTTGATCCCTGTTACACTCGGTTAACACTTTAAAATGTGTCATAGGTTTGTTGGTGTTTCGAAATTGAGTGCAGATTTAAATAAATAAATGATGTAATATGTTTATTTGTTTTTAATTTGAGGTCTCAACTTTTACTCATTGGTAAACTCCTTGAAGATAAAATCCTTCCCAGTCCCAAAGTGGGTCATCCCCAGCTCTACAATAGTAGCATATTTTAGTGACTCCTTCTCAGCATGTATAACCTGCATTGTACCTAGAATTGTTGTTGTGGTCTGAAATTGGTTTGATCAGACCACAACAAGAGCTGTTATATGCGGGACAGACTAATACTTATTATTTTTTTTTACCACGTAACATAATAATAACAATGTATTTACTTCGTTATTTTAGGATGATTTCAGATGTATCTATTACTTCAAACACAGTGTTGATATTGTTGTCACTGGAATATAAGAAATAATAAATGAATTAAGGAACACGTTTGCCTTTAAGGAGGTTACGTGTTTAATTGTTTATTATAAGAACAAATTTGTTTCAAATAACAAAAACTTGGTACCTTGATTACCTCCACTAAGCAGGTAATATTTTCACAGGTGTTCATTTATTTATTTGTATTAATTGTTTGTTAGCAGGATTCAAAAGTACTTAGCACATTTTGACAAAGTGTTGCCCAAAGATAGACCTTACGCCATGGAAGATTCTGTTAAGTTTGAGAAGTGGATCCACATTCTGAATCAGCTTTAAAGATGGAAAAATATCTATCGCTTATCATTGTCGAAATTAAAAAAATAAAAAATTGAAAAAAATTGCTTGATTCGTACTTGATTGAACTTTATGAAATTTTATTTCACAGATATCACACATGTTAGCAAGGGTTTTAGGAATGGCACGGAATCATTTACAACCATTTTTCTTTTAGTATGCAGTAGGGATGTAACGATTAATCGTAAGGCAGTTAAAAATCGATTCATAGGTATCACGGTTGATATCACTTTTCTGAAAATTGAATCGCAGTACTTTTTTAACCAGCAGAGGGCGCTATCCACAAGTGTAGGCGGCGGGCGGAGTCTGCTAATACTTTCTTTCTGGCCGCCTTTACTCTTAAATATGTTAATAAATGATTAATTACCCCTTAAGCACTGAAAGAATATCTGTAATATTACTTGAATATCTGTGAAAGTCACGTTTTTCTATTAGCTCTGTCTGCTAGCAAAGCTTCTCTTCTTCACTGCAAGATATCTGCATGCCAACTGACCACTGTGTTACCAGCGCTCTCTGCTGGTCCAAACAAATATGACGTAAATCAGTGCAATCACGGTTTTTTTTTTAAAGTCCAATTGTTAAGGGACAAAATACGTTTTCAGTTGCACTTTTAAAAGAAAAAGAACTATTTATGCAGTTTTGCATTGTTTATTATAGAACCAGAATTGAAATTAATAGGCTTCATTTTCATTTGTATCATTCCTTTATTTATTTCATTCAAGATTTATTTTTAGTTAAATTGCATTGTTTTGAATAGTTTATCAAGGAATTCTTTTGACAATGAAAAATAAAAGGAAAATAGTACAGTATTTGTCTACAGTCCCATTTTGTAAAATAAATCGTGAGAGAATCGTATCGTGAATCGAATCGTATCGGGAGTTGAGTGAATCGTTACATCCCTAGTATGCAGTATTCTGTAGAAGGCCATCCAGCTATCCATTGTCATCTATACAGATAATTATTATTATGCATTTAGTTCCAACATGTTTTTAATTCTTATTATTCTGTTAAATTTGGATTTACAAATGTATGTCTATCTTGTCACAAGTAGACAGTGTTTTTGTTAAGTGTATAATTATTAGTTAAGAATGAAAATATGATTCTGAGTCCTAGTGTATACACCTTTACACTGTATTTGTTTATGTGAGGCACAGGTTTGGGTCATGACCCATCTGTTACCAAAGGCTGTTCTTGGCTTCATGCCAGTCTGTGAGAGCGCTGAGTCATGAACCTGCTGATGCTCGGAAAGATGCTGTGCTCCTTCTTCCCTCCTCATATTTGCAAAGGCATATTTAATTTTTATTTTTTTTTATCAGAATCTTAGAATAACTTCATAATTGGATTATAGTCAAAAAGCAGTATGCTGTGTATGTTACATAGGCAGAATGTACTCTTGTTACAAAGTGTTTATTTCTTTAAAATGTACCCATCCAAATGTGATCACTTGCTGAGATAATTTGGTTCTGCAGTTTTGTTGAAAAAAAAAAAAGTATAGCTTAAGCTGTGAATCAAATGGTCGATTTCTCCTGTACAAGCTTTATTTGTTCTACTTCAGAGGCCAGCAGTGACAGATCACTGTGATGCTGTCTTTCACCACTCATTTACAGTGAGCATGTATGACTTTATGGTCATGAGTCTGTCGACGTGTAAAGCTCAACAACCCTGAACTAATGTGCAGCAGCTGTCAGATCCTCTGCACAACAAACATTCCTCTTATGATTCAGTTGACCACTAAATCAAAAACACACCTTTTGAGAACGTCAAAGTGAATTATCATGAGTTCAGAACAGTGTTGACCAAAAGATGTCTGGTCATTGCTTTGCAAAGGCGCTTAAGTACTTCATTTAAACTAATTAATTTCAAATATATTTGACAGCATTAGTAATTAAGTAAACCATTAAGGTAATGAAAACATTCATGTCTACATAATGACAAAAACAAATACTCAACATTACACATTCTAATTAGTTTTAAAATTTAACAATTGAAGCATGCTATTGGTTGAAGTAGGTCATTCACGTGTTTGAAGGGCTCTTACGTACCTACCTCACTAAGTGTACCGTTGCATTAAAGCAGTTACAATAATTGGCTTCTTGTCAAAGTTGGATATTTCACTGCAGCTTGTAGGTATATTGAATTGATTTAGCTGAGGTTTTATTGTTCACACACCAACATTGTATTTTTCTCCTAGTAATGCATGTCATGCAACTTGCTCTTTGCAATTATACAAAATGTGATTGGATTGCAAAAACTGCATATTGTGTCTGTTTGGTTTGAATTTTTGAGTGTAGTTGAATGTTGTTAGGAGGGGTTTATGTAATTTAATTGTTCTTATGCAAATGACAATAAAGGCTTCTATTGTTCTATTCTATATACCAAACCAAAATCATCAAGATTTAAAAAAAAAAAAAAAAAAATCTTTTTTTAATTAGTGATCTTTAAACTATATGCAAATCAACGTCATATTTAAGTATCTTCCATTCATGATTTTATTCTTTTCTGCTTGCAGGGGGATGTTCCTTTTCTGGAGTAAGGCCACAGGATTCTGAAGTGATACTGCTTGCAAAAAATTGTGGGCTGTTTTCCAAGAGTCAGACATAAGTTGATTTGTGCTTGGCTCACCTACGCTGTCTCTCCAGCCAACTACTCCTTTCACTACATGACAAAAACAGTCGACAAGATTGCCATCCATGGTTTCTGCCCTAATCAAGACTATATCATCCTACATTGAAAAGATTTGCAAAGGAATGTTTACAAAGAAATTGGCAAACACAATAAAGAAGAAAGAGAGAATTGAGAATAAAGAGTCGAGATTGGCCACTGATTTACAAGCACACAATCCAAATATCTCCACCACACTAAAGACTACGGTCAAAAAGATTTCCAAATGCTCTTCGGCACGTAACATATCTCTAGAAGATGAGGATGGAAAGAACGATTGCTCTTCTTTGTCCCCCACTTTCAGTTATCGTGTAGCTATAGCAAATGGACTCCCGAAGAATTCTCTTCTTTTGAACAATAATGAAAATATTTTTCCTGAAGTTCTTTCAAATGATAGTAGTGTTTCTGACTCTTTGAGTGAGACGAAACCTATTCGAAGACTGGATGAACACAAATCACACACAATGCCAGTAAGACGAAACAGAAAGAGCCTCATCAGTTTGGCTCCTTCTGACGGCAGTTCAGAAGGGGAGCGAGTGGAGCGGTCTAGTCTACAAACACTTCGGCTTGGTGCCCTGCGCAAGTTAAGAAAATGGAAAAAGAGCCAAGAATGTGTCTCTTCAGACTCTGAGGTGAGCAACTGGAGAAAAACCTTTGGCATCCGGAGCAAATCCCTGGATCGTGCTGGACGGCAACAAAAAAGCTCTACCTTGGAACCTGGCTCTTCCTCAACAGGTTGCATCAATCAAACCCAGGATGTGATGGAAATGATCTTTAAGGAGCTTCAGGGAATAAGTCAGATAGAGACAGAGCTGTCAGAGCTTCGTGGCCATGTAAATGCCCTAAAAAGCTCAATTGATGAGATCTCCAGCAGTGTTGAAGTAGTTCAGAGTGAAATTGAACAGCTACGGTCAGGATTTGTTCAGTCAAGAAGGGAAACACGTGATATCCATGACTACATTAAACAAATTAGCCACCAGGCCAATAATTCAACTTTGCGGTTCCTCAATGTTCCAGAAGAAAGGTCAGAGAAAACAGAGACTGTCATATATAAAATATTAAAAGATAAAATGGGTCTCACTGAAGCCCTTAAAACAATTAAAATTGAGCTTGCTCATCGGCTAGGGCAGCAAAGAGAATGTTCCAATGCAAAACCTCGCCCTATTATAGTCATTTTTGCAACCCCTCAGGACAGGGATGTTGTCTTAAAGAAATGTTATAAACTGAAAGGAACTGGAATTATAGTCACTACTGATAGTTTAACTCATGATGGAAAAGAGAAAAAAGATAAAATGATTTCATTATCACAGACTTATGAAAGCATGGATATAAAAGTCTCTGGAAAAGACAAAATAGTAGAAAGTGATGACTGGGACTCAATGGACAGTGATAAAGAGTTAGATGAGTTAAGCAAAAATAAATATGCAATGGTAATTTCCAAGCCCGTTCACAAAAGCAAATCAGAGAAGAGGAGGTCCCATGATCATAGCAGATCTGGAGATGATACAGGCTACGCAGGCACAGTTCACTATGCTGATGACTCTTACTATGACACAGAGAAGCACGGAAAGGCTTACTACTCTGATTTGACACCTGGCTGGCTGTCCCAAAGTGACTATTCAACCCCAAAGCTAAGTCGCTCTGAGTCTGACTGCTCAAAACTTTGCCAATCATATTCAGAGGACTTTTCAGAAAGCCAATACTTTACACGGGCAAATGGCTATACGTTGTTGTCCTCCTCAGATCAAGAATTGTGGCAAAGAAAGCAAGAAGACATGGCCTCCTCTTGGTATGCTAGTCCTAGTGATAATCTCGGTCACGATAATCAAACATATGAACACAATGAAGGCGAGACTACAGAAACAATTGACAGTGGGGTCAGCAATGGACTTGTTTGCATGTCTAGAGATAGAAGCCACTACAGTGGCTCCCAGCCTTCTTTGCAAGGTGACCTGTCACCATGGAAAGATTGGCATCATTTGGAGCAGGGCACTGACTCTGGCTTGGAAGCTTCTATTGAAATTACAAGTCCCTTTGACCCATCAACTATTCCTGGTTTTCCAGAGAACATCACAAAATGCCAGGAAGTTGATTTACAATTTGAAGGAGATGAAGAATTTATGATGCTTGATAGAGAAGTATTACCACCCATAACAACTCACATTATTGCTCCCGTCACCGAACGGGAGACTGTAATTAAAACATCGTCCCGACATTCTAAAGAGGGATGTAAGGTAATTCCAAAGGAAAGCACCAAAGTATCTTCTCAAGAAATTTCTAAAACGGCTCCTAAAACAACACACAAACAAAACAAACCCGTTGCGAAAGAAGAAGCTAATAAAATACTGCCAAAAGAAGCTCCAAAGGTGTCTGCTAAAGTTACACCTAAAGTGCAGACCCCCAAAGCAGTTTCTAGAGAGCCAGCTAAAGAGTTGTCAAAACATGCAACTAAAGAACAGTCTCAAGCCCTTCTTAAAGACAGTGTTAAAGTCACAGCAAAAGACACTACAAAGGTAAAAGTTAAAGAAGCACCGAAAGTGACATCTAAATTGTGTTCCAATGAGCCAACCAAAGTCACCTCCAAATCAGCTCCAAAAGAAGTACCAATAGTTACTCCAAAAGTAAGCCCTAAAGAGTCACCTAGAGACAGTCCTAGACTAACCCCACTGGACACTCCAGTCTCAACTCCTGTCTCAACACCTAAAGAGTCTCCTAAACAATCCCCTAAAGAGTCTCCTAAAGTATTAGTCAAAGAGCCACCACCACTTACACCCAAAGAAGGTCCAAAGGTTCTTGCTAAAGAGGTAACCAAGGAATCTCCAAAAGTACCACAAGAAACACCAAAAGAGATTCCTAAAGTACCATCCAATGACACTGCTACAATACCTGTTAAAGAAGTAGCCAAGGATCCACCTAAAGAAAGCCTTAATGTTGTTTCAAAGGAGAATCACAAGGTGATCTTAAAAGAACCCGCGAAAACAACTGCCCCATCAGAAACCCCTAAAATACTATCAAAAGCTCCAGTGGATGCTCAAAAAGATACTTCTAAAAAAGTTCCTAAAGAAAAATTCCCAGAGCTTGATGTAAATCATAGCTTTCACCAAGCTCCGAGCAAATCTTCATCAATGTATCGTAGTCAGAGTGAGATTCGAACAGAAAAGGTTGAGGAGGTTCCCAAGTCGTGGAGCAGTAGACTTAGTATAGATCTTAGTGAAAAATCTTTTGGTTTTGGGTTTGGATCCACCCTGCAGCGAGCAAAGTCTGCTCTAGAAGTTGTATTGAAAACTGGTTCTCCGACCCCTGCTCCTCCTGAAGAGCAAACAAACTCCTCTTCATTTATGGGGCGTTTCCGCACCTTGCCAACTCCCAGTTCAAAGACTTCATATACTACAGTGGAATCAGAAGTGAGCAAAGAGCCTGTCATCAACAAGGCTCAAAAAGAGAGAAAAAGTCCAGAGGTTGTGAAACAACCAGTGGATAGTGAGAGTGACTATGTGGAAGTAATGGAGCAAGTACTTGCCAACTTAGAAAATAGAACTAATACTAATGACACAGATGTTACAGAAGAACCTTTGGAGTGTCAGACTTCCCAGGACTATGATGAATCTGAAGATATCGAAACCTCTGAAAATATGCAGGCTTCTCAAGATATTGAGGCATCTCAAGATTTTGAAGCCCCAGGTGACAATGAGACAGTTAAAGAGACACAAGTTTTGGAATATGATTGCAGTTTGGAGGAGTACTATGATAAAGAATTAGGTGAGGACGATGAAACTCAGCTCACTGAGGACACTGCTGAATATGATGCAATGGTGGAATATGTTGATATAGAAGAACCAGATGAGATGGAAGACAACGACTTGACAGAGGAGATGGACGTGGGTGATGAAGAGTTAGAGGAGGTTGAGGAGATAACAGAGGAACCTATAGAGGTGTCTGAAAAAGTGGAAGAGCAGCAGAAAGGTGAAAACAAAATTGCTCCAGAGGAAGAGAAGCCTGAGGAAACCCCACCTAAGAAGCGTGTAAGACCCACATTTAAGGAAGCAGCTTTGAGGGCCTACCGGAAACAGATGGCTGAACTGGAGCAGCAGATCCTGGCAGGAGGTATGACTCTTCTTTAATCAGTGTTCATCAATGTCACTTTTTATACAATTTTTATTCATTTATACACTTTTTCTG
Source organism: Gouania willdenowi (assembly GCF_900634775.1). Taxonomy (NCBI): domain Eukaryota; kingdom Metazoa; phylum Chordata; class Actinopteri; order Blenniiformes; family Gobiesocidae; genus Gouania; species Gouania willdenowi. The sequence goes on along the minus strand of NC_041046.1, from coordinate 18,597,120 downwards.
ACTTTTTGTTGTGAAAACTAAAATTATTGTTAATTATTCAATAACTTTCTTGATACTGAATTGTAAAACCGAGTGTAACAGGTAGTTGGCCTCTCATGTCAAAAGGTAAAAATTGCACTGATTAGCTGATTTTTCCACATCAAACAAAAGTATCTTTGTTTCTTTAAACACAGTGGGAGTATTTTCATATTAATGCATTTGAAGAAAAGATCAGGACAGGAAACTGGGTAATTTTAAATAGTTGATTTATTGATTGATGAAGGCACAAGTCTTTGACCTTCTTGAAGGGTATCTTTGATATAGCTATTGACTTAAAGCTAACATTTGCAGAGATGGGTGTCTCTTTGATAGTGGAAATAACTTGTTCCACTGACCTTGTATTCTAACTCTTGTGGCGCATACTGAATTTTTATGCATTAGACTTACTTTCTCTGAAGGTTTGTCATTTAGGATAAAAATTGAAGAAAATCTTTAAAATAGTTGACTTTCAAAACTCATTTTCTGTTCCAAAGGAAATAAAGTTGGACTCTTTAAAGAGTCATTGTGCAGGAAGAGAGTTAAAGCAGATAGAAACATTAGACTGTCCATTTTGAGCCATTACCAACAAAACGTTTTTTGTTTTTCATTTGTTATTCTACAACATTGTGGCAGAATAATGTTGCCATTGTCTTGTATGGTTCTCAGTGTAATTTATTTACCAAATACAATTGTTATTGTTTTTATAGGTCATGGATCAAAAGAAGCAGTTTCATGACTGCAATCAAATAAGAAACAATGGGAATATCCTCTGTTACTTAAAATCCTAAAGCTTTTGACCTACTTAATGAAGCTGGGACTGTTATGGTTTAGGAGAGAAATATTCTACATCATTGTGATCAGTATTACACACTCACAAACGGCTAAGATAAAAGAAATGTCAATTTCCAGCAGAATACATTATTTATTTCACTCTTGTTCGATAATGAACTTGTGTATTTTGGGACAGAAATTGCCATCTGTCACAGTGTTATTTGACATTTAAAGATAATATTTGATTGATTGAAATGTGTATTTCTAATGTAAAAAAAAAAAAAAGAAAAATATTCAACAGATATTTTCTTAATGGATTTTAAACCAGGCTCTAAATATACAATGTTTTAATATTATGTGCTAGGTTTGATTCAGACAGACTATTGACTCTATTACCTGGAACTATCTGTTATGACTGCTCGAACCGAGGGTATGAATTTCATCCTGTGTAGATTTATCTGTCACTTTTGGCTGAGTATCGTCCCTATTTGAGGGTTTAAAGAGCTGATGTCTCATTGAATGAAGAGTCCAGTCTCCACCTTTTTTAAAGCTAACTGCTGAGCTGTGAAGGGTAACAGGCAGCATAATTCTGTTTCTGATTGATATGGGTCACATACACATAGTAGCATTATAGCAAGTATTCAAAATGGGATTAAACACAGATCTCAAGAGAGAAAATAAATAAATAACAGTGTTTTGTGTAGATAACTGCTATAAACTAAAAGTTACAGGACATTTCATTGGAAAAAGAGCTAACCATTTGTACTAAGCAGTGTGCCAGTATTTTTTTTTAGCTATTCTGCAGAGTTTATTTAAAATACGCTTCACTTTTTAAATGTGGATGGGCTGATTTGTCTGGTTTTCCCATCCGATATTCTGTTTAAGTTTTTCTTATGTATGCGATTTCACATGAGCAACCAAATGTAAGGCCTATTTCCTGGTCTTATTATTTAGAGTGACTGGACCTGCTTAGTGCTAATTTACTAAAGAAGCCTCTTGGGTTAGAGGTGAAACTTACTCAAGAAAACTATTAGGAACGCCACCTGAGAGCGGCCACGTGAGCGTGATCACTGCTTCACAGCGCATTGATCAAGGCTGATGTCCTGCTGTTCCCCAGTCTTGCTGTGTACAGATTGCTGGGGGTTTTCTTCCTGGTTATTTAGCGTCTTTTTAGTGTTGCTTTAATCACAATAGACAGTTAATGGAAACACAAACATCATCAGTTACAATCAATACATATTATGTGTATTTCATAATTTTATTATAAAACTGTGTAAAATGGCCGCAAATGCAAGCCCACTCTGTAACCCACTTAATTATCTTGATGGGTTCATTTCTCCTGTCGCCTCTCTGTGTTCATCCTGCATGTGCTCTGAAGCATGTGGGCTGGTCTATGTGGGAACTGTGTAGGGAGTCTCAGCAGAGCTGTTTCTCCTGCCAGGCCTAACTTCAGCTATAGCTACAGCAGCGTCTGTATTCAGATGCTAATTCACAATCCCAAAGGCATTCTCTAACCAGGGCAGCCTTGCTTAGAATATTTATAGAGGTCTGCTGCTCGTGAAATTTGCTGTTTGCTCCCGGGAAAGCAACGTAGATAGACCCTCTTTACGCTTAGCGCACAATTTTTCAAAGTATGGCTTAGAATAATGCATTTTGTCTTTAGTGATGCTATCAGATCCCTTCTGAATCCATATTGTTAAAGGACAGTGTAAATAACAATGCTATCCATGACAGTTTAGATTCTCTTGCAAATTATCAAAAGGTATAGAATTATCCTTAGAAACATTTTCCAGTGTGGGGGTTAAGCACATTTTTTTCACCTAATTGAATATGAATATTAGGGATGCACCGAAATGAAAATTTGTTGCAGAAGCCAAAGCCGTATGAAATATAAACGCTTGGCCGAATACCGAATAATACTGAATATTGAATGCGGGTTTTCAATTTTTTTTTTCTTAAATAGTGCATAAATATCTTAGAATACATTTTTAGACGTGTTTTTAAAAGATTGTAAATGTTTATTGAATGTTCTGACATTTTTTAAATATTCCAGTAGCCTATGCTTTTCATAAAAAGCACAACAAAGTTTTTCCATTTATATTAGCCATTAAAATAAAACAAAAACATGCATTCCAAAAAAAAAACTAAAGTGCATTAAAGGGGAAGTATGATGAAGAAATCACTTCATAATGGTTTTGCTACAGTGATATAGATCCCTTTAGCCTCATTCAGAGGGCCAGAGTTTCCTCCCTCCCTTGTTATCTCACAATTTGTAAAAAGTCAGCTCCAAACGGATGAGTTGGATTTTGCCCACGTTGGTCAGGTGGCATCACCTAACACGCCTCCTAGAATGTGAGCTCCTCCCTCGCCAACTATCCAGCAGCTAAAACAAACACTGCGGTTTAATATAGAATATATATTATACTTTATTGCCATATATGTAAATGCAAACTGCACTACTTTTTCTGTTGCCGATCGTGTTGGGAGTCACTGCTTGGAGCCACGGACCCATTGCTTACACACATCAGCTGTTAGCACATCGTGCTAATGCTACACGAGCCTATGCAGGGAGACCCTACATCACTTGTAAACTGAGGAGAAATGATCGGGATGTTTACCGATTTGTGGATTTTAAGGAGAAAGTCCGTCTGTGTTTGTGTGTAGAAAGGCGGAGCTACTGCAGCTGCTCCTGCTGCTCTGGTTCTGCAGCAACGCGCAGACACTTTTCCGACTCAAAATCACTGCACGTTGTTTGATTGCATCATTGCGTCACACACAACTATTCAGCCTTGCTTTTAACTCACTAAACCGAAGCCGAATGTTGCTTTTTTTGCAATATTCGGCCCAATATATTCGGTGACTGAATATTTGGTGCATCCTTAATGAATATGCCTCCTGTCATGTTATGTTATTCATTTTGTTTAAAATTTCCAAATAAATAACTGATGTGACAATATTCTGCCACTTTAAGTGCTTAAGCCTAAATCATGCTTCTGTGTCACGAGCCACGGCGTCGCTCCTCTGTAATGTACCGCCATGCTGCTAGGTGGTTGTGGCTGTGTGTGGTTGTTTATCTTTTGGTTACAGTAAACAATGTTTTATGTCTTAAGCATCTTAAAATGCAATTTCTTTTGGGAATAATACTTACCTAACCATGTGTGTATGTGGTTAGAAACAGACATTGGTTGTGTTCAAAATCGTATACTAATGTACTACACATACTAAGTCTGATGTCAAAATGTGCATGCGCACTACCGGAAAATTAATTTTTGCCAGTTCCACTGTGAGTTTTGCTCCTTCCGCCATGCTGAGATTGAAAATTAAATTTCAAAGCTAATGTTCAAAGCTAATGTTATTTGACGAGTGCTAAATGGCCCCCTTTTTTTGGGGGAAAAATGTACAACTGCTCAATATACGAGGCAGGAGAGGTTCCAACGCCACAAAGAAAGGATAAACAGGTTAATCTTCTTCATGGTGAAGGGTGATTTATTTTCCAAAAAAACATGATTATAATATACATTGCAATAAATAACAGTTAACCTAATCTAACTTCACACGAAATAAGATGTTGCATTCATATAAATCTGATCATGACAATCATTTTTTATTTAATTGGTCGATTTTTTTTTTTTATCGAAGGTCGACTGATGTGATGCTTTAAGCATTTTTAAAAATCCGTACAGCAATCTCTGTGCATGGCTAATCCAGCACGGATACATCTCAGTATGTCGTAGTCACATACTGAGATTGTAAGAGAATCTCATTACTAAGGTAAACTGTTTGAGTGTACTTCTGTACTGTGATTATAACCCTAACCCTAACATAATCCAATAAACAAATACAACATGTGTACGTTCACTTTGAAAACAATAATCAATTATTCATTTTTTAGCAAAAATTCATTTTCCGGTAGTGCGCATGTGCGCATATACAATCTCAGTACGATACGCACTCAGTACATGACACCGGCTTCAAGCTAAAAGTCAAACATTCCCTTTTCAAAATAAAAGCATCTCTTTTTGTCCTCCATTAGATTTTTAACGCTTTTGTAAAGAAGTAAACCGGAAGTTTTGTCACTAGCACAACGGCTCTGAATATCTCTGAAATGTCGGCATGAAATGTGTATATGTGAGTTTTATGGATCAAATGACCACATGTTAATATTTTACTTGGTCACTTTCTCGCTTAAAATGGTTTCAGAACTTTCAAAGGTAAAGATCAATTAGGGCTGCTCGATTATAGAAAAAAATGAATCATGATAATTTTAGTCATAATTGAAATCACGATTATTTGTCAACCAAAAAATTATTTTTTTTTTGTACAAAAAAACATAAAATATATTCTTTAAACATAAATAAAATCCTTCAAACACTAAAATCAAGTATGTTCACTTTTGCACAAAACAAAACACTTCTTACACGAGATGTCTTTGCTCTAGATGGAAGCCATAGCAATGACACCAACATTGAGTGCTGAGACAGTTGATGATCTTCTGGATGAGTATAATAGAAACGTCTGTAATGTCATAGATGTGGTGGCTCCAATCAAAACTAAGAGAAAACCAAACACACAGAAAACACCTTGGAGGAGGACTGAGATAATGCAGAATTTGAAATCTGACTGTAGAAGAGCTGAGCGTAAATGGAGATCAAGAAAACTCCAAATTCATCTAGAACTGTACAAAATAAGTCTGCGAAAATTCAATGATGGCTTGTTCAAAGCAAGGCAGCAATACTTTTCTGAAATTATTGCCAAAAATGTCAACAACTCTCGCACGTTGTTTTCTGTAATTGAAAAGCTCACAACCCCCCCAGATCAGATAGCCCCTGAATTACTGTCAGCTGGAAAATGCAATGAATTTGCTGTATATTTCAATGAAAAAATACAATCAATAAGGTCAAACATCAGAACAAACCAGCAAAATCACAAAAAGCTTGAACAGCTTCAACCACTGAGGGATGAGTCAACTACAATGTTAGAGTTTATTACAGTGAACCCAAAAACAATAGAGGAGACTGTTCAGCAGCTGAATCCATCAACGTGTTGCCTTGACACAATACCCTCAAACTTCTTTAAAACTGTTGTAAAGTCAATTGTCACTGATTTGTGTCAGATTATTAACTGCTCATTCCAATCAGGCACCGTACCAAAATCCCTGAAAGTAGCTGCTGTGAAACCGCTGTTAAAAAAGAGAACACTGGATGCCTCTATACTGGCTAACTATAGACCAATCAGCAACCTTCCATTCATGGCCAAGATCATTGAGAAGGTGGTCTTCAACCAACTGAGTCAATTCTTAACATTCAACAAAATATTTGATAAATTTCAGTCAGGTTTTCGTTCTCATCACAGCACTGAAACTGCTCTTATCAAAGTGATCAATGACATAAGGTTGAACACTGATTCAGGAAAAGTATCTGTTCTCATTCTGTTGGATCTAAGTGCTGCATTTGACACTGTAGATCATACAATTTTGTTGCACAGATTGCAAACATGGGTTGGACTAAATGGAAAAGTAATGCAATGGTTTAAGTCATACTTGGAGGAGCGAAGCTATTTTGTAAGCATTGGAAACTTTGAATCTGACAGATTACCAATGTCCTGTGGGGTTCCTCAGGGATCTGTTCTTGGACCCCTTCTGTTTAACCTTTACATGCTTCCTTTAGGACAAATTTTACAGAACTGTAAGGTTGATTATCAGAGCTATGCAGATGACACACAACTATATCTATCACTGAACCCAGATGACCATGGTCCCATTGAGGTGTTGTGTGACTGTTTAGAAAAAGTAAACTGCTGGATGAGTGAAAACTTCCTTCAACTAAACCATGACAAGACGGAGGTGATTGTCTTTGGTAACAAGGAAAAGAGGACTGCTGTCAGCAATTATCTTGAGTCTCGATCTTTAAAAGCTAAAGACCAAGTCAAAAACCTTGGTGTTCTGATTGACTCAGATCTTACATTCAGCAGTCAGATCAAATCTATCACAAAAACAGCCTTCTACCACCTAAAGAACATCTCCAGAGTGAAAGGTTTAATGGCTCAGAAAGACCAGGAGAAACTGGTCCATGCTTTTATCTCCAGCAGACTGGACTATTGTAATGGTCTTCTGACAGGAATCCCCCAAAAGAGCATCAAACAGCTACAGCTGGTTCAGAACGCTGCAGCTCGGGTCTTAACCAGAACAAAGAGGTCAGAGCACATTACTCCAGTTTTAAAGTCTTTACACTGGCTCCCAGTCAGCCTCAGAATAGACTTTAAAGTTCTGCTGCTGGTGTATAAATCTGTGAATGGGTTTGGTCCAGAATACATCAGTGACATGTTAGTCAGGTATGAACCCAGCAGGTCTCTCAGATCTATGGACACAGATCAGATAGTGGAGCCCAGAGTTCACAGTAAACATGGTGATGCTGCTTTTAGTTGTTATGCTGCAAAGAAGTGGAACAAACTGCCAGCGGAGCTGAAGTCAGCATCCAATGTGAACATTTTTAAATCAAAGTTAAAGGCACTTTTTTTCTCTACTGCATATGATTGAGAGAGAGATTTTTTGTCATGTTGTTGATGTAATGATGATTTTACTGATGATTTTAATTGATTTTACTGATGTTCTTATTGATTTAAATGTTCTTATTGATTTTAAACAATTGAATGTTTTATCATGTAAAGCACATTGAGTTGCCTTGAGTATGAAATGCGCTATATAAATAAATTTGCCTTGCCTTGCCTTGCCTAGATCTTCATCATCAAACCCGAAGAGTTCTCATAGAATTTCACTTGCCACTTGTTTACAAGGCGTTTTTGCTGTGTTTCTCCTGCCATATTTCAAGACCACTAGCAACAACTTTCCTCGTGTTGGCCTGCAGGCTAGCTTTGGCTTTGAGAGGGGCGGAACGGATGGGAGGAGCTTGCATGTGCACGGATTAAACAACTCAAAGTTAGTATTAATGTGTGTGCCAAGCTTTATTATTTGTAGATGTCCGAATTAGTGGATTTGTTTTATTTAGCGAATGAAACATATGTTAATGAAATTAAATAAAACATAATCGTTTTGTTGTCTATGATGTTATTTTTGTAATTGGGTGTAATAATCGAAATTGTAATCAAATTTTGATTAATTGAGCAGCCCTAAAAATGGAGATATTTAGCCTCAATGCGGTTATTGTCATTGTAAGTTCAAAATGAACCTTGGGAAACTTGGAAGTATACATCACAGGGAATGGTCACCATACTAGTCATACTAGCCGTACTAATAGTATATAGTAGACAGTATTTACTCATTGATGTGTAGTCTATAGCATGGGTTCCCAACTCGTCTCACCCTGGGACCCACATTTTGCTTTGGTCATTAAATCGCGACCCACTTTTTTTTTTTTTTTAAGAATGTATTTTTGTTTAAGTAGCTGTTGAAAACACACATATATAGTGTTTTTTAAAAATCTACATATTTTCCTGTGCAACATGTATTTCACAGCATGCCTAACAAAACAAAAGTTTCTTTCAAAATAAAAGATAAGTCCGACATGAGAGACATTAAGTATTTATTTATTTTTTGCCAGCTGTCTGCGACCCACCCTGTACAGGTCCGCGACCCACTTTTGGGCCCCGACCCACCAGTTGAGAATCACTGGTCTATAGTACAATAGTATGCAATTTTGAACACAGCCACAAACTCCAAAACGTGCGCTTTATTATTCAATATAAATATATACAAAGTGCCAACATTTGGTATAAAAACGTACTACTTTCATGTATCAGGCTTTAAACACTTCATGTTTGCGGTTCTCTGTAATCGGAGGGTTACCGGTTTGGTGACACTAGTCATCACTCTGTCCCTTAACCCTAACTCCTCGTGTTGTATGTCACTTTGGATAAAAGCATCAGCTTAATGAAATTGTAATTGCAATTGTAATTAATATTCATTTGCTTTTCATGAAACACACATCCTCTGTTTTTGATGAAACACACAAACACACTGTAGGTACAGAGACATGGCAGACAACCGGTAATAACAGAAAACACACACCTTTTGTCTTTGAATGACTCTGTTCAGCAGTGATTCACTTGTGGTGTAGCCTCAATGTTCCGCAAAATGTAAAAAAAATGGCGGTGTCGACAGAGAAATGAGCATCTGAGCAGACCAATCGTAGCCCTTGCGGGATCCGCATTGCTTCAATGGCGCTAGGGGTCTGCGTTGACGCAGAGGACCACGCGTAGCTACGACAGCAACATGAAACAGAAGCATGGTGATATTGGGTTAAGGAAATAGTGGTTAAACTGTGCTCCCATTGTGTTTTGATTTATTTTTGATAGTTATATCCATCAAGGAGGTAATGTTTTCACCATCGTTTAATTCTTTTTTTTGTTTGTCAGGATTACATCAGAAGTAATTACCAGATTTTGACAAAAGTTTAACCAAAGATAGACCTTATGCCATGGAAGATTCCATTACATTTGGAGGGGATCCAGATCAATATACTGATTGTTTAGATATGTTTGAAGAATCAAAAAATCCCTATCTCATCATTTGTGAAATTTCCATAATGAATATCTCGGTTTGTAATCGACTGATTTTTAAGAAATTTGACTGTTATGTCGTGTTGTTTCTGGACCAGATTAGAAATACTCATTTTATTATGATTTTTCAAAAAAAACAGGGGGTGCCCATACATTTGGACCTACTGTATTGGTAATTATGGGGATTGAGATTTCTTAAAAGCCTTTATAGAATGTCTGATCATGGTACCATGATCAGGATTAATGATCCAGATACAGTAACTTATAATAATAATAATAATAAGAACAAGAATTTCTGTCAAAGAGGAGATTTGATGCAGAGGTTTGCGCTTTCTGAGTGCTCTTGGTAAAAATGTGATAGTCTTATGCTCAGGTCTTCTCAAAGTATAATCAATGTTTAAACAAGTTGTGCCAACTCAAGTCTTAAAGTCCCAAATCATTGAGTTTTGATAGACAATATCTTACTTCCATAAAATAATGCACTCAATTCTAAGATGGCACATTTACATTTCTGCTGATTGCATGAAACACTTTTGTCCCCCTAGCATCTGTAGATATATGTGAGGCTCAGGTTGAGTTTAGTCATGGGGAAAAATGCAAATATTTCCAGCTTTTTAGTGTTTAGCCATCTGTACCGTATACTATAATGTATATCCCCACTGCTAGCAAGAAGGTTCCATCTGTTCCAGCCTTCTGAGTTTGCTTGTTATTGGCTGGACTTTTGCCGAGTAGCCTACGTTGATTATGGTTTTCGCTAAATAACAAACATGTTTGAAATCTGGATTTCTGAATTAACTGTCCATTGTATGATCTTGTAAGAGATTAACTAGATCCATTGTAACTAGGCCTCACCATGTTAAGCATATAAGATGGATGAGTGGATTGTTGCTATATATAAATATATACACACACACATATGTTATGCTATAACAAAACAATTGCAATATGACACTGCAATACACACAAGCAATTGCTACACATGGTGTTCACTCTTTGGTCAATGCCTGTGTGTTATTGGCAGACCACACTGTACTGTTAGGCAATGTGTACTGATCGTGTTTCAGTTATCAGTCACACACCTGTTCCTGACTTGTTTTTTTAAATTACATTTGCCATTTAAAGAAATAAAAACACAGCAGAACTAAAAATCCATGAAAACTTGTTGACCATTGCCAAAAAAGCTGTGATCACAAGTCCCAAAAAAGCTTTGTATTAAGTCAATAATTTTAATTCATGTAGTGCCAAGAAAAAAATAGCAACTGCTAAAGACCTTGCAGTCTTGCAATAAACCGGTGAGAAACCCAACAAGTCAATTCCCATGTGTGCAGTGGAGAGGAAAATCTTTTTTTAACCTCCAGAAACCTTGGAGTGAGCCAGAATTGAATGTGAGCGCCCATCTCCTATGAGTGGATGGAGTGAGTCGAGAGCAGACATAGGAAAGGATAGCGCCTAGAAACCACACATTGTGTGATTTAACTTTTTCAGATGCATGCTAGAGAACTTAGTGGTATAACCTATAAGTTGTTTTTCTTTCGGCTAATGAGTTTTCAAGTCTACGAGTAAATCTGAGACATTAAACATAAACAACAAGTACATGCCAACCTCTGGTAGCATCTCCAGCAATCAAGTGTTTGTCGTAACTCTCTTTTCTCTTTTGAGAATAAGTAAAAGTTAGGAAAGCCACCAGAGGTTTAACCATCTATCCATCCATCCATTTTCTGACCCGCTTGTTCCTGTTTTTCAGGGTCGCAGGGGTCTGCTGGTGCCTATCTCCGGCTCACACTGGGTGTTAGGCAGGGGAGGTTTAACTAATAGTACATTATTTTATGAAATGCAATCTCTTGCCAGACTTAAATTGTTAATTTTTTTTGAGCATCATCAAAGTGTTTAGGGAAAATCCAAATGCCAGTCCTAATGTTGAACTGTGACCTACATTTACTGACTCTACTAAATGAAATATACTTAGTTATATAGAGCTATTGAATAATTTGTCATACTTATTGGTAAGCTGACCACTCATGAATGATCAGCACAGTTCTATCTATTCTTTGGGAATTGCAAATGAAGAAAATGAACTTTTGAACAAAGTATGATGTGTAGCTTTAGATATTTTCTTTCATCTTGCCAGGCTATATCTCAAGTGATTTCATCAGTCTTGCCGTAATCAGGCCTTTTAGTGGCTATTGACATTGAACTCAGTTGTCCAAAATATGTGGTTGAATCAATCTTTGTCAAGTTTTTATAAGAAACAAATCAATGTAGCAAGCTCTTTCGGTGCCCCATTCTGTGTGTAACCTAATTTGGCTGTGGACCCATTTGGTCAATGGTCAGGCCCCAAAGCAGTTGTCTGACAGCAGGGGCACCAGCCCAAATCTACTGATTGTGTGTGTTTGTTACTGTGAGCACATTTTTAACAAAGGCAACCTGGAAGAGGCAGGAAGTAAATAATCATGATAAAGTAGATTAATGCACATTTTAAATTAAGACAAAAATGTGTGTTTTTAACTGTTACTAATACTTGTAGCATAAATACGTTTTTATCTATTAATCAAGATCATTGTTGCATCTACAAATAAAAAAAATGGTCTATATATTCTGTATTAAGTTAGTTAACATGTGTGAATGTGTCCAATTCTTAATGTTTGACTGCCTTAATTATCTTAGAGTTCAGTTTATTGGCCTGTTGTTATCATTGTACCATGTTTCTTTTTAAGAAAAAAAAAAAAGCTTTTCACTATTAGCAGGATACGGTGAATTAACTTGGTTGAACTTTTTAATTCTGGACTACAAGGAAAACAAGACGGGGTTTATTTAAATATGGATGAGTACAACTGCTTGCTAAATAACCGTCTTTTAAAAACAACTTAAGAAAAACCTTTACACCACATAACACAATATCATCGTTGAAATAAAAGCATTTTCAATTTCAGCCCATCCATAAACGCACTCATTATGAAAAGATCTTCTCTGGTAGTGAACACTAATAGCGTTAGAAAGCACTTTGGATAAAGGCATCCGTTGTACTGTGCTCTCAGTCAACAAGCACGATTGTTACTTTAATGATCATCAATTATTATTTTTCATTTCAACGAGTGGTGACGTTGGAGTGGACAGAGAACAAATCTAAGTGAAAGAGACACAGGTTAGATTAAAGCACATTTTAGCACCACACAAAGTGGAGTGCTATCCAACCGCTGCTGTACAGTATGAGTGATGCATTCACTTCATATGAACAACAAATGCTCTATTCTGTTGTTTCAACCAGAGTAGCAACTTGATCCATGTCTTGTGAACAGCTGTTTCCTCTTCGTAACACATTAGATCACAATTATGCAGCTATTTATCACTCATGGATCAATAGCACAGTAATTACACCTTCTGTTGTGTTCAGTCACATGGCTTACTCTCTTGCACTCAAAACAACATGATACGAAATGGTTGTGCTTTAACCTGTTAACCAAGATCATTTCTTATCAGATAAAATGATAGTGTATGCCTCATAGATCAATGTCTAGAACATCTCCAAAAAATTGTCAACATCTTCATCCTTAATATTCAGTTTGTTGACATTTTCAAGCATTGCATTGTGGGATGTGGAGTCTTGTAGCCGGATGCCTCAAAGTGTTTTTACTTCATTCTTACTGTGATTTCAGTTTTTTTCTTCGCCAGACAAGGAATACAGTAATTCTCTTTAGGGCAGATGCCGATAACGATTTTTTTTCCATCAGTCCTAGCCGGGGACCGATACGCACTGCCGATTTTCTTGAGCTGAAATTGGGAGCCGATACTACTTTTGCTCCCTCAATTTACGTCATAAAAATGTTGAGTCTCTCAGTTTTTTTAATGGAACATTTATTGAAATTAACAAAGGAACAACAACAAGTAAAAAAATTGAACAAAATATTAAAAACAGGTGACGTAGAACAAGAAAAATTAAATAATATTTCTGCTCTCTGTAAATGATGCGGATCGGGAAACGCAGCAGCCCGCATCGGCCAATGCCGATACACGTAAAAAGCACAAAAATCGGCCGATAATATCGGTCTGTCACTAATTCTTTTGACATCATTGTTGTGTTTTCTAGTTTTTTCCCAGTTTTTCTGTGATATCACAATGTGAATAAAAACACTTCTATACACCATCTCTGCAACTGCCTATCCCACAATGCAATGCGCAAAAATGTCAACAAATGTAACTTTCAAGCTGCCTTTTTAACCTCTTTCCTTTCTTTTTGGAGTAAATCTTGTTCGATCCAATGATCAATGAGACCTACACTATTATTGTATTTATTAAAATAATGATAACGGGTAGCAGCGTTAAAATATTTCCCTTGTCACCATTGGTCTGAGCTTACACTTTTGATTAATTTGAAAATATACAGTAACACTGCTCTAAGTAACAGTATTTGTGTCATAAGATTAATTCTAACTGCTCATTTTCATGTTTTTCTTTTGTCTTTCAGACATCAGTGCTTTGGATACTCAGGTTTTAAGTCAATGTTTTTTACAGTTGGGCACTTGTGATCTCATGTGTATGCACGTGTGTTCTGGTGCTGTGTGATATATATCTATATATATATATATATTTTTTTTTTTTTTTTGTGTATGTAAAATGGTCTTAAATTAGATATTTGGTCAGTGAGGAGGGAGCGTTACACAACAGGCAAATCTGCCCTGAAGCTGGGAGAGCGGCAGAACTGTTAGTCTTGAATCCACAAATTACATTGATGTGGAATAATTTGTTTTTTGCCTGTGGTGCTTTTCTCCCTCCTTCCTGTGCTGTTTCCCTATCTCTCATATCGTTTGTTGTCCTGAAATGACCCCAAATAGAACTCAGATATTATTACCTTAGTGTCTTAAACTGATACTGTGTTCTTCTCACTGCATGTAGCTCTTGTTTGCTTTGTATACCTTTTCCGTTGGTTGCCTGTGTTTGTTGTTTGACGCTGTTGGTTTCCTCTCTCTGCAGCCTCGCAGTATTTTGGATCCCAAAGTGCTTGGTTTGCAGTCTGGAGGGTGAGTGGTGGCTCATTTTCCCATGTTATTGCTTCACAAATAAACAAAACGGGGCTGTTCTGTTGTTCAGTGTTGTCATGCTGTGACACATATTGGCAAAATGTTAAAAGCACACTGATTCACTAGCAGGGTTCACCACTTCATCTTTTTTATTTTATGTGGAAGCTCTTTTATATCACTGATGGATTTTTGTAGACAAGATCTTACTTTCAGGCCATGGATTTAACAAACCCTGTGGGATGAAACGGTTTATGATCATATTTAGCCTTAATTACCCTTACACATGCTGCGAAAGTGCAGCCATCTGTAACATACATTGCACATACTAGCAGCCAGGGCACCCTGGTCAAGGCAAAAGCCTGTGCAGCTTGTCAAATTGTGTATCTTTGGGTCAAATCACTGATGTCGCCAAGGGGGCTGACAGAAAAGCTTGAGGAGCTTTATCTGTGTGGAGGCACATTGAGGTCAATAGAAAGGCTTTGACTGACAGCTGAGGTGATGCTACTGAGAACCTCATGGGAAAAGAAGAACAGAGTGAGGAAGCATCAACATGTGCACATGGGAGTTAGTATATGGAGATAGCACGAGGAGTAAAGCTGAATTCTGAGTGACAGTAACTGCTCTTAAAGCATTATGTGAAAATGTTTTGCCATCATTTGAACAAAATTCCATAATCACCTTTGAGTATATTGTAATTCAAAGTGTTCTGAGTGGACAGTGGACCACTGGACCTTTACATTTAGGCTTTAGAGATCCAGGAGCGTGACGCTAGATTTCAGTCAATCAGAGATCTAATCCAGAGTGCTCAATCAGCTGTTTTGCACGTTACTTTTAGCTGCACGACTGAAGTCAAGCGTGTTCACGTACCAATACGATACGTTTCATATCAACTTTTCCCCACTACCTGTCAGTTCTCTTGAGGATAATTTTTCTGCGCACAACAGTTACACGGCAAGGCAAGTGGAAAAAGGAAGACCAACGTGGAGAAGCAACAGTCTAAAGGCACAAACATACTCAGATGGAGCGGACTCACAGAGGTTCCTTTGACTCGGTATGTGGGGTGGACTGCAAGCGGTCCACTTTCAGTCTGATCGCAGTCTCGCCCACATACCGAGTTAGAGTGATAACAGGTGAGATAAATTGCTTGTAAACCTAAGAGAGGAGTATCCATGGTGGAGAGTGATACGTGCATTCATGTCAAAGTCTCAGTCTAAAACAGCAGAAAACTCTCCAATAACACAAGATAAAGTCCCTACATTTGCCACTAGTCTCTATTGAGAAAAAAGTCGCCGGGGCACCACAGTTGTGCGCATTCACGAGGATACCGGTAATGGATGGTAGGTTTCGAAACAGGGAGGGAAAGGGGGGAGTGTGGTTCTTTCTATACAAGTCTCACTATTCTACATACTGCAGCTTTAACTTGCCCTTCTCTCAAGCGTAAAATAATGTGTTCGACTGCTTTTTGCTGCAAAAAAAGTGACTAGTCCTGTCCTGGTAAGCATCTGGAATCTATGCAGCCATAGAAGATCAAAATGAAGATGAGAGTAAAAGCATGAGGTTGTGAGGAATGTGAGGCATATGAGGTGAAGAGGAAAAGGTAAGTCAGGTTAAGAAGGAGCCATGATCCATAGCGTGGGCTGACTGTGTAAATCATGACTCCTCTTTTCATTGCTGTAATGTCTCCCCCAGCATAGCATTATTATGATATTAATACATCTTAAATCTGTCTGCTTTTACAGGGTTGGCAGTATTCTTTACGGTATTGACAGCATGCCAGATTTACGCCGCAAGAGGACAATGCCTCTTGTCCGAGACCTGGTGAGTCATCTACCTCAACAAGGTTTTGTGTGATATATGTCAAAACTATTGAAGACCCCGTGTTATACCACCATAGTAGATTGATGGCTGGGGTGAGTATGGATCTTAGGGGAAGGGAAAACATTTTCACTATTAAAGCTGACTGAACACATAGTGCTTTGGAAAAACAGTGTTTATATACATATAAAGTTCTAGTATAATTTAGAATAAGTTCTAGATCAAGGGTTCTCAACATTGGGGTTGCAAGACACTGGGAGGGGGTCTCCAGATGCCTTCAAAAAAACTAAGAATATTTTTTATCACATTTTTGCTTATTCTTTTACATTTTTTACACCAAACTTGTCATATTTTAACTCATTTTTTATACTTTTTTCATGCCATATTTTTGCTACATTACTTTCATTTCTGCCACTTTCAAGACATTGTCAGCGCTTATAAACCCTTTGGACCACTTTTTCCACCTCACTTTTAACCACTCTTTTTTGCTTTTCCAAATTAACCATATTCACGATTTGTCATGCCCATTATTTGCCAGTTTAAACTAATTGTTCCTACTTTTCGTCCCACTCTTGCCACTTTTAAGCCAACATTGAACCCTTTTTACCACTTTTTTTCTGTCTGTTTTAGGCCACTATAATCAGCAACTTTTAGCCAATTTCTGTGGTTTTTAAAATGCCATTTCACCACCTTTTCCACAATTTTTGGCCATTTTTCTGATTTAAACAAGGATTTACATTTTTAAGATGACTATATATATGGGCCAAATCATACTAAACTTCCTGGATAACAGAACATTATTCAGATAAATAAATTATCACAGATTCCTAGAACAATGGACCATAATTTTGCTGACTTTATGGATGGGCCCCAAAAAGCTCTCCCCTTTATCCCCCCTTATAGTTGGTCCTGTTTCCACATGACTGTTCTTCTATGTTCATGTCTGTGTTCAACCACCTTCAGGTACAGTGGGGGGTCCCCTTTCTCTGGAACCCTTATTTTGGGGGCCACGGGCTAAGAAGGTTGAGAATCACTGTTCTAGATCATCACTACAACCTGCAAGATTAAATTCAATATAATGTATGCCACGGAAATCGTCTATAATGAAATCTGGCTATTAAGATGTGACTTTGTGATTACTTGATTAATTAGTCAATGAGCTGTTTATGATGCTGCAACACAGTGATGTGCCAGCTTTTGTTTTTATTGCAACATAATGTGTCATAACATATCCCACAGTGCAGTGCAGTCCAGTTTAGCGCTGTAGCACATGGCTAGTCTTTTTGTCAGATGACAGTCTGCTGTGATGCCAGTAGTATTCATGTGTGTTCATAACTGTCTGTCTACGATGTGCTGCACAGATTGTCTGTTCCGTGTTTGTCCGTATCTCATTTTCATTTGTTTGATCTTAAATTGTTAAACCTATTAAATTACTGTAATAACTTTATTAAGACAATCCATTAAAAGCGCTTTTGTTTGTTATGTTTATTTGATGGAAATACTGATTGATTGAATAATGCAGCTTGATATTATAAACATAGATGCTGATGAATGTTTAATTCAACGTGAACAACATGAAGTGATGCTGTATTTGTTCATATCTCTTATGAATTAATAACCAACAATGTCTTGGTAAGTATGGGTTGTCGTTTTTTTATTAAATTTATTCATTTATTTTAAGAAATATTTTTGGATTCTGCGTGTATATTTGCCATTCCTACATAGACCCATAACAGCTATGGGTGATATTTTTCAGTGAGTTGTCAGATTTCAGCCTCGCCGAATGCTCACAGTGGAGCCAATTTCTCCTATTTTGTCGTCCGGCAGGGGTGAAATAATTTGTTTTGAACTTGAAATGTTGACAACTCAGCCCAAAAATATATCCAAGAGACTTCATTGACTTCTGATTTAATTGTGTGAGGCTTTTAAATCATGTAAAAGTGACACTGAGCAAGCCTTTTACACGTGGGATGAAGTCAGTAGTCGGCTAACGTTTCGGATCCCTTTCATGCCTCTCCTTTGTCAATGTCCCCCATTTGCTGTGCGATTGCTTCAGGGCAGCAGCAGCGTTCTATTGAACCGGGCAGCATGGGTTCCCCCATATTACAATGGGATGCAAAAAAAAAAAAAAAGAGTGGAACAAACAACAAGTAAAAAAGTTATAAATTGATTTACTACTCTATGCCATAGCTGGATAGATAACATCTGAAAACTAGGATACTTATTGTAATGCCTGCAGCAACCTCAGCAGTGCTGGTGCATGTTGATAAACTTACATCAACACTCACAGTTCATGTAGAGGTCGCATTCCCTCCGACATTCTCCATGGCCTCCATGGATCTTTACCAAAGCTGGGATGTTGAGACTTATGGATGGTGGTAAAGACCCATCCAATATTGTCGGATGTCCATGTCTGCTATTCTTTGTTATGTAATCGTATATGGGATATTTGTTTATCAATCTCAGCTCACCCAGAATAAGTACAGGGTTCTCGCCAGCGCTCTTGAGCGTAGGGGCCCCCGACGTTGCAATTTTCTTCCCCTATGGAGCAATGGCGCCCCCTACACTCAGTTTTCAGCAATGTAGGGGGGATTTTCAGTTGTTTTTTTTCCTTTTTTAATTGGTACCGTCGTAATCATTGTTGCTCACTTGGACACAAAAGGGATTTCCAGGGGTCAACAGGTGGTTTTAATTCTCTTTTTAATCTGCATAACCCAGAAACACATACATCAGCTGCGCCGTCTATTTAATACAGGCGATTTGCTTGAACGCTCCCATCTTTAGCTGAGGACCCCAAGGACCCCTGCAGCCACTTAGCTGCCCTCGATGTTGCCTGTGTGCACCGTCCAATATGAACAGTGCTTCAACCAGACGTATTGTGTCGCGTACATGAAGCTGCTCGTCATGTTTATAACTTGTAACGGATCATTCTACATGCACACACGGATGTGAATACCGTCGGGTTGAAACACGTTCGGGCTTAAAGAGAGATTGGCTTCATTCTGGTCAGACAGGTTCAGGCCGTGTTCCCTCAGGCAGGGTCTTCTTTTTTCGGCCCGATTAAAGCTCTGCTGTGTGCATCCTCCACGTGTGATTGTGTGTGTGTGCGTGCGTCCTCCACGTGTGATTGTGTGTGTGTGCGTGCGTCCTCCACGTGTGATTGTGTGTGTGTGTGTGCGTCCTCCACGTGTGATTGTGTGTGTGCGTGCGTCCTCCACGTGTGAGTGTGTGCACACTCAGTCTCCGTGTGTTCCATTACGGCAGGTCCCACATTATACCTCATTTAAATTTGAAAAGCGCGTCTTTGAATCACTGCTTTGAATAAAATGTTATTTCTTGTCTATACAGTGTGCGTGAGTATTTATTATTGGAGGACATATATATATATATATATATATATATATATATATATATATATATATATATACACACACCAAGCATAAGTAACTCTCTAACTACTACATTCATCATCACCTTCACCAATTCAACAAATAACTTTTAGCTTTAAAGTAAAGCTGGAACAAAGATATAAAAAAAAAAAACACAAAAAAACCCAACTTTAGCTTTACTTCACAGAATTTGGCCCTCTGAGAGTTATACATTTCAAAGTTTTCCACACCGGTTGTGCTCACTCGCGGGTTGCGCAATCCCCCTATGCTGTGAAAAATTCCTGGTGAGAACCCTGAAGTACTGTATATATTTATATTGCTGTTTTTTCTTCTACTTGTGTGTGTGCGTGTGTGTGTGTATGTGTTCTCTGTTCTGTGTCAATGAGGATGTCTCTTGATGTGTTTTTTTAGTTTGTTTTAAAATTGTTTGTGACTGTCTGGGCAAATATGTGTGCGTACATGTGTCGTTGTTCAAGTGTGTCTGAGTTTGAGTCGTTGTGCAGTACACTTGGTTTCACTCATTTGTGTATTTGTGTGTGTGTGTGTGCGTGTGTGTGTGTGTGTGTGTGTGTCTTGTGTTTCTTTATTTGTGTGAAACTAATGTGCAGAGCAGACAGCAGAAAAATATGATCAAAGCTTCATCCAACAGAGAACTGAATCTAAATGCCAAGCATGACTGCAGTTTAATGACTTCCAATGCATGAGTGGATAAAGAACCAAGCCACAGCTGTATAATCTCACTTGATGAACAGTTGCATATTTCTAGAGCTTTATGGCTGAATCCAGCAGTCCTGCATGGCAGTTGAGACACCTATCTATGCGCTTAGTGTGGATAATAAATTAACTACCTCTGCTGTTTGTGCTCTCGGTGTTTACCCTCTCGCTCCTTCTCTAATTCACTTCCTGTCTTTCTTTTATTTTCGACTCATGGCCTCCTGGAAATAACAGGCTCTGGTAAGGTCACTCTCTGTTTGCCCTTGTGTATGAGTTGACTTTGAGTTTTGAACTATTGATTTTGAACTTAGCTCAGACTTGTCTGAAATTAATAAGACATTCAGCCTCAGTCATAAACATCAGTAGAAAACAAAATTGTGTACCCTTTGTTCTGTGGTTATTTTGTTTTAAAACCAAATCAAAGTAAGAAATACATAGTGTGGTTATTTTGTTTTACTGACTTAAAACCAAAACAGAAATACAGAAAAATGAAAAACCAGACAGGCAGTGTTTTTCTGTATTAAAATTAAATTTTTTACGGGAAAACTAGAACGAGAGCTTAATGATTTAAGCTCACCACACAGAGAGGACCCACAGATGGGGGTGGACTTTTACATTTGGACAAAAAAGGAGCAATACATAAATAAGGCAAGAAAAAAAAAAAAATATTTCACGTAAATCATGCACATATGTGATTAAAGGAACCAGAGGTGGTGTAATGAATCTACTGGTTCACCTCGTTTCTTGGGATCAACTTCCGTGTGTTTTGACGGCTGCCGTTAGTGGCTAGTGGTATTATAACGTGCAAAATAAATATTTTTACTGCCCTCAAAAAAGCTTTGTAATTGATTTTGCAAAAGTGTCAAATCATAGAATTCCGCACATTTATTGTTCCTCACACCTGCCTCACAGTCCATAGTCAGTCACCAGTTTATTTGGATACTATTTGGACCGTGACGCCACAAAACAAAACATTAACGTGAGCAGCTTTTTACGAGCTGAAACATCCACAGACCACAAGAAAACATGAGCAGAACCAGAAAACTGCTGACATAAATCTTAAACAGTCCAATTGTGCCCGAAGACCTGATGCAGCGGACCTCAGTTCTCTAATTTTCCCATAAATATCCAAATGTCTCATAAACAGAACAACACTGCTTATCTGGTTTTGGTTGTAAGTCAGTAAAACAAAAATAACCACATTGTTTATTTGTTATTTTGATTTGTTTTTAAAAAGCAATAACCACTGGGTACACAGATTTAAACACTTTACAAATGCCAATAAACATGCTTCTGTTTCGCTGCTTATTCCTTAGACTCTCACTGCTCGAAAGGCAGGCATCTCATTTGCTCTGGTGAACCGGTCCACGCTGAATAATGAGGAGCTGGTGAGTATTTAAAAAACTGTTTGATTGTTGTGACTTTTTTTTAGAATTTATTATTTACTTACGGGGAAATTAAACAACTCAAACACCAGCTTTACCTTTTACTTAATTTGCTCAAGTACTCGAAATGCTTTATGGTTTTCAGCAGCTGTTCGACAAAGAGGTAAAACATTAAAGGCTCAGCTATCCTTTATTTATGTCTGAAAACCAATGTGTTTATTTCAAAGCAGTCTTTTTTGCCACTGCCTTCATCTTTGTATACTTTAACATGGAGGCTACGAGGTAGAGATAATAATTATATCCATCGATCTTTATGTGAGTAGCACTTTTCATACATGTAAAAAATGCAACACAAAATTCCTTACATAATGAAAACAAGAGGAACAAACAGAACAAAATGCACACACACACACACACACACACGCACACACGCCTATTTTAGTGATAATATTAACAATAGAAGTACGATATAATGATAGTACTTTTTAGGAAATATAAAAAATAAGAGGCCACGAAAGGTTCCATCTTTGTTTCTATTTACTTATAAACTGCTTTGTTTGGTTCGTATTGGTACACTTTCTGAATACATACAGGTATATGGAAGAAATGTGTGTTCGTGGTTGGGTATAAAAAGCACTGAAAGTTATAGGTGTCCCGATGTTCCAATATTGTTTTCAGTCTGATATGAGGAAAAAAAATCATTGAATTATGAGATAACTTATAATAGGAGAAGATTAACTTTATTGTCCCCGGGGTAAACAGTAAACAAACTAGTTCTAAAATGTCTAATATAAGCGCTCCAATGTATTGTAGAATGTAAATTGTAGAATATGCTAATGTTTCAGTTAAACTAGTTGTTAGTTTTACTTTAAAAATGTAAATTTAGTTTGTATTGGATTTATTGATGATTATTTTCAAGGGTGTTCTAATTTATTTTTTATTTATTTTATTCAATTGTAGAATATTCTTATGTTTAAGATTAAATATGAATATAATTTATATTAATCAATGGGTCACTTTTTCTCATACCTGCCGTTGCTGATTATTGTTCTCTGTTTGAGTAATATCACCATTTTTAACATCCACACTACAAAAAAAGAAATGGAGGTACAGTATGTATGATTTTTGCTGATATCGTGTCAGATTGATATCAGTTTCGGCCAGGGTTGGGGTGAATTACAAATTTCTTGTTCCTTGTTCAATTACAACTCAATTACAATTACGTGACCTGCATTTCTTCCAATTAAAATTACAATGATTATGTACCCCCTGAAAGTAAATTATAACTACATTCTGATTTACAAAAGTTAAATTACATATAATCACAATTACTGATAGTTAGCTTTCTGTTATCTTATGATAATGGGTTAGTTTTGACCCATGTCTTAAATCAACTGTAAAATACACAAAAAAAATAGTTTTTCATCTCTGGGTTACCTTGTTAGGTTTCCTTTACCATAAAAAATATTTTTAATAATGTTTTTATTGTGCGCATCTGAGACTTTTTTCTGTCAGTATACCCCCGAAAATGGTAAAATTATCCTCAAGTTAACTGACAGGTAGTGGGGAAAGTTGATATGAAACACATTTTAATAATTAAGTACATATATGTAAGCCATGGAACTGTGGCGTGGTTCCACAGGTTTGCATTTAAATTGTAATGGACAGTTCTTATAGGATTTCCATGTCAATTACAATTACAAAGTCAATTATCTGAACTCATTTACAATTCGAATACAATTACAACAGTAACAGATTTTTAAAAGTCAGTGAGTATTAGACACAACCTCGGCGGCGTGTGGGGGGGGCCAAAGGGTGATGACAATTTGTTTTTGTTTCAGGCTAACACTTTAGTAGCCCTGAGTCTTTGGTCTCAGTAAATCCAATAGAGTGCGATCAAACAGCAATTGGCTGAGATATCCTCTCCATCTTCTCCAAGATCGATTCGATTTCACGCAAACGCTCCAGAGTATCCTCCTGCTTACTTTGAGTTAGTTTATCATGAGATTCTGATGACTGGCAGCCTTCCCAAAACAGCTGCCAACATACTACAGACTTTATGATAGGTCAGAAAGCTGCCAGCTCCAATCAACAGCATTCTTACTATCATGATTCCAATCATGTATATATCCTCCACATCCTCCACGAGGAGTAAAGCCAGGCACACGACCTTCCATCAGTCCCAGGAATCCATCATGTATCCGGCTGAAAACGTTCCGTTCGGACACGCAGGCTCACCTCGGCCTGATCTTCTCATTGAGAAAATTTGATCAATAGCATTTAGTGACCAGCTGACCAATTCATAATATCTGACTACATACTCGCCTTTATTCAGTGCAAAAACAAAGCAACAAGTCCCATCATTTTATTTACACAATTCTCTGAGATTGGTAGTAAGCGATTGAGCACGAAGCTGCAGAGAGATGGAAGTGTGTCTCAGTTGATGGTGTGAGACACTTTTGTGTTGACCTCTGAAGCTCTCTGTGCATTAATTGATTGCAATTCTGGCCTCCCTGAGGGAAGGCAGCGTAACAGGAGGCAAACAGAAGGAGAGAGAGCAGCTTCTCAGCAAGACAAACAAGCAGACAATTTCACATCCACTGATGTGCAACAAGGGGCTGCCTAAGCCTACTAGATTATGGGATATAAAACTCCTCATCACACACAGCACAAAGATTTTATCTTTATTGAACATCATCAAATATTAATCTTGGTATGTCTGTCTATATCTTCCAAACATTTATTCGTCTCACACAATTGCTCCTCGTTTTTTACTGATGTTCAGCTGCTGGATGGTGACATGGTCCGGATTGCTTACTAATAGCTGTGGCTTTGATTAAAGAGGCTTTAGGGATGAGCAAGTCGTGTTCTACATAAGGAAGAAAATATGTCGGTAATAATGTGTCGGACAAAAGAAGAACCATGTCATTTTTGTTGCAAAATAAATGGAGTTTGGTTAAACAGCAAGAGAGATTGCCCCATTAAAAAAAATAATGAATAATAGTTAATCATGAGAGCTGATGACTGCACCAAGCTGTAGATTGTGTGGTAAGTAGGACGAGCAGATGTCTGAGTTTTATCGGCTGCATTAAGTCCATGAGAGTATGTGGCTGTGAGTGCAGCTGAAGTCAACAATCATAAGCTGTTTACGAGTGTAGTGGAGTCAAGGAATGAGAGGAAATGGAAAAAGGGACTATTGGGTAAGAAAAGAAGAGGATTTAAGACTAAATGGGAGAAGATCAAAGCAAAAAGTGATGTGTCGGGACCTGCTGGCCTCGATTTTGCTGATCATGCTTAGGGAGATATAAAGCACTTCCCTTTCAAATTTGCATCATATTGCTTTTGTAACATTTTCATTCAACTTGCTTTGGTTTAATTCGATTTGATGATTCGTTCTCCCTTAAATTACTTTTGAAACTGTTCCTCTTGATGTTATTCTCTTTTGCATCTATTGTTTGCTGCATGTCTGCGGTTTAGAGCAGAAAGAGACATTATGTGTGGGCTGATAACTGGCTGCTTGTTCGCTCAGTATACTGTGCTGCATGTGATCAGCGATTAGGAGTCTTTTAACAGTGGCTCTTCACAAAAAAGCGAGGGCGAGTTTACATGCTGAGACAAATCAGTTCATCTAAAGCTTCACATGGGTCAAAAAGTAACTGGACTATGGAAGTGTATCGCTGCCACAGCGGAATAAATATACTGTATTTTGGATTGTACAAAAGTGATATTATGTTGTACAAAACATAACATACTTGTATTGAACGGATAATATAGTATATTATACAAACATGTACAAACGTATATTGTAAAAACAATGTACTTGTATTGTACAAACATGATCATATATTGTACGAACAATGTAATATCATGTTTGTACAATAGAGTATATTGTACTATGAACAATATAGAATATTGTACTATGAACAATATAGAATATTGTACAAACATGATCATATATTGTACATACTATATAATTATATTGAATGAACGTAATAATATAATGTACAAACAATATCATTATATTGTTCAAACATAATTTTATATTGTACAAACAATATAATTATACTTTACAAACCTGATTTTATATTTTACAAACAATATACTTATATTGTACGTACAATATAGTATATTTTACAAAGATTATCATATCAGATTGTCATGTTTGTACAATATACTATATTGTACAAACACTATACTTATGCTGTATGAATAATATAGTATATTGAACAAACAATTTTATTATGTTGTACAAACAATATAGTATATTGTAGAAACATGATATTATATTGTACAAACAATATAATTATATTGTATAGACTGATTTTTTTGTACAAACCATATACTTATATTGTACGAACAATATTGTATATTGTACAAACAATATAGTATCACGTTTGTACAATATAGTGATCAAAAATATATTTTTACATGTGGCAGCTCTACGCCTCTGTAGTAAACAATGAAAAACGCTGTTTGGCGTGTCATGTCGTTTCATCGAGATGATGGGTGTGTGTTGACTGGTGTAGGTAGTGTCAGTGAAATGGTTGTCAAGGACAATAGGTGGTTCAAATTGGAAAGACAGAATGGAAAGTAGAGTGGAGATTAGTTTTCTCTCCATCTCTGTGTTCTGGCAGACGCTGCAGCTGTCAATCAGTCACAACAGTGTCATGCACCACATCACCTTGGTTACTTCACACACTAACACATGCAATGCTCCCTTCACATCTTCTGCACAGTGTGATGTGATTTAAAAAAAAAAAACTGAGAAGAAAATGTAAGAAACACAAGTCTGACAATGAAACCGTGTGAAACAATGCAAAAGAGAAAGAAACCCGGTCTATGTTTAAAAACAATCCGTGTACCATTCGTTCAGTTTTAAAACTGAATAACCAAACTGGAATATGTGTGGTTATTTTGTTTCACTGACCTAAAACCTAAACAGAAATACAGAAAAAAAAAAAAAACCAGACAAGCAGGGTTTTTGTGTTTTAAAATCTTCTTTTTGTGTGATATTTGGATATTTAAGGGGAAACTAGGACGAGAGCTTCATGTTTTAAGTTCACCACACAGAGGGGACCCACAGATGGGGGCGGACTTTTACTCTCGGACAAAAAAGGACCAACGCATGAGTCACATTACTGATGAACTGGTGAATTGAAACATTATTAATACATAAATTAAAAAAAATGGATGTTACGAAAAGCACACATGATATGTGATAAAAGAACCAGGGGTGGTGTCATTAATCTACTGGTGCCCCTCGTTTTTTGTGATTAACTTCTGTGTGTGTTGACGGCTGCCATTAGTGGCTAGCAGTACAATAACATGCAAAATAAATATTTTCACTTCCTTCAAAAAAGCTGTGTAATTGTTTTTGCAAAAGTGTGAAACCATAGGTCATCATCTATTGTTCCTCTCAACAGCCTCGCAGTCGATAGTCAGTCACCTGTTAATTTGGATACTATTTGGACTGTCACACTTCTTGCTCTGACAGAATGACGTACTTGAGCTCTCGCTCTAATTTCCCCGTAAATATCCAAACATCTTACATTCAGAACAAGATTTCACCATTAACAAGTTAGTTAGAAGGACGCTGCTTTTTGGTTTTTTGTGGTTTTAAGTCAGTAAAACAACGGAATCACCAAAGAACGAAGGGTACACGGATTAAAAAAAAAAATAGAGGCTCATTAACCCAATTTAAATCGTTGAAGCTTTTGGTATTTTGGTCAAGGCTTCCTGGTGTGAATACAGTTGCGCTTGTTTGCAAGCGGCGGATAAATGTCAGACATCTGCTTCATCTCATCATGGACAGATTACAAAGGAAATCTGTGTGGCTCTCAGTGTTTCATATGGACACTTCCACTGTCCAACAGCCTTTCTGTTGTATCAGCAGAGCATCGAGATCCTAGATAGCCTTCTTGTCCTGTCATCACTGTCATTGAATCATCTCATTCGCTGTGAGCAGTGGACTCAATGGAGTGCACAGCTTCTATGCAGGTGTTAAAGCATGTTGTCAACACACTGGAGACTGGCAGTGGGACCATGAATGAGGAGAGGGATTCAACCTCTCTCTCTCTCTCTCTCTCTCTCTCTCTCTCTCTCTCTCTCTCTCTCTCTCTCTCTCTCTCTCTCTCTCTCTCTCTCTCTCTCTCTCTCTCTCTCTCTCTCTCTCTCTCTCTCTCTCTCTCTCTCTCTCTCTCTCTGGATAATGCTCACCTTTAAAGGCCTTATTTACAGCATTTATTGATTCCTGAAGGAATTGGCAAGCTTCTGCCTATATCCCAGGCCTTGTGGATAGCAAGGCTGCTGCAGCAAAGCATTACGTTTGAAGAGTTTTCTGTTACACAACAGTGAGTCTGGACAAGCCTTCCAAAGACTTTGACGTTTAGTTTTGGGTAGAGATGTCCCAATACAACTTTTTCATTTCCAATATGATACCGATATTGCAGCCTTGCGTATCAAGTAACAAAGTACAACACTTCTGCTGCTTGTGAAAGGCTTTTCAGCAGCAGGACTCATTTTCAGAACAAAAAATCGCACGTCTCCATTCCAGAAATCTGGAGTACATGATTTTCTTGAGACTAAATTAAAAAAAAAATGAAGTTTGAGCTTTTTTATGTTAGGTAGGCCCCTTAGTTTTATAGTATTTAAAGTTTTTAAAAATGTTAAACTCAAAGCTGCTCTGGGTTTAATTGAGCATTTGCAGTTATTTTTTCTTTGACACATTTTATCTACAAATTGTATTTATTATGAGTGCTAAATTCTGCAAGTGTTCAAAGGTAACAGATTTCACTTGTTTCCATGTACCAGTATTCTACAAGTTCTTAACAATATATATGGAATTTGATTAAAAACCCTGTCTTAAAGTAAAAGGAACATTTCTTTTACTTTATTTTTTTCTTTACTTAAGTACATTTAGCAGAATGTACTTCTTACTTTTACTACTTCAATACATTTGCTTTTACCAGAATAATTTTTCATTCAAGTATCTATACTTTTAATTGAGTACTTAGAACTTTTAGTACTTTTGCCATCTCTGCTGATGACCCTTCTGCTATTGATAAGGTGATAGAGATTGTAGGATTGCTGTTAACTTTTGCTTTGGGTTCATAATTGAAAAAACAAAGAATCAAATGTTTGAACTGTTTCATTAATTATACATTTGAAACACAATATGAAACAATCTAAAGCTTTCAGGCTCTGATATATATATATATATATATATATATATATATATATATTTTTTAATCATAAAGGTAGTCAGTTGTGTTCCCTGTCCTTATAACCTACTGATCCCAGGCTCAGCCAAATGTTTCTCAAAAGCAATAGCAGAACAAACTTTGCTTTATTACCTTTTGCAGTTTTTATGAATTATTTTTTTCTCCAGCTTATGCTGCTGTGAGACACCACCACCATTCTCCCACAAGATTTCTATCAAATTCTCCAAATCTACTTTGCTAACTTTAATAATACATTGTTGTTTTTCTCCCTCTTTTTCTTTTTTTTTTAGAAACTGCATGTGTTCAAGAAGACTCTCCAGGCATTGATCTATCCAATTTCGTCCACAACACCACATAACTTTGAGGTGTGGACAGCGACGGCGCCCACATACTGCCATGAATGCGAGGGTCTGTTGTGGGGAATTGCTCGCCAAGGGATGCGCTGCTCAGAATGTGGTGTCAAATGCCACGAAAAGTGCCAGGACCTGCTCAATGCAGATTGTTTACAAAGTAAGGATGTGCTCAATCCTTTTTCTCTTCATTTAAAGTTGCAGCACTCAATCTGGTGTAAGCAGACTCAACTGTGATCCACTATCGACAGGGAGTGTAAGGGGTCGAGTCTTTGTGAAGAGAATAACTAACCTAAGCATGAAGTTATTCAAAGTTGTGAAGCCTTTCATTTGATATTCCCATTAATGATTAAGTGTGGATTAATTAGAAAAACTTTTATGATTTATATACATATTGGGAAAGTAGACATGTTTGTGTTTTTCCTGCCAAAAGCAATAGCTAAAATACCAAGTCTTTGATTGGTTAACTTTGCAGCCAAAATCTTTCTAAATTAATTAATTTTACTCTTGGTGTTGTTACATGAACTACCGATATTTGGACATTTTTTCAATTCCGAAATCAAATGGATCCTTTTGTAAGAACAGGGATTTTTTTGATCACAAGAGTTATTGCATTAAATATCGGAGGCTGTTTGTTTTTCTTGCACAAATGTTCGACTTGGCTGATATCCAGTCTTTTGTGTAGTTTTACCGATCCAGTCTTCCACTAATAAGGTTAAAAAAAAATAAACTCCTTCCTTTTGATTGCATTCCGTCTCAAATCGCAAAGTTAAGCTACTTTGTTAATTGGAATTTTCTACCAAATTATGACTATTTTAATGTGCTGCTGTTTAATTATTTTCCTACATAGCATATGGATGCTTTTTTTTTTTTAAATAGTTTTTGTGTATAATACATAACGCACTTGTCCTTGTACTCTTCTCTGTTTGATGCATCTGCCCCTCTCTCAGTGGCACTCATTACACCCTCCAATCAGAATCTTTAATCAAGCTTGTCTCCATAGTTACAGTGTAGATAATAGGAACAATATGACATGGTATGTTCAGGATGATCCTTGGAGCAATACTTACACACTTTAAGTGGATTAGCTACAGCAGTGATGTTATAAAACTGTTTTATAACATGTTTGTAGCAGTACAACAGGGTTTTATACCACAAGCTGTAATTAATCTTCATCACACTTCATTCTGCTTTCATGATCACACTGTGGGTCCATGATACAGCCAGATATACTGTAGATAAATAATTGTCATGCGTTGTCCATTAGTTTAAGCTCGTTCATATTTCACACGTACGTCACACTCATTCATTCGGATGAGTTTCTTGAAGCTTGAACTCTACACCACCTTAGGGTACAAGATTATTTACATCTGTTTTCCTTAGTTCTTTGGTTATTCCTGTTTTAAAACCAAATCAAAATAACAAATAAACAATGTGGTTATTTTGTTTTGCTGACTTAAAACCAAAACAGAAATACGGAAAAATCAAAAACCAGACAAGCAGCGTTTTTATGTTTTAAAATTAAATATTGTTGTGTTTGTGTGATATTTGGATAATTAAGAGAAACTCGGTGGAGAGCTTCATGTTTTAAGCTCACCACGCAGAAGGGACCCACAGACGGGGGCAGACTTTTACGCCCTGACAAAAAAAGGAGAAACACATAAATCAAATAAAAAATTGATGTTATGAAAAGCATCCACATATGTGATTAAAGGAACCAGAGGTGGTCTAATGAATCTACTGGTGCTCCTTGTTTCTTGTGATCAACTTCCGTGTGTGTGCTGACGGCTGCTGTTAGTGGCTAGCTGTATTATAACGTGCAAAATAAATATTTTTACTGCCCTTATAAAAGCTGTGTAATTGTTTTTGCAAAAGTGTCAAATCGTAGAAGTTCTCACACCAGCCTCACAGTCCATAGTCAGTCACCTGTTTATTTGGATAGTAATTGGACCGTAACGCCATAAAACAAAACATAAATGTGAAAGCATGAAAACATGAGCAGGACCAGAAAACTGCTGAAATAAATCTTAAACAGTCCTATTGTGTGTTGAGACCTGATCCAGGACCTTTTGAGGGAAACCAAGTGCTGTAGACTTCAGCTCTCACACTAATTTCCCTGTAAATATCAAAATATCTCACAAACAAAACAAGATATTTTTTAAAACAGAAAAATGCTGCTTGTCTGGTTTTTGAGGTTTCTGTATGAATACTCTAATTAAATCACCTGCAAGCTAAAACCCTTGTCTCTTACTTAGGGGCAGTGGAGAAGAGCTCCAAACATGGAGCCGAAGACAAGACCCAGAATATTATTATGGCGATGAAAGAGCGCATGAAGATAAGAGAGAAAAATCGTCCCGAAGTTTTTGAGGTGATTCAGGAGATGTTTCACATCACCAAAGAGGAGTTTACCATCCACCTGAAGACAGCCAAGCAAGCTGTGCTGGATGGAACCTCCAAGTGGTCGGCCAAAATCAGCATAACAGGTGAGCTTGGCTTTTATCAACCATCCCATTATCTATTCACGTCATTAATGAAAATAATTAATAAAAGAAATCAGTGAGTCGGATGGAAGAGAAATGTGGTAAATAAGAAATAGTGCTTTTGTTTTCAGCCATTACCATCAGTCATGACCCTTGCACTGTGCCCCTCGACCTCTAAACCTTGGCTCCTACACCAAATCAATACAAGTGTCATTACTCAACCTAAATGACAAGCACTGGTATCCAGATCAGCATTTTGTTCTATTAACCTCTGGAGCTTTGTCATTAACTTCTGGCTGTGAACTTCAAGCACTGGCCTGTGCTAAATTTTATCTACAAATAAGAATTGATTGGATAGATGGGAAGAAATAATTTGTGGTTAATATCATGAAGCCTATTACGGTAGACAATAATTTATGATGTTTGGGCCTTCATAAAGAGACTGTAAGAGGGGGCTAGAGAATATTGCACTAATCCATTATCAACCTGCATGTACCAAGATAATCGTGCACATTTGTTAACGCTTCAATTTTTGCTGGGAATATAGAGCAAGATGCAAGTTTAGCAGTGAGTGGAGTGAACTGTGTGGTCACAGTGTACACACTAAGGGGCAGATTCACTAAAGGTTTAAGATTATTAAAACATGTGCAAATGTCACTCCACGCGCTAATAAGGGGTACAGACTCTAGGGAATCAGGACTATGCAAAATCAGCGCGTCAGAAATGCGGCCACAATCCATTTAGAGCGTTTCCCTCTCATAGGGGTGCAAAAAAATGGGAGGAGTGAATGCAAATAAATTAATGCAGTGGGCGCAATGCAATTCATCAAATCTGGAACTGTTTGAAAATAGTACGACTGACAAGCAGGTGCAGACACACACGCAGAGATCAGCTGCAGTAAATGTTGACACAAAATACACCGGAGATGGAAAAAAAGACTCCAGTTAACCTTTCTAGTATAAGAAAATGACTTAAATAAAACAATAGTCAATATTAACAGCCATTGAATAATAAAATGTGGAATAAAGACAAGTGTGTGTGAGGGAGAGAAAAAGCTGGACACCCGAGGTGGGGCGTGTGGACTCTGGTGTGTCTGCGGTGTATGGAGCGGTGTGTCTTTCTCTCCATTTTTTTGACCTTAAAACTCTTGTGTCGCATTGATGGCAGGAGCGTCAGGCCAGAATTTACGCAGCAATTGCATAAGGTTCACATATGAGAGTGCGTGACAATCGCTGCTCGGGAGGGCAGACCTGCTGGATGATGCACAGTAGATCATCTTCAAATGGTTCTGATCGACTGATTGACAGACTGTATTGCTGCATTAACTCAGATCAATGGGATCAACAAATCAATAGGGCGGTTTCTGTCCAAATGTTTGTTGCCTCCAATTGAACTTCTTCAAATATAATTTTGTGCTTCTGTGCACTCACCTCTCCATGTTGGTGTCTGTGATTTCTGCTTGGGTTTGTTACATGCTGCTCACGAAAGGATGAGGGGTATTAAAACATGTACAAACGTCACTCCACGCACTAATAAGCCATACAAACCCCAGGGAATCAGGAGTATGCGGCTGCTGCACGTCGCAATGCGCTCACAACCCATTTAGCGCGTTTCCCTCTGATTATTATGTGAAGTAGGCAGAGCAAAAAAATGGGAGGAGGACATGCAAATAAATTAATGCAGTGGGCGCAATGTAATTAATCAAACCAGGAACTGTTTTATGCGCCGAAACTAGTACGACTGACAAGCAGGTGCAAACACACACTGAATAAACATCGTGTGTTCTTCTGCACATGCGCTAATCATTGCTGCGATCTTAGTGAATTCCTCGCAGCAGGTGAAGAAACTGCGTCACCAAAGAATTTAGGGACGCATCTGGTTTACCACCCTTTATTTCAGATCTTAGTGAATCAACCCCATTGTGTTTTTTGTCTTATTTTCTTTTTCAAGAGAGACCTGGCCAATATAGGCTGCAGCAAACACAAAACACAGTTACTATAACATATAATGAAAATAAAAATAGAATCATCAGTATAAAAGTTAATCAGAATAAAAGTGCATGGTAATGAAAAGCATACAACTGATCATTCAAATCACATGCATATTTTTTTCTTCTTTTTTAAATATATAAGAAAAGCAAATGTTTACCACAAGTTCACTGAGATATATAGCAGAAAGCTAAGCTCTTTTTGCATCATGTTGAAAAAGCAATTTAAAGTGGAAATAGCATTGTCCCCTTTTTTAAAAAAAATATGTGGTTCCACTCTCTGACCATAAAGTTTTTGTTGTAAAGGGCAACATTTAAATTGAACATTAAATTGTGTGTTTTTGTTGCCAAAAGCCTTTGCCTTTGTTTTTCATATTTCCTGATGAAACCAAGCTTCTTTTAATCAATTCCACCTTTGGTGTTCTTTGAGCGATGATCTTAATTATGTACAGTTTTTGCTCATTAGTTAGTTTCTTACTTAATTATGTACTAACTTAATTAGGTTGTTTTCAGTTTGTTTTTAACCAGAAAACAGCATAAAGATCATTTTGTGTGAACCCCATTTCTTAAGTGAGTCCTTTAGTGGCTATATCTGTGTGTTGGGTATAGAATATACATGGTAGAGTTGTTTCCTCTTGCTTATTCTTCTAGACCAGGATTCTTGAATTAAAGTTTGTGTGCTGTTACTGGGTAATTCCTTGGAGTTATTTTGGAAGATCAACTGTCATGGAAAGTGCATATATCATATATAAAAAGTAAGGCGTCTAAAAGTGTTTTTTTTTCTTTTATTTTGAACATAGCTAAGTATTTTTTTTTTATCTTGCAACATTTTGAGAATGTTATATTGTTCTATTATTTTTGCCTTATTTCACTTATTGTGTTGAGGTGTGCGGTAACACATATACATTACGAGCAGTATTTTTACCATTGATTTTGTTACAAAAAAGAATGACCAGAATTATTTACAAAGTTAGTTTTAGAGATCATAGAAATTCCTTATTTTATCAAATTAGGGTTATTAAAATTGAAAGTTATAATTGAGCTGCAAACATTTCTTTTTATGTTTAAAGCAGTGAGTTTAAAGATTATTTGTGAGTGCGTCTGATAATGTTGATCACAGGAGGAAATTAGATTTTAAACATCAAACAGCTCGTACTACTTTAAGACTAATGTATTTGTGTGTTGTCGGTGTGAGGTTGTGGAATGCTCAACAAAATGATTTGATGGTTTGTACAAACATTTGTTAATTTAAAAAAAATGTATAGGGCAAAAAAAAAATCTACCAATAATGCTTTAGAAAGTCGACTCGTGATTTTACATTTTGATTTGTCATTTTTAGGTTATTAGAGAAAATTGTGTGGACTGATTAATTATGTATTTATTAAGTTTTAGGGTAGAAATATAGGAATTTTTCATTTAGATTGTGATATTATTTGATGTGATAGTCTATGTTGGTTTGCATTTTCATGGAAGGAACAAACACATGAATAAATAGTGCCAGCTCAAGCTCTTTTATTGCCCACCTTACATGTCAAGCAGTGTCAATAGACAAAGAGCGAACAAAGAGGAGACGGACAGATATAAGATGTGGTGGAAAATAGTTGGAATTGAAAGGGTGAAGACTTAAGGAGGAAGAGAAAATGAAAAAAAGTAAAGAATAGAAGGAAAAGGCAAGTAATAAAGATGCTGTGTCACTCTGCCATTACCTTGCGAGTTTATCGACCAGCCTGTTGCAAAAATTGAGTATTAAGCTTTCCATTGATTGATACTGTTGGCTTTGAAGTGAGATGATCGAAACCTGAAAAACACAGAACTCTAGGCTTTCACTTTGGCACATTGATCAAGTTAGTATTATTTACTGGGGTTTGGATTATGTAGAGGTTTGGACAGGTGTGGATGGAAGGCACAGGAAGAGGCAGATGGCTTGTGATGCAGGATGCAATGAGGGGCCAGTCTGGTGTGTGAGGATGAGGTTGCTGAAGGGAGATAAAGCTTGATGAAGAATGAGCAGACCTAAAGGTTTAAAGAGGAAGATTGTAAAAGCAAGCAGGGAAAACTGCTGCGAATGCTAAACAACTAACAATCAAACCAGGACCAAACTAGAAAAATTACAATTCTTGGCAGCTGCATTTAAGGAAAACCACACTGGCTGACAGGATGTGGCTGCAGAGCTGGGGATGGGAAAACAGCAGGTTGATGAACTGTTGGATTGTCGATGTACATGGCAATCAGCAACCAGAGAGCCCAGAGGCTGGGGCAGGGAGCACACACACCAAAATAGAGACACACAGAGATTCTTGGGGTGTAGCTGATGGACAGCTGATATCCACACAGTGTTTTACTGTGGTTTATAACATTTCTACTTTCTATGTAGTTTGGAATTAGCAGATGTGTAGAGTACTGATGTATCCTGCTCAAGAAGAAGTACTGTTACTTGATTGAAACTGTATTGAAATCCTACATAAAATACCCAAGTACAAGTAAAATGTGGCTTAATTAAATAGTACTCAAACTAAATGTTACTATTTACTTTAGTTTATTTTTGATAATAAATCTTGACACAGTTCCCATGCATAAAGTAAACATGTAGGGCTGGGCGGTATACCGGTTCATACCGAATACCGGTATATATTTTTGTTATGATATGAATTTTTAATATACTGCCGTACCGATTTATTTGATTACACAACTTTCGGAACGCTACGCTGTACCTCGTTTCAGACCGGACCCTTTTCAACGTTGCACTTCTAAATAGGAAGGTAAACAGCAGCGCTCTGGTGTTATTTATGGTGTAAATCATACGTGTAAATGGATCAGAAAGACACAATTGAAAGCTCCGAAGATGCATGTGAGCATGTGCCTGATTGCGCATGCCTCTGCTACAGGAGAACAACATTCACGGACACGGAGGCACGGTTAGCTTAGCATGTCAGTAGTTCAGCAGTAATACACAAAAAAGAGAACAAAGGATCACAATTTATAATTCCTATAGCATGGAAATAAGTCCTGGTGGAGCTGCAAACAAAACACTACCTTATTCACCATAAGAAACCACCACACCACTGAGTATGCAGCATTTAAAGCTAGAAATCAAGCTAATGCTAAAGCTAAGAGCCATTCGGCTGCTGTTGCAAACTTGTATTACTACTAGTGTGGAAATATTTTACAATATCTACTCATCATGACAGTAAAATAGACCATCCTAAGCCAATCTACTGCAGTAATTCCTCTCTCAACCAGTAGAAAATGCTGTGAACACCCGATTATGTATGAAAAAATAAATAACGTCATATACCGTGAAACTGTTAGAATTTTGAAAAATACTGTGATATGCATTCTTGGTCATAACGCCCAGCCCTAATCTCATATATAAACTTATAAATCAAGAGACCAAATATTGTACAACTGGAACTTTATTTCCTACAAAAGCATCTGTATGAAATAAAAGGTTTGTCAAAATGTGAAATTATATTTTAGATAAAATAACACCAATGAATTCTCAGCCTTTAAGTATAGCTACATTTCTGAACTCTAAAACACAAAAAATAACCAGCATTCAATGCTGTTTTTGGCATGGTCCATTACGTTTAATCTGATTGGTCGGCTATGGTGTAATGCATTTGATTGTTGTCTGGTTATTTCCTATTTTGTAGTTGCACATGTCAGTTAATCATTTTAACACAAAAATAATAATTTACTCAGTAACTGTTGGGTGTAGAAATATAACAAATTACTTGTTTTAAAACATACATAAGTACAAGTAAAATGACTGATTTTGAAATATACTCAAAAAAATACCCATAAAAGCAACTCAATTACAGTAACCAGAGCACTTGTAATCTGTTACTTTCACCTCTGGGAATCAGGATATACTGAGGGATGTCTTATAAAATGCTCTAAATTATTTAACCATTGTGTAGTGCCAGAAAACATGGAGCAAGAGAAATAAAGGTCAACAGTCCTGGAAAAGACTCAATTCTTGAAAAACTGTTTTTATTCCATCTGGTTCTTCTCAGTGTGTGAGCGGATGTAGTCAATGGGACACATTAGCTTATCTAAGCTGCCAGCTCCCCCTGCAATGTGATGATATCACCCCATCCAACCTGCATTCTGCCACACAACTACCTACACTGGCTGGAAATAACATTACATTTTAGAAAAAGAGAAAATACATTAGTATTTATGTAACTTTCACTTCACGAGGTACTTTTTAATAAAAGTGTTTGACAACACCCAAACGCTAGCCATATAGACCTCATAGAAAAGGCGTGGCAATGTGCAAAGAAAACAAATGCTTTCATTAGTAAGTTTTTAACCACTGGCAGGTTCGAATGCTAATGCTTTTAGTATGATTAAACGAAAGTTAAAGCATGGCCAATGAAGTGTCCCATCTATCACGCAATGTTTTTTGTTCCAACTTCCAGATAAATCAACTTTACTTAGAAAGGCTGGGCAGGTTGTTTTAACAACAAAAATGTATACAATCAACATCTTTTATTTTTTCTCATAAAAAGGGGCATTTTTTGGGGGCTTTAACTGTAACTTTTAGGGATTCCCGATATAACTTTTTATTTCCGATATGATATCGATAGCAGCCTTGCGTATCGGCCGATCGCGATATCGATCCGACATCAGCATGAATCATACATACTTGTTTTTTTTCTCTCTCTTTTCTTTAATAAAAAAAATAATAATTACTTATTTTGTAGTGTGGAATGTTAGAAAAGGGTTGATCGAGTGATGTTACTCAAACAGAGAACGATAGTCAGCAACAGTCGGTATGAGAAAAAACTGACCCATTTATTATTAACCAATTGGTTACGTAATTTTTAACCTTCAACATAATATTTACAGTATTCTACAATTGAATTTAAAAAAAAAAAATAATAGAAATGAATTTTTTTTAAATCTGGAAATTTGAAACCGATATCCATCTTCAGGCTAATATTGGACCAATATCTGATATCAGATCGGGACAACCTTGAACAATAACTGTAAAAGATCCTTCTTCATACTGGGGCTACAGCGGTGGCAAAAGGTTTTGTGATTGATGCTATATTTTGAAAATAAATATTGCATACATTTTTCAAATGCTATTTGTTTTACTCACTACAGTTACAGCAAGAACACATGGGGTAATTCATGAAACTACTAAATAAAATAGTTTTTATGTTAATGTTAATGTACAAAATGTCCCATACATTCAGGATCCATGATCATATGTTTAAGCAGTCAACTTTCTAGCCTCAGCAAACTGGTTCCAGTAGCAAAATCAGTAGAAATATCTTCTAATTTTTGTCATGATTCAGCAGAAACACACTGGGTCCTGTTCTAAGTAGGCAGAACTAGCTGACACAGTTCCAATTTACATTTTCTTGTTCAGACTTTTCTCTGTGCGCTCATGCTGTAAAACTAACAGCATCCAGTGCCACATGTAGTAAAGGCGGTGACTTGAATATTAAGCTTTGATGCTTGATGTCATCCCTACAGTTACTAGTGTCAAATCATTTAGCTCTTAAAATACTTGAAGTTCATGTCTTGGGGTGGGAACCTCTGGGTACCTCACGATACGATACGCAATACAAAGCTCACGATAACGATTATCTCACAATATGGCGATACTGTGATTATTGATATATTGGTCAGAATTCAATCTTGGATAATGGTAAATGGTAAATGGACTTGATTTTATATAGCGCTTTATCACCACACTGAAGCAGTCTCAAAGCGCTTTACATATCAGCTCATTCACCCAATCACTCTCACATTCACACACCAGTGGGACAGGACTGCCATGCAAGGCGCTAGTCGACCACTGGGAGCAACTTAGGGTTCAGTGTCTTGCTCAAGGACACTTCGACACATAGTCAGGTACTGGGATCGAACCCCCAACCTCTCGATCAGAAGACGACCCACTACCACCTGAGCCACGGTCGCCTCGATAATCTATGACATAACAAGAAAAAAAACAAAGATTAAGTGAAAAAATGCAATTTTTATTTTATAACTTTGAAAGACAATAAATTGAAA
This sequence comes from Gouania willdenowi, assembly GCF_900634775.1. Classification (NCBI taxonomy): domain Eukaryota; kingdom Metazoa; phylum Chordata; class Actinopteri; order Blenniiformes; family Gobiesocidae; genus Gouania; species Gouania willdenowi. Next base: position 18,557,432 of record NC_041046.1, on the reverse strand, counting down.
AAGTGTCCTATGAACAGTGACACTATTTTAGTGCAACATTTCTGTAAATAAGTATCAACATACCAATGTAAAGAAATAAGTATCTCCAATAGTGCTTTGTGTAAACAAAAAATAGGGTTTTTCTTACCAGTGACACCATTATAGTGCAATATTACAGTAAACAATATATTGGTTCCTTCAACAAACAGTAACAACATTTCTGTGAAAACGTACCTGCACATTTTAGTGAAAAAGTAGAAAAGGTTTTGGGAAAAAAAAAAAAAAAAAAAACGATCATCGATTGTGAGGAAAAATATCGCGATATATCGCCGTATTGAGATATCGTCACACTCCAATTCATGTTTTCTTATTGTAATGTACAAGATCTCTGAAAACATGTGACGTGTTCTAAATGTTTATAATGACAAAAGAAATAAACTACTACTAACTCCTAAATAGTAGCTATTGCGCAGTAGAGCTCAGACGGGAACTAATATAAATATTAAGGTTTGCTGTTGGCGTAACGTCCATGTTTGCTGTTTATTGATAGACATAGCCTCCTTGTGTGGGAGGATAATGAGCAAATCTCACTGCCTTTAAGTCATAACTGAGACTGGAAGATCTTTGATGCTACAAAGAAAATCTACTTTGCTGTAAGGGTGTGTGATCTAGTAGATCGTTAAGGATTAAAACATGACAACGATCTCCCAAATCACGGAGATTTGGAAATGGAGTTTATATCACCTATAGCCATTTTGAGAAAAATATATATAAAGAATATTGGTTCATATCACCCAGGCTTAATGTAACCAATGCAGTAACGTTTTATCTTGTAAAGGATTTGATTGTCTAAAGTGTGTGAAATGAGGTGTTGAAACACTGCTTGAAGTAGGATTTTATTAATATGAGTGTGTTACCTTAAAAATAAATGAAAATCACTAGACTGATCTGCTGCCTTTTTATGTAGCAACTGATGCTAATGCTAATGCTAATGCTTCACCACTTTAGTTAAACAAAGTAAAATAACTTGTCAGCCTTTTTGTTTGATGTTAATTGTACTTGGAACCAGTTTGATAAATTCCTTACATATATTTTTACAAATTGTTTGATAATTACCTTGTCTTAAATTATCTTTTATTCCTTTTTTCTATTTAGGGCGATGATTTTAAGGAAGTGAATTGTTTGTTTTATTAGTAAAAAAACTTTAAAATAGTCTAAATGATTTGAATGAAAAAAAATCATGATAAAATTGTGACCGTGATTTTACAAAGAAAATAGCGTGATATGATATTTTTCCCATAGGGTTTGCGTGATTACAAAAATGAAATTAAATCAAACCTTGGTTTTTATCAGGCAATGTTTTTTTTTTTTTTTACGAGTTCCACCTCTTTTGGGTTGTGATTAATGAGAGCTCTACAGCAGAGCCTTAGGGCCACTCTTAATGTTTTTTATTGTTTATCACGTGTGGCAACACCAGTACCCACACTCACTCCCCCTCTGACTGGCAGTGACCTGTAATTTGTGTCTTCATGTAATTTCAGAGTCAATTGGCCTTACATTTTTTGGTAAATGGTATGAAAAGCAATTCCCATTTTTTTAGCATTTATTTATTTATTTGCAAGGAGGGCCATGCTGCACATTAATCATTGTGAACCAGAGGTAATGAGCCAAAGTTAGCCCTTACTGGCTCATTTTTATGTGTCGTTTTTGGCCATGTTTTAAATCGGCAACCTGAAATAAGCAGGGAATAAGGAGTCATTTTATTGTCGTGTTGTTTGCGTTATCAATGCATAATCACGATTGTACAGTTACTTTTTAAAAACCCATACAGGTTTATTGCAAATGTTCCTGTGATTTGAAAGATACACATTTACTCATTATTTTGAGCTTATTGTTAAATATAAATTTGATTTAAAGGCATACTGTGTAACCTTTGGCCAGAGACACACAAAAAGACCGGTAGCTTTCATGCAAGCGCCCCTAGTGGCTACAAACGCCAAAAATCAACAAACAGGCCTCCCTTGTCTTTCGCCGCAGTCGTCAGCCCCCTATGCCGAGGGTCAGGGCGGACTGGGGACCCTGCGCACGCCGGGTCGCCCGTTTCCTCCGACCCCCTGCAAAAAGGGCCGACAACGGCAGCGAGGCCAGGGAGTAGGGGGGGACTGTAGACTGTAGCCGCGGCACAAGCCCAGCCCCGCTTAGAGCCAATCATTATCCCTAAATTACGGATCTGACATGCCGACTTCTCTTACTAAAGAATCCACGTTTAACTGAGCTATCATTAGTGCATCATTAACCCAACACAAAACTACTATATTGTGTTCTTTTGGCTGTAAACAGAGGCTAACTCGTTTCAGCTGTCCACAGGAATGGCGCCGGGTCGGGAAATGCCCGTATGTTTTGACGTCACGTGGGAACTGTATATAAATCCGAGCCTGTGGTCATGTGACTGCCGTGAAGTGAAACGTTCTCCAGGCATTCTCCAGGTCACATGACCTGCCCAAAGTCGGTCCGTCTCTCCAAACCTACGTAGTTGGTATTTCGAGAGGAAAGCCCCGCTTTGAGCATTGATACTGTCAAGCGCTGTATATTGGCCTGAGGAATCATTTAAAATAACTCATATGGGTCAACTCCTTAGGTCAAAAAGTCCACGGTGTGCCTTTAAATATAAAAAAAATGTGATAAGACTTTTTTTTTTTTCTTAGAAAGATATACCATAAAGCAAAGGAGTTTTCATTTAGATGAGTGCAGATTGAAGCCTAATAGCAAATGTCAACGTCCCAAACAGTTTGTGCCCTTTTGGAGGTATTTGATTTGGAGTTCTAACAGGCCACAGCTCCCCATACCTCTACATCCTGCCCAGCAGCTAATGTCAGCATTGGGCTGAAGGATATATATGTACCTTGAATTATTTAGACTGTCACTGATGCATTTTTAATGCAGCTTTGTCCTTTTTCCTTTTTATGGTGCCGTAAAATATTGTTGTTTCTCCTTCTCTCTGCACTTTACTTTTGTGTGAGCAAATACGATGACTAATCATGAATGTAATCCAAGAATCTTCCATTTGTGGTTAACTTAAAAGCAGGAAATGAAAAATCAAAGACATTCTGAAGTGATACAGAAACAACACATTTTGTGTGTCCACTGTACACAATAGAACATTTTTTCCTCAGCTCTCAGCCAGGTGTAGTTCCGACAGGGTTTGGTTTCTCAGGGTTTTTTTTTTCACCATTGAGGTCATAATTCATCAGAAATCGACTGTTGGATGAAATATTGACATATGGATGTCTGTCTGATCTATTGTTTACTGTTTATTGTAATTAACTTACATAACGGGAAGAACCAAGCTGCACCATGATCATAAGATGGCTGAAAGCTACATTTTGCTCTTAATAACCTTTCTTTTCTCCACTCCATCTGTTTGGTCTCCAGTGATGAGTGCACAGGGCTTACAAGCAAAGGATAAAACTGGTTCTAGCGACCCTTACGTCACGGTCCAGGTGGGCAAGACTAAACGCAGGACGAAAACCATCTTTGGCAACCTTAACCCCGTCTGGGACGAGAAGTTTTACTTGTGAGTACTTTCTCAACAGTGACAAATCTGACATACTCCTCATTGTTCCAAACCCTCTCACCCAAACAGTCAGACTTTCACCTCTGATAATAACCTTTCCTTCAACCACCACATCAAACAAATCATGAAAACTGCTTTTTTCCACCTCAAAAACATCTCTCATCTCCGCCCTTCACTTTCCTTTCCTGCCATTGAAACTCTCATTCATGACTTTATCACATGCCGCCTTGACGACTGCAATAGCATTGTCTTTGGCACAACCACCACACTTCTAAATAAATGCCAGTACATACAAAACGCAGCCCCCGCCTCCTCACACGCAACCGTGACCACATCACCCCTGTCCTCCAAAATCTCTATTGGCTCCCCATTCCTCAAATTTAAACTCTTTCTTCTCACCCACAAAACCCTTCATAACCAGCCCCCCCCCACCTCACAGACCTGCTCCACCCGTACCCTCCCTCTATCACCTGCCTTTTCTTTACTGATGTTCTTTCTTTTTCTGATGTATATTTTATTTGCTTTAATCACTGTATTTGCTGTTGTTATTTTTAACCTGTAAAGTGTCTTTGAGTCTCTTGAAAAGCACTTTTTAATCAAATGTATTGTCATTATTATTATTATAACTTTCTAATAAGGTGACCTCTCTCACTATTTAATTCTCTCTTGGGTTAGAAGTTATCTGTCGAACATAATCTCTAATCAAAAAGTGCAATATTTTACCTGTTCTTGCTGAGAAGTGCACAGAAAACATGTCAATCCAAAGGTAACTTGAATGGACGTCCACTAACCAATGGGTTATTTCGATTTTATTTTGAAGGTTAAAGAACCTTCAGATTTTAGAAGCAAAAGTGCAGTGCATCCATCCATCCATCCATTGTATCCATCCATCGATTTTCTGCACTCAGGGTTGCGGGGGTCCTGCTTACATTGAGTGTAAGGCAGGGGTGTATTGGGACAAACATTTTGCCCTAGCATTTTCTATCCAGACCAGCCCACTACAATATCAGAGGACACCATGCAGAAGCCGTTATTAACTTGGTGATGCTCAACACTTTATGTTTTAATTTTAATTGTTTCCCCAGAAAACCTTTTGAACCCCTTTTTTTATCTATTGCCATTTTGCAACTTTGTTTGTCCAATTTTTGCCCATTTTCAAAAAGTTCAGACACTTTCTTCAGAGTTTAGCTTCCTTTTGCCAACAAATATAATTTTTGCAAGTTCTTTTTGACACGTATTGAATTTTTGTCTTTTCTTTAATTTTTTTTTGGCCACTTTTCATCCAAATAAGCTAACCTGCCTGCACTTTGACTCTTTTTGTTCCACATTTTCACTATTGTTTGCCCATTTAAGCTACCCTTTGCCATTACATACTACCTGATTCCTCTTTATTTGCTAATATTTTGCCCACTCTTGACTGCTTATGGCCCATTTTAGTTACTTTACGCTCTATTTTGCCACATTTTTGCCACTTTGGACCACTATTGGCCACCTGTTACCATGTCTGTCTCCACTCGCTCATCAAAAAAAAAAAAAAAAAAAAAAACGTAGTGGCCCAGACCGGCGTAAGGTGGTGTACACCCTGTGCAGGATGCCACTTTCCAGTCTTGCTTAAAGAGAAAAAAGATATTCTCAGCCAGTCTCTTAATGTAGTAATCAATAAGGCTCACTGGTCTTTCTCTCAATCTCAATCCACAGTAGTTTCATTACCATGGATACTATAGTCAGCTGGGATAGGCAGCAACAACCCTGGATAGTATCAGCAGCTACAGAAACCAGACTCGTGTCTGAAGGAAGTTGTTGACATGATTTATTGTAATAGTTATTGTTGATTTTGAAACATTCCTTCGCAGTGCAAGGTTAATTTTACAAAGTGTGTGTTTTGATTAGTATTAAGAACTCATTAACTACTACTCTGTAATCCCAGTAATTATATAACCAAGACATCAGGTTGTTCTTTTTCCTGTGCAAGCTCTGCCATCATGAGTGGATTTGCATCTCCAATATCTCAGCCATAGCACATTAAATACAAGTGCCCAGTTGCATTTTGCAGCTGTGCCGACATTTTTATCTACGTGAGTAGTGGCTAACAATGAATATGAATCCTGTGCATTTATGTGCTCAAAGAAACGGAAAAAAATAATAAGGCCAGTCTTATTGTAAAAAATAAATAAATAATGTGTTTCAGTACATTGATGCAGTTTTTCCAGAAGCTTTTACCTTGTAGAATACAGTGAAATAATAACCAAGGCTTCTGACACAGCCGGAAGAATATTCACAGTTGTTTCTTTTCTAAAGACCATGAAGGATTTGACCCTGAATGAGTACAAACCTAAATCAACCGCCATGATTTTCTAAAGCCTTTTACCAAACCCGAAAAGAATCTTTGAGCACCTTTCAAAAATCATATAATTTGAAGATAAACTATCTTCTGAATTGACCTTGAATGAACTGTGTTCCTGACAATGAATATATTAATCAAATCCCCAATGGGTGAAAAAAACCTTCACGATTTTTTTGGGCATTTAAACTAACCAAAAAGTGCTAAAATTTTTATTTTTTTTTTAATCTATTTATTTGGTGCAAAAACTGTCCTGGTTAAACCCTCAGTACTTTATGTAACATGATGGCTCTTTTATTGATGAAAATTGCAATGATTTAATTTGTTTTACGAAGATTATCGTCTCAAATATAACTAAGGTTGGAAATAGATGTCGTGCAAAGAGATTTTGTGATATTAACGCCACAGATGTGTTATTAAAGGGTCCAGGTTGTATCAAAGTATTGTAACTTGGTCTTTATTAAACAAATATATATTGTATTATCATATATTATATATTTTTTATATTACGTACTTTGTCATATATATCAGTTTGAAACTTGAAAGGCTCAGTCAAAGTTTAAAATCAAATGAGGTCTATTTTTCCGATTTCAATATAGTATCGTACCAATCTCGTTTACCCAATAATGTGTCTCAGATTGTATTGTGAACTCATTGTATTGTCTCAATCCTAATAATAAACTCTTAGGGTAAACTTCAGTTTTTAAAAGTGTTTTCTTTTATATCCCAGACACAGTTATACAGATGAATGAGAAGATGAATCTTTAATAACCCAGCACGAAGCTTGTTAAGCTACCTTAATAGATGACATTTTTAAATGCCAGAAGCCGATATAGATGTTGAAAGAGAATGTATAACTCTTTTCAAGCACCCACACAGCTTTACTGAAATAAAATTTCCTGCAAACAGTTCTTAGGGGATGTTTTACAACACCTATAAATAAACCATTGGGTAGGGTTTTTATTTCCAGACATTTTAAGTAAGAAAAAATGCTTTGTGCATACAGCAAGAAACTTTAGGCCCAATTAAAAAAAAACTAATTGAGAAGATATTAATGTTGACCCACAGGTCAGCTCCCAAATCCACTTAAGAAAGAGTAACGTCTGCACATTAATTATTAAGGGTCTTTTCTCTACTGATTACGAGCTAGTATTTTTTTTCTACATTTTGAGAGTAGATGCTGGATAAAGAAAGTTAGCGCGATTCTTCTCAATGTTTTTGCATACCAGTGGCAGTTGGGTAGTTGGAGCTTTTGTCCCTTTGTATGTCGTTGTTTAGCTTTTTGCTTTTTTTTTATTTTTGCAATGAGTGTCACATCAATGTAATGACACCAAAATGCTCCATGATTTCATATAATATAGAGCTATTTGTGCTTTCCTTTTTGTTTCATGTCTCAAAAGTAACAATTTAAAATATTAGAGCGTGCGTGTGTGTGCATGTGTTATGTGTGCATGTGCAGATAAGGCCTCCACACCTGTAATGAGACTCCAGTGGAGGCTGTAATAAAACTCTTTCCCATTACTACAGAGATGTAGATTAATAGAGTGGTACATTACTGTGTGCATGGCAGAGACCAAGTACTAGTCCACAATTAAAACAGCCAAGGTCAACCCCTTCACTAAAAAGGTATTGTATATAATAACCCTGCAGTGTTTTACTAGTTTTTGTACCCAAATTGAGCTCTGAAACTACAGTAATTTGTCCCAAGTAATTTAAAGCTGCTACCTTTGATAATTTATATTAAATGAAATCATAGTTTAGGCCTAAAAAAAAGTATGTAATAGGTTGAAATTGCTGGTTGAAAGTTTGTTTTTTGTTTTTTATCTTAAATACTCAATTTGTTGACATTTTGCGCATTGCATTGTGGGATGTGCAGTCGTGGAGACTTGTACGAAGAAGTGCTTTGACCTCATTCTGATATCACGGTACCTGGAACAAATTAAATCATGAATGGTGTCAACTTAGAATCACTGTCCTTCTTTTCACAGTCTATAAATCAGTTTACAGGACTCAACATCCCAGAATGCAATGCATGAAAATGTTAATAAACAGAGTGTCAACCTTGGAGATAAAAACAAACTTTCAAGCGGCAATTTAAATTTTTTTCTTCTTTGTTTTGAGTAAACGATGTTTGATTCATTGATCTTTAAGGCGTACACTAGAATTTTATCTAATAAAATAATTATTGGGGGGGAAGTAGCAGCTTTAAACGATGGAACACAGCAATCCTTACCCGAAGTGCTGTGACTGAATATCTCTGTTTCTAGTAGGGCTGTCACACACACTCATCGCAGCCCAAAATGCATTGTGATGACGTGACTCGAGCCGTTATCACAGTTTTACAGGCTTTAATGAAGGGCGTAGTAAAAACACGCTAAAAATAAACAATCAAACACACAAACAACCGTCTTACACCATCATACACTCACACTACCGAATTGTTCACTCTTTTCCCCCGCTTATATCCACGCTTTCCCCAGCCTCCCAGCCAATCAACACTCAGAACACATGTAAACAAAGACACACATTGATGCCTTCTCAGCCATGTGTGAATACACACAAGTGGAACATAACCAGAACATAGAACCCAGACCGTTACAGCATAGCAGACCAGACTGGGCGGCCCGTGCGTGGAGCGCAGACCTGACTGAAGCACGCAATCATATTTGATCCCTGCGCTCCAGCAGCAAGTGAGGAGTGAGCGAAATCAGAAAAATAATATTCAGTAAATGTGAACGCTGAACAACTAAACGCAACACAACGACGTCAATATCCCGTCCCACGACTAGCAGAAATCACTTTAGAAATAATACCACGACAATATAGAAGTGTTTTTGTGTTTATTAAAAAATAATATTAATGTAATAGAGATTAAAAAAAAGTTACAAATGAAGCTCGGCCCAGCACGACAGCTGAGCGGGAAAATGAGGCGGGTCGGGTTCGGGCCAAGAATCTAAACTCTGATGCTATATGCAATGGCGCCTGTATGATTTGAATGTCTTTTCTCTGTGTTTGGCTTCTCTAAACTGCTGAGCTGTCGGTGATTGGCAGTTGTTGTTTTCTCTTTTAGCGTTAATGTTATCGTGATCGTTTTGACGTGATCTAATCCCTACTATTCACAGTGAATGCCACAACGCCACTGATCGCATCAAGGTGCGTGTTTGGGATGAAGATGATGACATCAAATCTCGAGTGAAGCAGCATTTCAAGCGTGAGTCGGATGATTTCCTGGGACAGACCATCATCGAGGTCCGCACTCTGAGCGGAGAGATGGACGTTTGGTATAACCTAGGTATGTTATCCCTGTGGTCACGAAGGTGGTTAATGTGCTTGTAAAATAATCATATAATGGGATTTATTCAAACAGTACTTTACAATTTGTTTTTTTTAATAATTTTTGGGGAAAAATATGCTGTAAAAAATGACTATTATATGATAACATATTGTTAAATTACAGTATATATTATGTATTACTGCTAATGCACGGAATGGCAGCATAATAGCAGCCCCCTCTACTGTTTGAGTATTATCACTGACGTGTGCGGCCTTTGTTTGTCTCTTGTGCTAAAAGGAAGCAATCTGTGGTAATAGTGACCCCTGCCCGCTGTTGCTGTTCAGTTTTAAATGTTCACAATGAATGTTTAAGCAGGCTTTTCTAACATTAGAGTCCATCCTCTTGCTGCTCTACTTTTAACGCCTCTTCAGCCAACCGCTTTGTTTGGTTTGAAGTGCTCGTCGATGTTTTATTCTGGTCGTTATTTATTTATTTTCTACTTGTCTGTCTCTTGACCGATGAACGGCTGAGAACTAAAGTCGCTCATCATGCACAGATGGGATGAATTGTATACAGGTATGAGTGCACAGAAGGGGTGGGGGGCTTTAAAGGCTCCCATGAATCCCTACAGCTATGCATTCATTAGCTTTCAGTTTAGTCAGCATTGTTGTGTCGTTGGCTTAGTTTAAACACACACCCTCTCCAGGCATTTCACAAGTTACTCCTGTTCAAAAGTTTGTTAATAGAGCATTTGTGATTCAGAGACTCTCCCTGTTTTATCTCCTTGTTTATTGACTAAGACATGACACTGGACCCTCAAATGCTCCCATTACATGTCTAGCCTTGCATGGTGTCTCTCTTGAATGAGTGTGATATTGTTTCCATAAATGAGTCAATGTAACATAGTAGTTACATATAAAGTAAATATGTTCAATATTAACTTTTTGCAGTTATTCAACGTTACAATATTGCCCTACACCAGCGTTGGGGTCAATTACATTTTTCAGCTACAATTGCATTTTCAATATACCCAAGTTCAATTACGATTTCATTACGATTACAGTGACCAGCATTTTTTCCAATTACAATGCAATTACAATTATTATTTTTCCTCAGAAAATCATTTACAATTACATTCTCAATTACTAAAGTACTACTACTACAATTAATTACAATAACTAAGACTGAAATAGATAACCTAGTAAAAGTTAACCTTCCTCTTGTGTTAGCATCTCTTATGATAACGGGTCCTAAATCAGTTGTAGAATTCACTAAAAACAAATATCTATCATCTAATTGATTTTCTATTTATTGGTTACCTTGTTAGGCTTCATAATCAATTAAAATATAGGTTTCATGGTGTAGGTGTCTGAACCTTTTTTCTGTCAGTATACCTCTTGATTTATTGTTTTATTAAATGGTAAAATGTGGGGAAAGCTTGATATGAAACATATTTTATATGTTAATTGTTAACTACATTTGTGTAGAACTGTACATATAACTGTAATATGGTTCCCCAGTTTTACATTAAATAATAATTGACATTTTGATTCCCCTATGCTGTGAAAAATTCCTGGTGAGAACCCTGTTGTGGTAGTGTGGTAGAAAGAAATCACAGTACTTGCCCAGATCAGGGAAATCCTCAGTGTACTGAAGTAATAGTTTTTCAGTACACTGAAGAATTTTGACATCATCACTCTGTGCAATTATGATGTCTGAATTCTACAGAATTTCGTAGAAGTCCAAGCTGGGAGCCATTACAATTTTCAAGGGAGTGCTATTGAGTCATTTTGCTATTCACATTAGCAATTCCTCCAAAATATAAAAATGTACAAATTTTAATGAGTTTTTGAAAGAGTCTAGACCCTCAAAAATGTGATAATTTCCTCTATAAGCAAAATAATAATAAAAATGAGGTGCATTATAATAAGGTCCTTCGCACCATTGTGCTCGGGCCCTAATTATCCGAACTCAATTACAATGTACTTATATTTACAACAGCAACTGATTTTTTGAATTACAATTACATTTTCCAATTTTTAGTATGAACTTATATATCGATATTTATGTAGAACGCCCTCCACAAACTCCTACTTTTATGTAACATTATATATATATATATATCTCCATGGAAATAATAGGTTAGCCCTACTTTTAATGTAATTGCTCCACTGGATGTTAAAATAGCTAGCAAGTTAGCACTAGGTTCGCGGTTTTCCCATAAGATAGTTTATTGTGTATGAAAAAATAAAGTTTGATTTATAGTAATGCGTACAATGACTAAAATACATCATAAACACTGTCTACCAACTGCAAACGCATTACTTTAGCACACAGAATGAACTTTAATAAGCCATTTACTATATATCCAACTGCCTCAGGGATTATATTCTGGGACTTCCAGTTGTAACAGGAAATGCCATGTTTGAAAGGTCATGATGGAAAACCCAAACAACATTCTTTTTTACCACTAGTTAGTACTGTAACACCATGAAAAAAGTAAATTCAGAAACACAAAGCTTAAGGCACAACAACAAATATTGTTTTTTCAATATTTGTGGAAAAACCAATAACAATGTTGACCAAAATTACATTTTTTTGTAAATATCGGCCGATAACAATGGTGGGCCAATAATATTGGCCATCTCTAATACAAAGTTAATAAAGACTTTGTATTAGCCAGAATATTGAGAATAATGCTGTTTACCTTTTATGGCAAATAGCAAGACAGCCAAACTTTTGGCATGTACTTAATGTGTGCAGGCATGGTCAAGAGCTGACACATTTCTATAAAAGCAACAGAATGTGGGGGAAACAAGGTGATTTAAGTGTTTTAACAGTGTTTTTGGTCAGAAACAATTGGTCAACTTGGATTTCCACATGTACCAATCATTATCGTGGAAATGGGAACGTTTCAATGCCTGTCAGCGAGCAAAGATGAATCTGGCTTCACTTTTGAATAATGAAAATTCCTCCTGCACCTTCTGTCATTATGTTTTAGGTTGAATTACGTTTCACTTATTTATTCATTTTACAATTTCATGCCAAATGATGCTTATGATTTTCAGGTATTTTACACTTCATGTCATTTCAATGAATTCATATGGTTTATTGTTTTTCCTTTAAGACAAACGGACTGACAAATCCGCTGTATCAGGTGCCATCCGACTCAAGATCAGCGTGGAGATGAAAGGAGAGGAGAACGTGGTGCCTCCTCATGGCCAGTACACATGTTTACACGAGGTAACAGCATTCATCATCTTTGTCTGAGTCAGAGAAGCTTCTGACTCGTACCTAACTCATCATGGAAAGAGAACATCTGGCCTGCACAGGCAGCTCCGATACGATAAGAGACTTAATTAGCTGGCATTCAGTGCTCAGAGAAGCATCTCTTTTTACACTGTTGTGACACTGTGCTCCATCACCCTAACCCTTCTTTTCCGTCTTATCTCTTGTGCCATTTTACAGAACCTGTTCCACTGCCTGACCGAGGTGAAGAACGGCGGGGTGGTGAAGATCCCGCAGGTGAAAGGGGACGAGGCGTGGAAGGTCTACTTTGACGACGTGTCTCAGGAGATAGTGGACGAGTTTGCCATGAGATACGGAGTGGAGTCCATCTATCAGGCTATGACGTTAGTACCACCCTGATCTATGGCCTTTTTACGTGGCCAATCTGTCATTGTCTCATTCGACAGAATGGGAAACAGAGGGAGATAAAGGAAGGAGACCAGGAACAGAGGAAAAGTAGTAAAGATGTCTCCTCAGCAGAATCAAAGCGTGGAATGCTATTCAGATCCTAAGTTTGATTGATTCATTCCTGTTGTCTCGGAAGAAAGAGAATCCTAACCTTGCTTGGTCACATTGATCACGGATGCTCATAAACAGCTTGGTTTCCCTCTCTCACTCTGTCTCTGATCCTTTATGACCTCCTCCATCCATAAATGTCTATCTGTTCATCACGCACACACACACACACACACACACACACACACACACACACACACACATAGGCACATGCAAACACACCACGTGAAACGTTAAAAATCATTAAATATTGATCAAGGTCATGCAATGCCATTTTACACTGCACATTGTCGAAGTAATGTTACCACTGCAGAAGTCTGAACCAACCATGTACTGTATCTATTTTTCAGTCCACTGGCAACTGCTTTATCATTACTTTATTGTCTTTCCACATAAACCGCTGAATCTGACAAACATTTCACACGCGCTGATTATGATTGATACGTTTTTTTTTTTTTTTGTTTTTTTTTCCTAAATGAATTCTGCTGTTTGAAGATTCTTTTGTTATGGCTTGTAATAGATCTCTTCTTGTATGTGGTTTGAATTTGATCGATTGAAAGTCTTCCATTGCAGTGTGTGACCAGTGTTCAACATCGAACTGAGCAAGGCAGGCAGTTAAAGCTGTACAGGCTGTTAAACATGAGGCTCATGCGGATGTTCACTAAGCTGACCACTGCAGCTAAACCCATTTTAGAAAATACCCTTTGCACCAGATAATTTTATCATAATGTATTTATCTTTTCTTTAGTTGTTTTTCATTTAAAATGTGAAAAAACAATCATATTTTAGCTTTAAAAATTATATTAAAAAATGCAAAGAGGTTATTTTTGTCTCTTTTTTAATTTGAACTTTTTGGTCATCAACTATCGCTGCAGCACCACTGCATTGTAGGGTCCACATTTCCACAGCAGCTGCACCTTTTTTGTGCATTTCCTCACTACTGAATGTCCTTGTTAAGCAGTCCCTGTGGCTGGCTCAGTAATTAGCTGCTGCCTAAGTAAATCAGACACTAATCACGCTCAGATTGTGTTGGCAAATCAAATAGATGGCTCAGTTCACAGTAGGGCTTTCATTTGGGAAGATCTGGCAATGTGTATTTATTCCTGGGCTCATGGCCTCATTTTTTTTTTATTCCACTTTATTTGCATTTCACATTTTAATATTTTGTTTCAAAAAAATAGAGGCAAATTGTTGGCTTGATGTGAAAAATGTGTGTAAAAAACCTGCGTAAATTTTAGATTTACTCAGCTACCCACTTGATTCAGGGTATGACTCACCAGCACATACACACAGATTAGCCAAAGCATATGTGACAAGTGTGTCCTGTGAAATTAATGACTACACTAGACCTCTGATTGTGTGCGTTCAGATTAAGATTGTGGGTTTTTTAAGGACAACTGAATACCTTCAACTTATTGAGGCCATTGCCAGAGGGGAATATTGTTTCAGTGAACTAGCAGCCCAGGGGCCTCATGCGGCCCACGCCCTACATCGTATGCAGCCCCCAAAGTAAACACAAAAAATAACTCCAAAAACGACAACAAAGATATACAAAATTCTTTAAAAACGTTAAAAAAAATATACACCAAATGACAACCAAAAAATTACAAAAATACACACAATAACTCCAAAAAATATACAAAAATGTAAGAAAAGACGTAAAAAAGCTACACAAAATGACAACAAAGATATACAAAAATACCTAAAAAAAAAAAAATTACTCAAAATGACAACCAAAAAATTACAAAAATACACAAAATAACTCAAAGACCGAAAAAAGCTACACAAAATGACAACAAAAACACACAAAACCACTCCAAAATAAGACCAAAACCCATTAGTGTTTCCTGTATTAATGATCAAGAATGTGGCCCTCTGATCAGAAAATCTAATTTTTGTGGCCCTCACTGTGATAAAAGTAGCCTTTTTTGCTCTATGTGATCAGTGGCAGTTAGTTCTCAGACAAATTTTAGGGCCTGTGCTAAGAAACTGGATAAGCATATCTGGGATTTCTCTTCGTAAGCAGGCTTCACCTAATCAAACAATCTCTGTCAGAGTGCGCTGAAGCAGGATTTAAATACAGTACGTTCACTTCAACCAGGTGATTTCAGCCAGGCTACGTGTGCGCGCCTGTGAAATGTTTGGAGAATGCAGTGTCCGAGGATCCACAATCACGGAGAAACTGTCTAGAGCAATGTACGTGACAATTGAGGAATAGTTCTTGATTTCTGATCAGCCAGTTTCACTTTATTACAGCACAAGCGTGTTTCTATTCAGGTAGTCCTCAATTTATCACACACACACTGATGAGAGCACATTGTTTCACTGTAGTATATTCCTGCTTATGCTGTCAGAGTCACCATAGCGCATGTATGGATGAATGAATGAATGAAGGACTTAATCCGTTCATGTATATTGAGAGTGCCCGACACAGGCTTCATCAGCTGACTGTTGATCAGTCCATCAGATGTAAATCTATATCTTTTCTAAAGGATGTCATCGGTTAATGAAAGGATTAAATTCATCCATTAATGATATTTCTTTCCTAAACACAGCTGTCAGATCTGCACCAACCACGTCTTCTAAGAATGTTCAGGTCATTTTCCAGGAGATCTGATTGGTCAGGAGGTGAAATTTTAGTACTCGCGCAGAACTTATCCATTTCATAACCTATTACCGACCAGGTTATGTGTTCAGCCTAAGTTACCATGGTGATTTAGCCCGGTAAGAAGTTAGCCAGTGTCGGAGTACAGCACACATCGAATAAATCCCGGAAGTTAGGACAGCCCTTTGAACATATTTGCGACTTGGTTTAAGAGTGAAGGCTTTGTGTTTCACTGGGTGCACCTTAACGCCAAATGTGAATATCACAACCAAGTCAAGGTAAATGTCATCATAAATGTGGTGTAGCAGATACTAAGAATGGCCTTTCATAATGTCACTTCTGCCACACTCATGATCCTATAGTGTTATTGTCATTTTTAGTATGTGGCCATGGACCTGTGGGCTGGGGGTCTCTGGGTTGTATAAAGGAAGTGAAAAGACACACTGATATGGAAAGGCATTTACAAAACATAATATTTTTTTTATTACCGTAATTTTCGGGCTATAAAGCGCACTGTTTTATTGGCAGCATTACATTATTTTCGGAATCCACACAAATGCTGCAGCATAACTTAGGCCGCACACTGTTGGCTGATGACGGTGCCAGTCAGACAACTCGGCCCATCAAGAACGGGCAGGTAGGTGGGCTGCTGTACTCAAGTTCGGTTTCACGGAAATGTCCATGTTTCAACTCACAGGAAGTCAGCTCCTCACTGCCCCACGTCTACATATCAGTCCATTTACAGCTTTTTATGGTTACTTTTTACTGGAACCAGACTGATACACCACTTTGTCTGCTCTTCTTACCGTGAACTACCGCGGCGCGATCACAGCGAGTCGGACTCTGAGTCAGAATACAAACGGCATCGCTTCTGAACAAATCCAACGTGGTGATTAGGCAACTTCATGCTGTTGTGCTACTATTACAAACTGGCTGACTTTTACTGTAGACGGAGCAGAGATCAGAACAGGCTAGCTGTATCCAGGCTGTTCTGATCTCTGCTTCGTCTGTTCGTCCTCCTTACGGAAGCGTCTCCATCAGCCTCAGAGTCCAGAGCACCGATCAATCCTGGACAAACACGCGGTGATTTAACAACTTTAGTGTGTTTATGCTACTATTACAAACTGGCTGACTTTTACTGCATCCACACTGCTGCTGCAGTGGGCGCTCTCTCTCTCTTTCTCTGACAACATTTCTCCGCGTTGTTGCCATGATGATTTTCTCTTTTCAACTACATACTGGACGACATGTTTGCTTTAGCGCTGCTGTCAGCTAAACGTTGTTTCACTTTGACGTCATATTGCACCTTATGAACGATTGCAGGGTTGTTTAAGTGCAAAGAACCGAATCATTTAGTGGCCTTATTACCCGCTTTATCAGGTGGAGTTAATGCTGTGGGTCCGTACCCTGTCTAAGCTGGGTAATTCTCAAATCAGACTCTGTTACACTTCATCAAGAATTTATTGGTCCACTGTACCTTTCAGATTTCCTCATCATGGAGCTTTGACTCCCAGTCACTCCTGACATGATGAGTGCATAAATCACAGCAGCTGGGAAGACTCACTCACTACCTCCCCCCACCCCCACCCCCCCAATGCCCACCAGAGCAGCTTCCAACAGACCCCTACCACTTATGCACTTTCGTCATCTCACTCCATCACTCTTCCTATCCTGATTCAAATCTTGGTACCCTACATTTCTCAGGCTTTACAGAGATTTTATACCATCCAATTGAAACTATAGAATTGCATGCTGGTGTGCGACTCAGATGAGGGAGCCCCACCCCTAGAGAAAATTGAATGAGGAAATAAAGCTCTAAAAGCACCATGGGAATATACCTTCGTCCCATCATCACTCTCTGTGCAATGCTCCCTTAGTTGGCCTAACCCCACATGCTCCTGGGTAATTTGGTGGCTGAACTCAGAGTAATTAAATGGGCTTCCTGATGAGAGCATGTGTCTGTGTGTGCGTGTGTGGATGTGCGTGTGTGCCAGATTTGCTGATATAACTCTTCGCCCTCATAAAACCATTGTACAAGTGATTTTTTTTCCTTACCAAATGTCTCAGTAAGCCCTGCAGTTTTTGTCATTTGAAAATATTTGTAGGAAAATACGTTAGTTACATGTTTTCGACAGCTGTCACACATAACTAACGGTTACCTCACAGGGCTGAACGGCTAATTTGTTGAAAAATGGGGTGCTTTTATGTGAGCGTAAAAAAAAAAAAAAACATGATGACAGACGATGAACAATATATGTTAAAACAGCACTGCTCTATAATCTTAAGAGAAGATGAGCGAGTGTTAAACAAATGGTATATTTATAGAGCTCAGCCTACTTTCGCTCTCTTTAAGCTCTTGGGCATCCTTACTGTAAACCATGTCCAATCCATCCAGATGTTCACTCTCTCTGAGTCATCCTGTAGGACGATAAGGAAGCGCCTGTGTATGAGGCATTATATTAGAAACGTACAGATGATTGTGTATTTTTTTTGTGTGCTTTATCTAGGATAAAATGCCTGTATAATGGAAGGAGATGCCAGTGGATCTCCTCCATAATTACCGCTGAATCATTTTTAGGAGTCTGTCCACATTGCTTGTGAAGCTGCAGAATGAAGTGTTAGCAGGAGCATATGCTCTTCACTCCAGCTCCAGCTCCAGATCTGCCATCGCAGGCTCCACAACTTAATTACTGCTATTGCAGATGTGCCCTATAGACAGAGGTATTGTGGCATAGCCATAGTGCTAATGCGTATGTGTCTCCCCCACGGCTTGAAAAATTGGGAGAGTAGTTGTCTGAGTCAGGAGAATGGAAAGGAAGATTTATCTCAATATAAGAAATAACTAAGTTGCAAAAAAAAAAAAAAAAGTGCTGGCCTCATTCTGCCCTGCGGGACAGATGATTGGTTTATGTTCAGGGAAGACTGATATTATAGCGTCACCGCTGTGCAAGTTACTCAACTTTCACAGATTTATTCCCATTAGAATATCGTTTTTTTTCCTCCCCACTGCAGCTGATATACTGTATGTTCGTATTGATTTGTTGGGTTTTTTTCTTAATAATTTTGTAGTTTGATAAGCACTTCGAGATGATTATTGTTGTAATTTGCGCTATATAAATCAAATTGAATCAAAGTGAACCGTGTTTATAAGCTTGTCCTGCTCACATTTGCTACAGAATTGAAAAGTCAATTTTAATAGTTGAATTAACATCTTTATTTCCTTTCTCCCTGGATTGTTTACATCTTAACCATTACAAGATCCTTTTACTCACTCTCACATCTATTTGTTCCATCCATTACTTCGCAGCATTGGGCCTCATTAGTATAGGTTGTGCACCTTTAATTTATGGCATCATTCATCACAGTACATGGATAGAACATATGCTCTTAGGCTTTTAATGAGGGTAATTTTAACATGAACATCAGTTTGGTTTCCGCCCACTCCATAGCACTGAAACAGCCCGACTCATAATCAGCAACGATCTCCTCCAGGCTGCTGATTCCGGTCTCCTCTCCATCCTCATCCTAATCTGAGTGCAGCCTTTGATACCATTTCACACACCATCCTCCTTGACACACTCCTCTTTATTGGCATCACACACACTGCCCTCAACTGGTTTAAATCTCACCATTCAGGCCGCATTCAGTACATTCAACTAAAATCATTTGCATCCCACCCACCCCCAGTCACTACAGGTGTTCCCCATGGCTCTGTCCTGGGGCCCCTATTTTTTGTCATCTACTTACTCCCTCTCTGCCATATATTTCACCACATACATTTCCATTGCTATGTGGATGACTCCCAGCTCTACATCTTCACCAAGCCCAACATCTCACTTTCTTCCTCCTCCCTCACTCATTGCCTGACTGAAATAAAATCATGGTGATCCAACTTTCTGAAATGAAACCGTGGTAAAACAGAAGTTTTATTAATCAGTGCAAAATCCAATTTAACCAAAGCTGACAGTTTCTCTATAACCATTGACAACCATTCCATCTCTCTCTATCATCAGGTTAAAGGAGCCATATATAGAATTATTGTGAATTTTAAACTTATAAATATGTCTTAAATACCTATAATCTAAATTTGAGTCTTAAGAAACATGTCCTTACCTGCCATGCCATATGTGATTTTTTATTTTTTATTTTTTTGTGTGTGTGATTACATAGTTATATATACATTAATACATATTGCCCGCCCGGCAAACCTGTAGTAGCTTTTTTCCACCAGTCGGGTCAGTATAAGCCTATTTACAGCAGAGCAGTCCCTGAACTAGGCCATCTCGGGCGTCAAAGCCTTTTTTCTGTGCGCAGTTTTTACACAGTTTGATTCACTAGCATCACCGTTGTGTACAAGTCCATATTTCCGGCTTGTATTAGTCTGTTAGGTGAAATATACACCAGTAGGTAGATAATTTCAAACATACGCGTTAAATAAATTGACGTCACTTCCTTTTTGACTGTTTTTGCTGTTTAGATTCACATAAATAAAATAAAGATCACACACAAACACTATTGTTTTTTCATATTTTTAATGATAATAATAATAAATGCAAACTTACAATAACAAAAAAATAGGTTTAATCCTATCTAAAAAAAAACCTGCCACAAGAATAATGCCACCTGGTGGTGGCAGAAACTGCTTGCAAATTCTACATATGGTCCCTTTAAGAGTCTGGGTGTCATCCTTGACAGTTCTCTATCTTCACTTCTCATATCAATAACATCACACGGTCTGTATACTTTGACCTCCGCAATATAAACTGCCTTTGCTCATTTCTCACACCTCACACTACTGCCATACTCGTTCACAGTCTGGTCACCTCCTGTCTGGATTATTGTAATTCCCTCCTGTTCGGTCTCCCCAACAAAACCCTTCATAAACTTTAACTCGTCCAGAACTTAGCAGCCAGGATCATCAGCAGGACCCCCGTTACTTATTATTATTATTATGATAAAACTGTGTAATTAAAGCAGGTGGATAGTGCAGTAGAAAGCTATCTCTAGCACAAGTTTAACTATTTTTTCCAAACGTATTTAATGTAGTGTAGGTTTCTCAAAGCTATGCTCATAGCTTGTGTTGTAATATGGGTTCTCATTTTGTTTCTCTTGGCTTGTTCATGTGTATTTTAGTTTTTTCTTTCAATCAATGAACCAACTTGTGTCTACAAATAGCTGTTGAATTCCTCTACGCAGGCAATTCTCCTGTCTGTCAGCCAAATACATGTGTCCTGGTTTTCCAGCATTGATGAGCAACCGGCTGGCTAATGTCAAAATTATAATTCTGAACAAAATAATATAACATTTAATGACTCTTCTGAACAAATTATTATAATAATGAATGACTTCTGAACAAAATATTATAATAATAATAATTAATGACTCTTCTGCAGCAAACGTCACAGAACATTCAATCTAGAGCCTTGATATATACATAGCAGACATTTGTGAGTCAAAATAAATATTTTTAATACCTGATCATTTCAATTTTGGCAGTTAATTTTGAGTTATTATTGCATCACATATTTATAAAATATACTGTCCATTTGTAACTATCTATATATTTTCCTGTGCAACATGAAATTTCACAGCATGCCTGTCAAAAGAAAAGTTTCTTTCAAAATAAAAGAGTTCAACATGAGACATCAAGTAGGCAATTTATTTATTTTTGACAAGCTGTCCGCGACCCACCCAGTACGGGTCCGCGCCAAACTTTTGGTCCCAACCCACCAGTTGAGAATCGCTGCCTTAAGTATTCATACGGAATCGTATTGCATTCAAAGTCCGGTTTTACTGAATAATTTATCATTGTGGATGGTTTTTTGGGGCTATTTTTTACGGAAGAGGATTAGGGCCAGTTTTGATGGAGAAAATAATTTTAGGCAGATCAAGAATAAAGTTGAAAATCCGCCTTTGTTTTTAATTTTTTTCAAATGTATATAATGTAGTGTCGGTTTCCCGAAGCTATTCTCATAGATTGTAATATGGGTTTTTATTTGTTTTCTCTTACCTTCTTCATGTGTATTTTAGTTTTTTCTGTCATGAACCCACTTGTGTCTACAAATAGCTGTTGAATTCTTCTCCGCAGGCATTTCTCCTGTCTCTCAGCAAAATACATGTGTCCTGGTGTTCCGGCAGTGATGAGCAACCTGCTGGCTAATATCAATGCCTACTTTGCTCACACCACAACAACCACCACCACCACTGCCTCTGCATCAGACCGCTTTGCTGCTTCTAACTTTGGGGTAAGTCAAAACAGTTATTGACGGATTATTATTGACTATAGTTGCTGCCGCTGTGATGCTCTCAACAAATTGGTATCAAATTGTAAATGAAACTGTCTGATTTGAGTTTAGCAGTGCAAACAAATGACTCTAAAAGTAAAAAAAAATATATAGTTTGTATCAAGTTGAAATATTGTTTTGCTAAATAATTGCTGATTTTACTGTTAGCTAATATGACCTAATTGTTTAAGAAATTTTATGTGGAACCTTGTATCTAAAATGATTGAAATTAACTGCCAACAACAACAAAAAAAGATTTATACTGTCAGTGAATAACCCCCGCCAACCTGTCCAATGCATTTGCAATTTCCCCTCCAGCACTTTAACACCTACAGCAGGGGTCACCAACATGGTGCACGCGGTAGCCCGCATGGACCATAAGGGGTGCCCCCTTGCTGTTTTTTCGATCACATAACTTGAGGGTCCACCAGCACACAAAATGTAAAAATAAAACCATCCAGTCCTTTGTTTGTGGTCTGTGTAAGTCTTACAACACAGAGAAAATTGCTCCGTTTCAAATTTTCTGCATTTGTGATGTCACAAATGAAATTGGGAAAGAAGATACCCTCTCCTCCACTGGTAACTCCACCCATGGACTCCACCCCCAACCTGATGAAAACTTTTGAGAAAGTTCGTCATTGTTTTTCTCGCTAGCGAAGGAATGATGGCTACCCGTAAAACTAAATACAGAACTTTCCTGCTCCCGGTGCCACGCCTCCACAGTGAACGTACACTGTAGTGTACGCACTATTTGTTTATGCGGAGGTGTACTCTGCTCTTGTGGTTTCCAGCACATCTTGTGGTTTCCAGCACATCTTGTGGTTTCGGCGCATTGGTGAACCTGTTCTATCGCCTCGTATCGCTGATCTGACGTGTTTGTGACACAATGTGATGCAGCAGTTGGACAAAACAAATGATTTTCACCTTAAATGCACTATTCCTGTAGTTAGAAGAGCAGAGGAGGAGGAGAAAGTGACTTAGCAGCTTAACACTCCAGTGAAAGTTTTAATGACTGCTGCTGCTGTGAGACCCTAAGCGCTGAGACGGACTCACTATAACGATAGCCGCTTAAACATTTGTGTTTTACTGTAATGTGCAGTTTTTTGTCTGAAAACAATAACAACAGTGTGGGAATAGCAAAAATAAAATCGCTTTAGGGATCAATGACTCTCATCGTAGAAAAGAGCGTGAGCGTTTGACACGCTCACACATGAATATGCATAAGTAGGCCTCTAAACAGATTACAGAACTGCTTAGAACGTCACTTTTTAGAAGGCTAAAACTCTGGAAAACAGGCAACTTTGGGAAAATACACCTATGTTTTTGGAGTTATTAGAACAAATTTTTATTTTAACCATATTTAAATGATTATTTTCACTGAGACATTGAGGCAAATTTGTTTAAGTGTTGCATATAGTATGTTGTTGAAGAAGCTTCAGATTGTGATGAGATGTGTTTTTAAAAAAATACAAAGTGGATTTTTCTAAAATGTAAAAAAAAAAATTGTTTTACGATTAGTCAAAATGTTGTTAGTGGCTAGTTAATAGGAACATAAAGATTTTCTATGAAATGTAATGAAAATAAAACAATTGCATGAATTAAGAAAAAAAAGTGTTTCATGTTGAAAAATTTCTTACCTTTTTTAAGTTACTGCTAGTTTTCCTTATTATCGTACGCTAAACCATGAAAATGTAGTATTTAAGAAGTGAATCTCAAGCCAGTGGCCCTTTGGATAATTGAGTACGTTTGAAGTAGCTCACATTTTCAAAAATGTTGGTGATCCCTGACCTACAGTGTGTGTGTTAAGGTGCACTGTGCTGTAAACTATCAATACTGTTCTATGCGTCTCTGTGTGTGTGTGTGTGTGTGTGTACCTGCATAATCAGAGTCTGCTTCCATAACAAAGGTTTTCAGTTGTTGTGAAATTCAGTTTCTAACGATGGACAAAGAATTCATATACACATTTCTTTCTCTTTTTTTTTTTTTTTTATTTAACAAAGAGTTTGTGATTAAAACGCATTCATTTCACAGGTCTCTGTCTATTGAAAAAAATGCTGAAAATATGTTTTTATTTTTAATAAACTGAAGCATCACATACCCTTATCAAAGCTTAATTTTCAATTTGATCAATCATTAATTTGTAGTGTTGTTTTTCATAGACATTTAGAATTTTTAACGCCATAAAACAAAACACAAAATTGCCATAAAAAACATAAACCATTTGTACCAGTAGCTAATCAGCAAAAAATAAAAAAAAAGTCCATGTCCCCTGTGCCAATGGGCAGAGTTTGAATGACAGTCCGTGTTTACTTCAGACTGTGTTTATGCAGTTTGTTTTTAATTGTGTTTCTTGTTTTCACTATCTGACGCCAGACTGCTGACACTCCTGCGTATAAAAATTCCCAGTCCCTTGTCCAGTCATTTGTCTCCAAAGTGTTGCCTTGAAATTTTAATAAGCTGATGTTGTTTGGCATAAAATATCATATTCAGACACTAAGCTGAGCCTGGCACTGCATTTTATGCCAGGAAGTAAAATGTAATCACTGTAGGAAAAGAAAACTTGACAAACCCTAATATACATTTTTAGACATTTTGAGCCTGGTGACACTCACAAGTAAATCCTTCACTTTCTATCTTGACAGAGGGAGAAATTTGTCAAACTACTAGACCAGCTGCACAACTCACTAAGGATTGACCTGTCTAAATATCGGGTGAGTAAAACTCTGTGTGTGTGTGTGTGTATTTGTGTGTGCTGCTCGTGTACTGTATGTGCATGAGTGAGACTAAAGATCATTGATCGACTGTTCTTTTAAAACCAAACTGATGTCCACTTAAATTGCACTTCTGTTAAATAATCACATTTTATTTGACTGCTGGGGCTGCTCTCTGTTTAGAAACCGCTGTAAGCGTTGCTTGGCCTGTTACCTTTCTATTTACTGCTTGAAGCTTCTAAAACCATCCAGCATTTACATTCTATTACTGTAAGTTGTACTCTGTTGGGCTATTTCTTATTGAACAGGAGTGCGTGCACACCCGCCATCTGTTTTACTTGATACTTACATTACCAGTGATTTTTTATACGACTGCGGAGCAGAAAAAAAGCATCACTGTTACACTTTGTTGTTAATGTCAAGCTTGCAGCCATTCAAACATCACGGGGACTTGGTTTAGGAGTGAAGGCTTTGTGTTTCACTGGGTGCACCTTAACGCCAAATGTGAATATCACAACTAAGTCAAGGTAAATGTCGTTGTAAATGTGGTGTAGCAGACAGGGAGAGAATGGCCTTTCATAATGTCACTTCTGCCACACTCATGCTCCTAGTGTGTTGTTATTATTTTTAGTGTGTGGCCATGGACCTGTGGTCTGGGGGTCTCTGGGTTGTTGGGTAAAGGAAGTAAAAAGACACACATTGATGTGGAAAGGCAAATTATTTCTACTCTTCATAATGATAATTAACTTTACGTTATTACTTTTTACCTTGTTATTCTTTTGCTTTTGTATGTAATGAGGCAATCTGGACTTTATTAGCTCTGTTGTTACTTCCACGTTCAGAACAAATAGAAACTTTAAAATAAAAATGAGGTTTGCCAAGAGTTGCCTTCTCCGCTGCAATGCCCATGGCATCAGTTTTCTAATATAACTTTTAGAAAAACCTTCAATACATCTTTTTAGACGTTCAGGCCTGCTGGGAAGTAACATTCATTGTTTCATCAATTATGAAAAGTCTTAGAGCAAAGCAGCTCAAGATCATCAACATGTTTGACTGCAGAAATGATGGGATTTTTTCCTGAAATGGAATGTTTGGTTTTACTAGAATTGCAAAAAATCGAAAGGAATAAATATGAAAAAGTGATATACTGTTTTATTTTGAACAAAAGCAAATATACAAAAAAACCAATATTACTTCATATAATTCTGATTAAATTAAACATATTACACACTTTCAAAATTGTCATACAACATATAGATATTTTCTTTTAAATTTCTTGATATTTGTACTCGTTTGTATGCCCCTTCCCTTTCAATAACTAGGTTTTGAATGTTTTCAGGTAATAATTTATTCTTGTCCTGATCTACAACTTGAAGAGTTTGAAAAACAACTAAATCAGAGAATTATTGAGATGAGGCCTTCAGATATACTGTATGTTCAGGTTCTGTGGTTAATACCTGGATGAGTTGTTGTAGTTTTGGACTTGTCATGGTTAACCAACCTGTCTGTTACTGTTTCCTGTTACTTCTATTAGTGAATAAATGCTCTGTGCTGGAGTTCCAAAGTTCTTGAGAAAAAAATATTTCAGTTACTTTGTTTTCTCAACTGTTCATGTATTCCTTAAGTTCTTCTCCAAGTGATATTTTACTTTTCAGGCGGTCTATTCTTTTCACAACAAGTATGGCAGTAGTCGGGTCTAGGTGCAACTTTTAAAATCCCACTAATCTGTGAAAGAAATTATTTGCACGGAACCAATTGGTTTTGTTTATTTATTTATTTATTTATTTATTATTAGTGATGATTGGAAACGTATTATTCTTTTCACGGCTGTGTTTATGTGTACTATCTGCTAGATTATATGATATATTAATAAGGCTTTTTTCAATTTTTTCCATTAAGCATAACGTAATAAATGTTTAAAGGTGCAGTCTGTAACTTTCAGATCCCTCCCTCCCCCTCCCTCTCTGCTGCTCTCTTGCCCTGACTCCAAAGTCCGTCCCTCAGAGGAGCTAACAAGCTAACGTTAGCCCGACAGCAACATCACAGTAATATAACATGCTATTTTAGCGCGCGCACGAACAACACATGCACTACAGAGTTCTAGTGTAATAATTACAAATCAAACATAATGTAAATCAAGCAGCAGAAAAGTTGCCAATTCTATCTTCTAGTCCAGGGGTTCTCAACTGGTCTCACCCTGAGACCCACATTTTCCCACGGCCAATAAATCGCAACCCACGTTTTTCAAAAATAGCTGTTGAAGACACCTATTCTCTCGTTTAAAACATAAATATATACATTTTCCTGTGCAACATGCATTTTACAGCATGCCTGTCAAAAGAAAAGTGTCTTTCAAAATAAAAGACAAGTCCAACATGAGAGACTAAGTATTTATTTATTTTTGACCAGCTGTTTGCGACGCACTCAGTACAGGTACGCGACCCACTTTTGGGTCCCGACCCACCAGTTGAGAATCATTGAGACCAAACACTGTAAAAAAGACGCCACGGCGGAAGGTGGCGGGGCCTGTGAGCAACAGCTGTCAGACAGTCCATCAAACACAATCCTGGCTCTTGATTGGTTCTTTTTGCTCGGTCGCGGTGCATTCTGGCAATCTGCCAAAGGCTGGAGGAGCAGCAGGGGGGGCTCAATGAGCCGGTTTTTTTCACACAAACTACTAGTTTCATGTAAAGCTGGAAATGTTTCCTTGGGCCATTGAAGGTGCTGCTGCCTCCTCCTCTGGCAAATTGAAATCCTGACATACAGCACCTAATCTCTCAGAACAATGCTGGGGGATCTAATCCTGTTACACACACACACACACACACACACACACACACACACACACACACACACACACACACAACAATAAAACACTAATTCCCCTGACCCTGTCTATTGACTAGATTCTTACTTCCACATGCATGACATAAACACATCTGCCTGCTCCCTCTTTTCACATGTGCCCACACAGTTGCAAACAGCAGGTGTGAAGCTAGAAATCAACTCTTACCTTTTACATCACGTAAAAAGTCAACATGTGGTGTAGTTGGTGGCTTTTAGATGATGTGTTTTTGTGCCACAGGGCTTTGTGTGAAGCCATCAGTGATTACAGGGACAGGGACACACCCGAATAGCAGCAGCAGATACTGCTGTGAGCCTTTGGTAGGAGAGAGAAGCTTTTAAAGAGACAGAAAATGCAGTTGCATATAAAGAGCGTGGGATGGAAGGGATTTATAGAAATAAGCAGAGATGCTAAAAGAGGAGGGTTTTGGACAAAAGAAGGAAGGAAATGGGTTGAGTGGATTGGAGCAACATGCAGAACGAGAGCTTGGGTGGGAGGCAGAGGGGGATGTGAACGGTAAAGTGTAGAAGAGATGGTGTTTTTTTTGTTTTCTGATGGACAGGCTGTCTGGAAATGACATGTTTGCTGAGAGAAATCATGGAATATCACGTTGGCCCCCTCGACAGAGCTGCCCTGCGCTGCTCACTTGTCAAACCTGCCACGGCCTAGTGGTTCACACACACACACACACACACACACACACACGGAAACACCGTCGATAGTCAGGCTTTCATTTTCCTACCCTGTGATGCCACACCACAGTGCACGGCCTGCCCGCCTTTACTGAACAGTAATAAGATTCAGACCTGGCTGCTCGGCTCACACCGTATGAATGAATGACATTTGGAGGGAGATTGAGTTTGCTTTTTTTTTTAAATAATGGGGTTGAATCAGCAGAGTGAGAGCCTGGATGGAGCTGCCACTCTACATTTTGTCACCAATGCATTTCTTACATTCAATATCCCTTTCAAATATCAGGACATTGTGACACCTTGTAAAGCCAAGCAGGAGCAGGTGTTTTTTGGAGGAACATTAAATCTCAGTGTTCCCATTGTACTATGGATTTGGACCATTGTCAACATAAATCACTAAGGCAGGAATAGGGAGCAGAAAATGATTGAAGGTATAGCTTTTTGACAACCTTCCTTCCCTTTCTGCACGTCACAACTAAGCAGGTGGATAGTGTTCCATAAAAAGACAATTCTATTCCATGGTTTAGTATTTGAACAGCACCTCCTTTGGCCATTTACCAACCATCTGTCTTTCTCAAATGGGGGTAAGTGTACCCCTAGGTGTACGTGATGACACTACAGGGGGTACTTGAGAGAGAGGAAAATTAACAAATGAAAGCATTAAAATATAGGGTTTTTAAAATTATAATCAGATCGAATATTACCAGCAACTCACAAAATGAAAAACAAAAACACCAAATAAGACAAAAATATATAATGAACAATGAAAATAACAGACAAACAACAACAAAATACACACAATGACACAA
This sequence comes from Gouania willdenowi, assembly GCF_900634775.1. NCBI lineage: Eukaryota > Metazoa > Chordata > Actinopteri > Blenniiformes > Gobiesocidae > Gouania > Gouania willdenowi. The sequence continues at coordinate 18,528,514 of NC_041046.1, read as the reverse complement.
AAAACACATGCACTAAAAGAGAAAAAAATACTATTATCAGCAACACACAAAACAACAATAAAGACTCACTAAATAAGAGATAAATACACAGGATCACGATAAAATACACAAAAATAACTGAGAAACATACAAAACAACATAAGAAACAACCACACCACACCAAAAACACACAGTCAGAGAGAATGATTTTAATAATACCAACAATACACAAAATAAGACAGAAGTATACTGAATAATACAGACAAACAACAAGAAAATACACAAAATGACACCAAAAACTCACAAAATGATTATAGAAATTATCTTGATTAGTGAGCTGATTATTGCTGTTGTCTTTAAAGTGGCAATTTCTCTAAAATTGCTATAGCAATTATAAGGGGTGGTGAAACAAAAAAAAAAAAACAATAATCAATTATTTCTAATTTTATTATTGAAAATTATGAATAAAGTCCTGAATTTCCAAAAATCAATTATTGCATTTTTCAAATTGTAACAAAAAAGCAGATGATTGCTAATTTGGATACAATACAATATTGAAGGCGTTGTGAAGTGTTACTTAAAAGAGAAGTCAAATAATTCAGCAGTTACTGTTGTTAAATAGTAGATCAATAATCAGCAATAATCAAAAAACAAATTGATAACTGTTAATAAAAATTGAAAATCGGTTCAGGAAAATGTGCTGATGCACCATTGCTCTATTAACAACAATTATTTGGTTTTGTTTTGTATGTCTGCTGGTGCCTCTCCTAGTATATCATTAGGCACAATAATGTACACCCTGACCTGGATAAGATGCCAGATAAATCATATTCTCTCTCCATTATAGGCAATTTAAAGCCCCCATTTGTACATTCTGTAATGCACATGTCAAATTCAAGGCCCGGGGGCCAAATCTGGCTCTTGAAATCATCCAAATTGGCCTGCAGATAGAAGTAAAAATCACAGATACTGTACCATGAATCATTGTTTAAATTACCATTTCATTCAGTTGTCTTAGTCCTCACAAATACACAATTTCAATGATATTCTATAATATGTGGAAGGGATTACAGTTTCCCTGTGCTTATATCACAAAATGGCAGTCATTTTCATTTTTAAAATGTAAAAAAAAACCAACTCTTATTTTTTTTCCCAAAATTCTGCATTTTCCCTTAAATTATTCCACACAATTTTAGAAATTAATTACAAATTGGTCACACAATCAAGGAAATTACAGTGTAAATCCTGCAGGGACGGATATCTGTATTTTATTATCATTATTATAAGCTGGTGCCTTACATACCTAACAAATCAATGATACATGGAAGTGCAAACTATAGAGCACTATAATGTTGAAATGACTTATTTTCTCTACCTAGCTGCAGCCCACTTGAGATAAAGAGCTCTGTTTTTGTAAAATTTTTCTGACAGGCCTGTAGTATTGGGAAAAGATAAGGTAACAGACATTTTCCTATTCCAGCTATAGATACATTTATCCTGCATAGTTCATCCTTATATGACAAATATCATTTTCCAGCCTGTGGAAGAAGTAAATATTTGGAGAGCTAAGCCAAGTGTTGTAAGGGTTTAGGGAAATAAAGCACTTTGCTTGCATTCTAATCTTTAATTAATAAAAAAAACAAAAAAAAAAACCGTCTAGTTCAAATAGCAAAAATGATTAATTATTCACAATGTATTCTCATTTTCTATTTCATCAATGATCAGGGTGCTTTAACATCCCATTTATACACTGAAGAAAAATGTAAATGTTGCACTCTAGTTTTTGCTCCCATTTTTCATGAGCTGAACTCAAAGATCTAAAACATGTTCTACTGTATATATGCAAATAAACCTTTTTATCCAAAATTAAAATATTCATCATAACTCCCCGAATTTTTACCCGATTTTTGCACGATTTAGTTTGTTCCAAACGTCAGAGATTTAGTTATGAAACAGGATGCTGTCAACAATAAAAAATACCTGCTTTCATGTTAAAATACTTTGTACTATGCTCTAACAAAGACATGTGGAAAGCTATGGCAACATGGTACATTTAAAAATGAATTAATTTGATATTTCAGTAAAGAAACAAGTTTGGTTATTTATTTGAATTTATTACACTTTTATTTGAAAAACAAAATGTGAAAAATCACAATATATATTGTTGTTGTTCATTTAATTAAAAACACTTATTTTATGTAATCTAATTCCTAAACAGGCAGAAAGAACTAACGGTAAAAAAACACATTGAGCAAAGTGTGATTTTACCTTTTGTTTTCCATATGAATTATAGATATCTCTGTGACCATGTAGAGTAAAAATACACCTCTTTGGAGATGACATGGGAAGTTGAAGACAGATGGGGTCACACCATCTCTAAGCCTGACAATCTGACCCGTCCTGTCAAAATGATCAGGTTTGAAGTGCTCACTGATGAAATAGTAGTAGCAACACACCCCAGTATTAAAATCATTCCTCCTCAAGCCTGTATCACTGGAAAACCTTCAAAATGTGAAGAAGAATAAAACAGCAAAAGACAATGAGAGAGAATATCACTTCCTGCTCTTATACACGTAAATAACATTAGTTACAATGACATGATATTATAAATGGTAAAATAACCAACAGTACTTGTGAAAGGTAATCCCACGGGATCTGGTTTCAATACTGCGCTGGTTATTGTAACCAAAAGCTGCACAAAACACCGGCATAGTTCAATTCAATTCAACTTTATTTGTATAGCGCAATTTACAACAAAGTAATCTCAATGTGCTTATCAAAATATAAAATTCATAATAAGAAAGAGAAAACCCAACAAGATCCACATGAACAAGCATTTAGCAACAGTGGGAGGAAACGACTCCCTTTTAACAGGAAGAAATCTCCAGCAGAACCAGGTTCACAGGTGGCAGCCATCTGCTGTGACTGGTTGGGGTTAGTGGACAGAAAGACCAACAGAACAGGATAGAGAGATAGAACATCAGTGTGTCCCAGACTAGTTGAGCCGTGAACCACAGATTAGGAACTGCCATCATCAGCTTCACGACACCTGAAACAGAGCAGAGAGAGAAGGGCGAGGAGAAGGCACTGACTGCAGAAAAACATGATACAGTATTATCAGGTCTGCCTGCCTTGGCCTTGGTCCTCACTCCCAGTGGCCTAGTCAGCACTTATTATAAAGGTTGTTCTCTAGTGCTAGCATAGAGTGAGGAGATCACTCCAAAATGGCGGTAACGTTTGATGCGATCCAGCACGTCACGAGGTGTCTACGTATATAATAATGGGTGAGGTGGGATGGATTATCTCTGCAAAGGAGAAGTGCTCACTAACACAGATTTGTGAACAATATTTGTGAGAAAAAGGTCTTATGTGTATGTTGAAAATGTTTTAGATCTTTTAGTTCAGCTCATGAAAAATGGGAGGACAAACGAAAGTGTTGCGTTTTTATTTTTGTTCAGTGTAATTGAGGGTGACAGACAAGGTGCCAGTTCATTACAGCACAAACTGATAGGAACAAATGTACCAACACATGTTGAAGAATAATAGTCAATCTACACCAAACCCATTTGTGCTTGAACAAGGCAGGTCCGCCACCACGGGAAGGCACCGTGTAATTTATACATCATTTCCAAAACCTTCAACAAAGTTGAAGTTTGTAAAAGTTATTATTTCAATCTTTCCTCCCTCCATGATGCTACATTTGCTTATTCTCATGGTAAACAGTTGATGTCAGCAGCTGACATAAATAAAATCCATGAATCTCATCAGCGTCCCTCACTGCTCGCCTCAGCTCATAATTGACTGTCTGTTGTCATCACTGCTGTTGTTATTTCTTATGACAACTGATCTTTTTTTCTTCTTTTGTTTAGTTCCATTTTAATTTTGTCCCATAGGTTTTCAGGAAAACAAAATATATATATTTAATTATGTCTCCTGTTACTGCCTGTAGAGGCACATTTTGTGCATTTTGTCTCAGCATCTAATCACCTTGTTTGAAGCTAATGCTGCAACTATTGTGATGTTCAGTGTTTTAAAGCTATTGGGTACAAATAACATATTTGTTCTGTTCGTTCTGTGGAAACCACGATTAAAGTGAATTACAGTGCAAATGTTTTGGATCAACAGGTCTAACAAAGTGTTTTCAGTGTATTATTGAGTGTCAAGTGATATTACTTGACTAGATTTATTATGATTATTGAGATAAATTACACTTTGATGTTTGAACATTTCCTCTTAGAATGTGCCTATCCTTAAACTGCTAAACAGTTAGAAATATTCATTATATTTTTTTTATAAAATGTAACAGTTCAAGTGTATATATCTTCTGTACAGCCTGATACTGTGCCTAGGCCTTGGGTTCAAGTCAGTCACTTTAGAGACTTTAATTTACTCTAAACGTAGTGTTTATCCTGGTAAGATTGTTTTATGTTTGAACTTCACAAAAAAAGTGCATTTTCTTTAGAAAAAATATTTTTTTGAAAAAATACAATCAGTAGCAAAAAATGCTTCTGCTGTTGCAGGAAAACTGAGAGTTCGTGACTTCTAGATGAGATTATTAAAAATAAATGAAGTCAGTAAAGTTATGCTTGACAAAAGCAATGAAGGAATAGAAATGTGCCCAATTGAGTTATTTTTATAGGGGACAGTGAGGGAAATTGTTGTGTTAATGGGGCTGCAATCGTACACGTCGTTGTGCATTTTTGATTGGGTTTGTAAGAAAAAAGGAAATGTTACTGGAGCACAGACAAAGTGGTAGAAGTAGGTTTGTGTATGAGAATAGATTCTTTCCCTTGAGCTGTCAGAGCTTTTTATGCAACCCGTCACGCTGCTCTGCACCATCTGATGACTTCATGGCCCTGATAAAAAGCTTTCCATCAGCAGAGACCTCCCCCTTCCATTAAACCATTAGACGTCATGTCCGCATGATTTTAGGGCATTGGCTCTTTGATCAATTTTCATGCCTGAGCCAAAGCTGTGTGACCTGGTGGGTGGAGGGGTGTCATCACGTGTCTGCTCTTCACTGATCTTCCTCTTTTTTTTCCCCCGGCTAGGATAATTTTCCTGCTGGGAACCCAGAACGTCTTCAGGACCTCAAGTCCACCGTTGATCTTCTGACGAGCATCACCTTCTTCAGGATGAAGGTAGCTTGTCTTTATGCTCAGTTGGTGTTAGATTGATTGATATTTATGTGTTCTTTGTGGTCTTCCAACATATGCAATGCAATACAAAGACTAAGCATTCATTTTAACAACCAAAAATGGAATGGGCTGACTCAGTAACTGCTTATCGGAGCCCATCCTGAAACAGCGTTATAAAGAAACAACTCAATAACAGCGCTATTCATCAACTTATCAACTTATGCTTCAATAGGAGCTAAATATTTAGGTTTTTTAAAGAATTTTTTAACATAGACAGTGAACTACAGGGTTAGAGTCAATTATAATTGTAATTGCGTAATTGATAAATAATTAATTATAAATGTAATTTACAAAATCGTAACGAAATTGTAATTGAGTTCAGATAATTTATTTTAGTGTATTTTACAGCTGATTATCATAAGAGATGCTAACAGAAAGCTAACACAAGCGGGAGGTGAACTTTTATTAGGTTATTTAATTCAGGCTCAGTAATTAAGTGATTAATTGTAATTGAAATTTAGTCATTGAGAATGTAATTGTAATTGACTCCCTGTCAAATGACAAATGACTTTTTAAGTCATTTGTTCTAAATTTACTTTATTCAAAAATATAAAACCCCTCTTAAATCATACCTTTCTTCTCTTTGTTTAAAAGGTCATATATGTATTAATTATTTTATAATAATTTGTTTCCCGTTCGCTGAGAGCTCGATAATGTTGGGTTTTGTTAGTAACAGACTGAGGACGTTCTAACTGGTCTGCTCTTTTTACCATTACCTCTGGAAACAACGATGCCTTTTCTTCCTGAGAACCTTTGCAAATTATTTCTTTTTCAATGCATTTCTACTCCATTCTGTAAACCACGCAGATGGCCGTCCAAAAAACCCCAAAAAAAGAACATTAGCTATTTCAGAAATATTCTGTCCTGCCAGTTCACTTGTCCTGTTCACAGTTAATTCAAGCTTCAGAGATTAATCGTGTCCATTTTGACATTTGCTTATTCATTTTTTGAGTTTTTGAATTGATGTTCCTATCAGGGTTGGGGTCAACTATAATTGTAATTGCATATTTTCTAATGAATTACAATTATGACATAATTATCATTGTTATTGTAATTGGGAAAAAATCAGTTGCTGTTGTAGTCATAATTTAATTGAATAGAGCATTTACAAAAGTTGTTTTTTTTTAGTTCAGAGGATGGGAACCATAAAAATAAATTCAATTTCAAACATACATTTGCACTAACAACCTTAAAGCAAATGCTTTTCTGTTTTTGAGCTCAAAATGTGAAATTCTTTACAGAGCGAGATAAAGAGCTCTTTGAATATATTTCAGTTTAAGAGAATGAAAAGAGACTTCTAATACAATATGAACATGGTGTTTAGTGTTATTTGTTTTCCATATATTTTGGTGCTGAGAGTACGTACTCGACTTTGTTAATGTATCGTTTATTCTTTTTTCTAATGATGCTGTAATATCATTATATCTCATTTTGTGTGAACTTGACAGACCAATTGTTTGATGTTTGGATTGAGTAATGGACAGGCTTTATATGATTTTTTTCTTCTCCCTGCTCATTTCTGGACATAAAATGTAACAAGGTTGAATACTTCATCCATACCATGAAGGAATGAAAATAAATGAAATTAATTGTAATTGTGTTGAGATAATTGACTTCATGATTGTATTTGACATGGAAATTCTATGAACATTTTCATTCATACAATATAATCAGACGCAAACCCAGAGAAACCATGTTACAGTTTTATGACTTACACATACGTAGTTAACAGTTATTTAAATATGTTTCAGATCAAGTATTTATCTGTATTATTTTTGTATATTTGTTTTATTTCATTTTTTTTTTTCCTGGAGGTGTGCACTTGTATTTAATCCCTGTTTAATTAACAGTCTTTTATTTAGTTACAGTATGTACATTTTTTTTTCTTCCTTTTCTATTTTTTAGTGTTTGTTCTTTTCATTCAATATTCAGGAGCATCTGTTAAAAAAAAAAAAAGCAATTTCCCCCTGGGATAAAGTATATCTGATTAAAAAGGTTTGATTAACAGAAAAAAATATATTAAATGAATTATAGTAAAAGAAAATTTGAATGACCTGAAATGTGAGCTTTTGCCTCTTTGGCCCGTTACAGTAATCCACATGATTTATTGTCTAGAACCTACCGCCTGCAGGCTAATGCAGTAGAGTAGACATTGTGTAATGTCTTGACCTGCTTTTTGCCATAAACCATGATGTTTAAAACGCTTTCAACAGCGCCTTGTTTGTTTGGCATCCGACAGCAAACCAACCTGTCTCTGACTTTATATAAAAAGCTCAGCTCCATCCGACTCTCTTTGGACGTGAGTGGCTTTGTAACACTGGAGCACTGAGGCATACCTAAGATGGCAGCTGTGAGCAAAGGAATGAAATCTGTCACTTTACGTTACAAAAGCTTTCACTCCACGCCTTCCCAATGCATCGCCTCACTGTGTATATATGGTATGCACGGGTGCTCACGCCCTAGCTACAGTGTTAACGTACCAAAGTAGACTGTACCAGGACCAGAAGGCCTTTGTCGCCCATATGGAATAACATTATACATAATACATGGAGCTAGTCTGCCTTTCCCTCCAGGAAGTGAATTAGGTATGAACCTTTAAAAGCTCTACGACTATATAATTTGTTTTTAACTCATGAATGTTTGATAGCGATAAAGACCATTCAATTATATTTCATTTTATTCTGATAGCAAGATTTAGAACAAGTCATTGCTCTGGTGATGTGCCCTGGATATAGAGAAATGATTTAAACCCTATGTTTTTTTTCTGTGTGCGTTCAGGTACAAGAACTTCAGAGTCCCCCGAGAGCCAGTATGGTGGTGAAGGACTGTGTAAAAGCCTGTTTAGATTCTACATATAAATACATCTTCGACAACTGCCATGAACTGTACAACCAGCTCCTGGATCAGGTAATCACCTCTGACTTTCAGCTGGTTAATAATTAACCATTTACGCCTTCATTCAAATGATTTATGGTTTCATTAAAATCATGTTATAAGAGCGTTATGGTGCCTTACGCTAAATGGCTCCTATAGACCTCATAGCAGTTATACAGTATTATTACAGCAGGAGATCATCTGCTTGCCACAAATACTGGAACGTAAGTCGCCTGCAGTTATATCAGTGGAAACCGTCAACCAGGTTGATCCACCATTATGATCAACTATGACAGAGGTGTCAGGGGCCAAATACCGTGCAGTTTATCTTAAGTGGGCCACAGATTTTAGGCAGATAAATGAGTAATTCCACATCTATATATGTTTATGTTTAGCACTGATAATATCAAAGCAATAAGTGATGGCTGTCAGTCCCTGCAGCTTCTAAATGTTATTTTTTTTTTAGATTTTGTGGCCAATTTTTATGTAATTTGGGGGAACTTTGTGGAATCATTTGAAGACAATTGCAGGATTTTGGAAACATTCAGAGTTCTTTTAACAATTTGAGATTAAAAATGACTGTCATCATGTGATACAAGCATGGGGAAAATGTGAGCCCTGCAAGTATTGTGGAGTTTCATTGAATGTGTGTATTATTTTGGAGATATCTACAACTGAAATAGTTGGTCATTCACACAATGATTCGGGGTTTCTCTGATTTTTTTTTATTTTCTTGTGCGGGACGAATTGGATGCTCTAAAGCAGTGATTCTCAACTGGTGGGTCGGGACCCAAAAGTGGGTCGCGGACCTGTGCTGGGTGGGTAGCCAACAGCTGGTCAAAAATAAATAAATACGTAATGTCTCTCATGTTGGACTTGCCTTTTATTTTGAAAGAAACTGTTCTTTTGACAGGCATGCTGTGAAATTCATGTTGTTTCATATGTGTTTTTCTCAAAAGCTATTTTTGAAAAAAAAAAATTGGGTCACAATCTAATGTGGGTCCCAGGGTGAAACCAGTTGAGAACTCCTGCTCTAAAGGGCTGGATTTGGACCCCCAAGCCTTGAGTTTGACACGTGTGAATTATGGCACGCTAAATAGTGGGAGGAAGAGGATTGCAGCAGGTGTTGACTGTCAGCGTCCAGAAAATATCTCATAAGATGTAAAATGAAATTGTCAAATAATACTTGAAAAATGTCTTATGAACCTATTTTTTCATATTTATCCTTTTTATTATACTCTATCTTGCTATTTTTTCTTGACTTAATTTGCTGTTTTTTGTTTATTTTTTCTCAGCACGTTACCTTCTCGCCGACAGGCTCTAATGTTATGTTTCTTTTGCTCATATTCACATTAGTTTATGTTGCCCTCCTAAAATGTTCAAGCTTCACCATGTTTGGCAGCTTTTATTTTTCTCAGTTCAAAGTTTAAAGTACTTAGGCAGTTTGTGGTACACACGACCATTACAAAACAGACGGTTTACTCCACCCGACACATTCCTCACACGTGCACTAGCCGAATGCACTGAGCGATGACATCTTTAACAACCCCCATTACAATCCACTAGAAAATAATAACTTTGTAAAAGTATGATGAAAATAAGACGTAGGCTGTGTTCAAAATTGCATATCAATAAACTATAACACTACAAACTCCATGAGTATATACTGTCTCATATATACTATTACTATGGTTAGGAGGTTTAGGATGGTGACCGTTCTTACTGAAGTATACTGTGAAGTTTCCCAAGATGCACTGTGAACCTACAATGGCAAAAACTCAAAGCAAACTGAGGCTAAATATCTATATGTTGATTTTCCACGTTTGAAAGTTCTGAAAACATTTTAAGTGAGAAAGTGACCAAGTAGAATATCAATATGTGGTCATTTGATCCATAAAACTCTCAGAAATTAATTTCATGCCGAAATTTTGGAGATTTTCTAAGACCCTCCATTGTGCTACTGATAAAACTTCCAGTTAACTTCAAAACAAGAAGCCTATTTACAAAAGTGCTAATGGAAGACAAGAAGAGATGCTTTTATTTTGAAAAGGGAATGTTTGACTTTTGGCTTAAAGCCGATCCAGGACGATTTTACGTTCTGCTTGCATTGCATCATGGGGCAGTTGAGTATGACTAATGAGCCCACCGTGCATGTCCCAATAAAGTATGCATCTGGGTATTTCTCGCATACTCAATCTTTCCATACTTTCAATTGTGGCCATACCAGCCTGTCATTGCCCGATCTCGTTAGAGGTCTGGGCCTGGTGAGTAGTTGGATGGTAGACCACTGAGAATTCCAAGTGCCACACTGGGGGGCAGTTGCTCCAGTGGTATCTGTCATTGTGTCCTTGGGCATGACACTTTACCCACATTGCCTAGTATGAATGGAGTGAGTGTTGGTGGTGGTCGGAGGGGCCAATGGTGCACTATGGCAGCCTCACTTCCGTCAGTCTACTCAAGGGCAGCTGTGGCTACAATAGTAGCTTACCACCACTAAGTGTCAAGTGAAAGAATAATGCCTTAATTTTGTTTAGCGCTTTGAGTGTCTTTGATAAAGCACTATATAAAATCCAATGCATTATTATTATTATACTATCTAATATGATACTCTTTTTGACTTTAGACTTAGAATGAGAAGTTACTCTGTGATTTTGAACCATGTTTTCTTTTTCCCTAGACATCTATTTCTTTCCAGGTTGCAACAGTTGCTGTTATTTCAGAATATTACAATTCTCATCTGTGCGGTCAAGCACACTTGGTGTTCAAATCCCTAATTTGTGGTGGTCCTCACCCCTTTTTCACCTGCTATCAACTGTGTTGGCAATCTCAGTAAATCTTGTGCAACAGGCGAACAAACTTTAGTGCAATGCAGTAGCACTTTTTATTTGGGATCTTAGTAAATCAGGCCTATAATGTATTATAGTACTTAAGAGTTGAGTTAAATTTGGTCACTGCATGTTTTATTATCTCCTGCCACAAAGTGGTAAAGGGGGATATAGGTTTGAGCTCTGTTCGTCCGTCCGAGTTAAAGGGGACAGATTTTCTCAGAAACTGTTGAAGATACGATAACCAATTTGATGTGTGGCTTCAGGGTATCAATACCTTGATGGAGCTCGAAAATAAGAAGTGTGCAATTATTTTTTCCGGAGTTATTGCCCTTGGGCCTTTTTTTTTACTCTGTTCGAGGTATCTTCAATGGTGACAGCTTTTCTTAGAAATCATTTAAGATTAGGGATGTAACGATTAATCGTAAGGCAGTTAAAAATCGATTCATAGGTACCACGGTTCACATCGATGCTCTGAAAATTGAATCGCAGTACTTTTTTTAAACAGCAGAGGGCGCTATATATTAATCCTTCCAGAAGCGGACGTGACGGGCGGAATCTGCTACTATTTTCTTTCTGGCCGCCATTTACTGTTAAACATGCTCATAAATGATTCTTTACTCCTTTAGCACCGAAAGAATATCTGTAATATTACGTGAATATCTGTAAAAGTCACGTTTTTCTATTAGCTCTGTCTGCTAGCATAGCTTCTCTTCTTCACTGGTGGAATAACTGCATGCTAACCGACCACTGGGTTACCAGCGCCCTCTGCTGGTCTAAACAAATATCTGACGTAAAATGACTGTTTTTTTTTTTTTTTGTTTTTTTTAAAAGTCCAATTGTTAAGGCACAAAATACATTTTCAGTTGCACTTTTAAAAAGAAAAAACTATTATGCAGTTTTGAATTGTTTACTATAGAACCAGAATTTAAATTAATAGGTTTCTTCTTCATTTGTATTATTCCTTTATTTATTTCATTCAAGATTTATTTTTAGTCAAATTGCATCATTTTGAAAAGTTTATCAAGGGATTCTTTTGACAATGAAAAATAAAAGGAAAATAGTACAGTATTTTCCCCAAAAAATAAAGGAATATTTTTCAGTCATTTGTCAACATTCCCATTTTGTAAAATAAATCGTGAGAAAATCGTATCGTGAACCCAGTATCGTGAATCAAATCGTATCGGGAGTTGAGTGAATCGTTACATCCCTATTTAAGATAGTTAGTAATTTTATATTCTGATGTGACAATATTTTCTTATGTATACATCTAAGTTAGATTTAGGACATTTAGGAAAAGGTGGAGGAATGGTGGGGGATGTTGATGACCATCTTCTTGTTTTTGCTGCATCCAAAATTAAAAAAAAATACGAGATGAATCAATGCAGCCTCTAAGATACATTAGCTTGTTTGCTGTTTTGGTTTTTGGATCTGTATAAACTTTACTAAGATGCCCCCACTCCTCAACGTGATCATATATTTTTATGAATAGGGCAACTAGTATGATAAACAGTCAACTAATTAAAGCCATTTTGTTAATGTGTTGCAACATCATAATAATAATAATAATAATAATAATAATAATAATAATAATAATTAGAATGGGAAAGCCTTGTTTTAGAGCTACTTGCAGTACATGATACAACTATATTTTGCATATGGTCAACAAACTAGCAGTTCACCATTTTGGAAGGAAAAAACAAGGCAGATTGGCATTTACCTAACACCTAAAACAGTCATATCTACATGTACACCTTTTCATGTGCTTTTTGCTTCAAGGGAACAAACAGTAGTTCTGTTTTTTTTATTTATTTATTTATTTTTTTTAAATGTTTTACTTTCCAAAATAAATGACCTCTATTCTACAGAACACAATATATTTTAATAGTCTGTCTTCTCCTCAAAAGTTGAATAATATGTTTCTTTTGTTTAGACAGCCTAAGTGGTTGTGAGCAATTAGCACGCTGGTGAGATAGACACATGCACTAATTACATCTTTATCCACCACATTTCCACAGCAGACCGACGCTTTATCAATGTTTCCTCTGTGGTAGAGAAGAGAGATGTTAGCTGCACCTAACGCAAACCTCGCACTGAACTATGCTGTTATATTTAGGACACGTTTGCATTAGTCACGGCATATAATGAACATTTTACACCACAATAAATAATAATAATCAGCCTTTATTCTCAAATGTTTATTTTTCTTTCTTTTTATTTGGATCCAGCTTAGCTTTGGCTAGAGCTATTGCCACTCTTCCTGGAGTCCACACCCAATATAATTGTCTTGTTAATGCAGTATACAATTACATATAACACAACACAACAAAGCAACACAAACAACAAACTGGAACAGTTTACAAAACAAAAACAACATTCATACAGTTAGACCTACAGTAGTTCCAATTATAAATTCCTTCAACATGTGGCTTTTAAAATCAGATGATTAGATATAAAGCATAGAATGTATTCACCTTCACTCTTCATTGTAAATACTGAAATAGAATTAACTCATGTTTAATTCATCATCCCTTTTGTACTACTCATCACTGCACTACTGCACTAATATCCTATTATTATTATTATTATTATTATTATTATTATTATTATTATTATTATCCTATTTAGTTTTGCACATATTAGTCTTTAACTACTGTTTATATTTTCTAGTAGATTGTTTTTATTTAATATTTACATTGTTAGAGAGAACACAGTTCACCGTGTGTTGTTCCGGCAGTAAGAGAGAGACAGAAAACGATATTTAAAGTGCCTTTTGCTCAATAAATAGACCAATAATATCATGTGAACACAAACAACCAATTAACCTAAATGTTTGATAGAAGAATGATGCATCAGCGTTAAAGAAGCACACACACTCGCCCTTTACGGAGCTCATCCGTCTCTGACAGCTGTCAAATCTGCCATGTTTCAGCACCACGGACAGTGCAAAATCAGCGCTAATTTAGCCACTTATCACAAAGGTCAGTAAACTTTCCGAACACAAAAACCCGAAAATACAAAATATAGCTGGACTTTACTCTCTCTTCCTCACTCGTGCTCGTGTGTACAATGACCTTTCCAGTGATTTTAACTCAGTAAAAGACACAGCTGTCCAATTATAATAATTCAAAATGTAATCAAAACACCTAAAAGCATATGAGGTGCTGGAAATATAAATAATTGGGGTGCTCTGGCAGGATCCGGCCCAAATTAAGCTCTGCTTTTAACAGACAGTTATGCATTTGATTGATACTGGTTTTATATGGACTATGCCTTAGACAAGCTGTCGCCTTAAGGTACATACACAAAATTATTTCTCTGCTTTAACCCATTACTGAGGAGCAGTGAGCAGCCACGGTGTAGTGCCCACGGAGCACTTAGGGTTAGCGCCTGATCAACATCTCACAGTGACGGCTCAGGTTGGATTGAAACCAGTGACCCTCAGATTACATGCTCGTTTCCTTAACTGTTACTCCACCACTGCCTCTGTTTTCTGAAGTATGGGAAAACGAGAGCTATTTCTGTGGCTAGGACAGCAATAAAGTACACCCGCTAAAGCATGACATATTAGCAAAGCTCACTGCTACTGCCTGTGCAACAAAATTACCCAAGGGAAGGAGGGAAAGAATGGGGAATCTACTTAATCTATTTGCAAAATCCTACCTCTGAAAGCAGGATAATGTGATTTTTATTATTGAATAATGTGATTTTATTGAATAATGTGATTTTATTATATTTTTACCATTTATTTTCAAGCCAAGGAATCAAAGAATTAGACAAATAAAAATACACAGTCTGGAGGCTTCATCCTCCTGCAGATGAGTGCATATGTGTGCCTATTTGTACCTGTATATGCGGTTGTATTCGGGCTGAACGATTTAGCAAAATAATCTAATTGCGATTTTTTTTCTTCAATATTGCGATTGTGATTTAATTTGCAATTATTTTTTTCAAGGGCCTCCTCTCCTATTTTTCATTGAACACAAGAAATAACTCAATCTGTTTCAAAATAAACAATTTCAGATTTATTTTTACTTGAAATAAATATAAAATATACATTTTAAAGCACAGATTACAACAATAAAGCAAGCAAATCTGTGGCTTTACCTCTTCAACATATCTAACTAACTTCACTTTTCAGGAAACATGTGGACTGCACTTCTTAGACACTCTCTGAACTTAATAGGACAGTACACGACAGAAAAAGAAAAAAAATTGCAGCCTTTGCGATTAGAAAATGATATCGCGATAGTATCGCAAATGCAATTAATCGTTCAGCCTTAGTTTGTATGCACTATGTTAAAAATAACCTATAGCCTAATTAGGCAGATGAATTAAATGCTATTTATTTTGATGAGGCAGAGAGGGTGACATATATAGAAATATATATTATATTTTATATTATATTATAAATATATATTATATATATAATTAGTATTTTTTTGCCATGCTTTGTTCTATCATATACAACAGATTTGCATTTCTTGAAGGCATCACAATTGTTTTGGTTCTACTCACATATTCTCTTGAGAATTTGCACAACTTCCATGAACCGAGGTCCTGCAATTTGTGTCACTTTGTAAGAAATTATGTTAGTTAGTTGTATATTAACGTTGATTTTTTTTTTTTTTTTTTAACTGGGAGTAGAGAAGTACTTAAGAATAAACATTAGCCACAATCTACTCTCTAGAGGAATAAAACTCTATCTATATTTGTGCTGGTGCCCCTACCATGTATTTCATCCACAGAGATACAGTGATCTCCTAGCTCAGTGCTGTATCCACCTCTGCTAAGGCGGAAACCCACGGGTGTGTTGTTGACTGTACAGAGACAGCAGGCTATTTAATCACCTCTGACAACGTATTTGTTACAACCTGAAGTGAATACTGATCAGCACAGGGAGTCTCCTCTACATTTCATACGTACTGTATCTATTCCGGGCGGGGTGACACAACCTTCTGTGTCCTTCTCATATGCATATAGAGACAGTATCTGCATAAAAGATTCTCCTCCTGCTGGGACCTCTGTTTTATTCCTCATATCTCAAGTTTTTGAAGTGTTTTGTCGTAAAATATGAACTAAAAATGCATTCACATAACACTGCTGATGGTTGCTTAATCTTAAGCATTATGATGATAGGGGGACACCTGTGGATATAAAAAATGGATTTAAGATGTTGCCATATCTTACCTTGGCTTCTTCTTTGCTCGGAAAACCTTTGTTGATCCATTTTACAAAGAGAAAACATCAAAAAAGCACCAAATATGAACTCTTGGAGTGGGCATTTAAATAGTATTTTTATGTTTTATGTGTGACCTTTGTTGTCATAATACTGTGACTGCTGTAATCCATGTGATGGACAAGGGTGGACTGGCCATCTGGCATACCGGGCATCGTCCCGGTGGCCTGTCGACCCGAAGTGGGCCGGTCCGGTCCGCTACATTTTTTTTTTTTGTAAAGTAGAGTAATGCCTGTTATCAGACATGGTAACAGGTGGCCAAAAATGGTCCATAAAGGCTAAAAACATGGCAAGAAATGAGTGAAAAGTGACAAAAATGGGCCAAAACCAGTCAAGATTGGCCAAAGGATGGGTAAATAAAGAGAAACCAGGTGGTATGTAATTGTAAAGGATAGTTTAAATGGCCAAAATGTGGCAAACAATAGTGAAAAGGGCAAAAATGTGGAACAAAAAGACGTAAAATGTAGAGAAAAAAGGAAATAAGTGGTATTTTTTCAGCAAAAGTTAGCTTTTTGGATGAAAAGTGGCCAAAAAACAATAAAGAAAGGACATAAATTGGATAAAAGTGTTAAAGAACTAGAGGAGTCCTGATCCGATATTGATATCGGATATTGATCCGATATCAGCCAGAAAAAGAATATCGAATTTTATCGGACTGCATCTAAAATAGAGTTTAGATCGGGCTCAAAAAATCCAGCCCGACCCATTAACTCAAATTGCAGGCCCAAGCCCGAAGCAAACTCAACGTAAATTATCATTTTATTGAACGTATTGGAGCCGGTAGATCAATATCACACAAAGAACCGTCTTACACCATCATACACTCACACTACCGTGAGAACTGAATTGTTCACTCTTTTCCCCGCCCTTTCCCCAGACTTCCAGCCAATCAACACTCAGAACACATGTAAACAAAGACACACATTGGCAGAGAAAGCTGCACGTAACCATGATGCCTTCTCGGCTATGGGAAATCTCAGCATCAGTTAACCACTGAATACACACAAGTGGAACATAATCAGAACATAGAACCCAGTCCGTTACGATATGCAGACCAGACCGGGCGGCCTGTGCGTGGAATGAAGCACGCAATCATATTTGTTCCCTGCGCTCCCGCAGCAAGTGAGGAATGAGCAAAATCAGCAAATAATATTCAGTGAATGTGAACGTTGAACAACAGAATGCAACACGCCGTCAATATCCCATCTCACTATTAGCAGAAATAATTTTAGAAATGATACCACAACAATATAGAAGTGTTTTTGTGTTTATTAAAAAATAATATTAATGTAATAGAGATTAAAAAAAAAAGTTAAAAATGAAGCCCGACCCGACCCGACAGCTGAACGGAAAAAAGAACCTAAACTCTAATCTAAAATCCCCGATATAAGCTATCTGGTAAAATGTTCTGCTCCAGCACTTCTATCCATAGGTGACTCTGGTTTACACTCCAACAAAGTGACCTACTGTTGCTGACTATTGTTCTCTGACTAACATGACTTGATCAAGTCTTTTCTAACATTCCACACTACAAAATAAGTAATACAAGTATGTTTGATTCGTGTTGATATCGGATCGATATTGGTATCGGCCGATACGCAAGGCTGCAATATCGGTATTATATCGGAAGTGAAACAGTTGTGTTGGGACATCCCTAAAAAAATTGCAAAACTTTACAAAAAATTAAAAAAAAAAAAAAGGGATGTTTTCGGCAAAAGGAAGCTAAAATATAAAAAAAGTGTCTGAATTTATTTTTAAAAAGGGGTTAAAAGGTTTCCCACTTAAGGTTTTCTGGCTGAATAACAATTAAAATGTTAGTGACATAAATAGCCACTGACATGTTGAGCATCACTGAACTAATAACAGCTTCTATGTGTTGTCGCTGATAATGTAGTGGGCTGGTCTGGACACAAAATGGAGGCTTCTGTGGGACAACAAGTAATATTTTCTCTTGTAACTGACACAGTGGTTGATAGAGTAAACTTTTGCAGCCCAAATCCACAATGATTAAAATGATGAACCCTGGGTGGATGAGATCAGTTGTCACTGATCTGGATGTAAGCCCCATCTGTGTTTCTTGTTTTTTTTTTTTAGATGAAATGTAAAAGCAAAATGTGATGTCAGTGATACATACCACAGCGCTAATGCCTCAGATCAGTGTGTCCTCAAAGCACAAAGCATAGGAATTACAAGCCAGTTTATTATTGTTGTAAATGATTAGAGTGTAAGGAGCGTATTCAGGAAAAGATTGACTCGTGTTGCAATTATCATCAGATCTGGTTTCCTAACATATTTTCTGTACGCTGTTGCTAAGTCAATATGGTAAAGCTTGTTAAATAATTCAAACTAAATTATTCAGTAGTGGACCTGTACATGTTTCATTACACACACACACACACACACACACACACACACACACACACACACACACACACACTGATTTGATGGTGTAAGAAAATGGGAGAATTTGTATGAGATGTGCTGTAAAATGGTGAATAGCTGTAGTTTGTTTTTGTTTTTTCAATACTCTATTTTATGGCAAACTGGAGCATTAGTTGCTGACTGGAGGTGAGTGGGGTCATACTCTGCGTGGTTTGAACAGATGGAGGAGTCAGTCAGAGGCTATAGTTGCACCACCTTTCACCTCAGCTGCACCGTCAGGACATTTTGCCTCAGGATTTAACGCACACATGTTTCCAAGCACATCAAATACTGGTCATACTTAATACTTAATAAATATCCTGCTGCTTTGTGTACCTTCTGGATAACATTTAGATCGTTCAAAACAGGCGCTTTTGTTTCCTCCAATGCTTTTAAATTAGTATTACACTAATGAAAATGGAATCAAATATTTGTTTTCTTTACAACAGGGTTGGGGTCAATTACATACATTTTTAAATTAGAATTACATATTCAATTATCCATGTTCAATTACAACTCAATTATGATTACGTTAACCTGCGCTTTTTCCCATTACAAATACAATTATTATTTTTCCTCTGAGAGTAAATGACAGTTAAGTTCTCAATTACTAAAGTTCAATTTCAATTAATCACAATTATTGATCCTTTAATTAATAAGCCCATAAATTATAACCTTACTCTTGTGTTAGCTTTCTGTTAGCATCTCTAATGATAACGGGTGAGTTTGACCCATGTCTTAAATCAGCTGTAAAATACAATAAAAAATATTATCTATTATCCAATTTGTTTTTCATCTCTTGGTTGCCTTGTTTGGCTTCCTTATCCATAAAATGTTGGTATTAATATATTTATATGTATTTATTAATATTATAAAATGATCCTCAAGAGAAATTACAGGTAAACTTGATATTAAACACATTTTAATAATTGTTAGCTACATATGTGTAAGCCACAGAACTGTAACATGGTTCCCCAGTTTTGCATTTAACTACACTGTAAATTACAGTTTTTTTAGAATTTCCATGACAATTACAATTGCAAAGTCAATTATCTGAACTCAATTGAAATGTAATTACAAGAGCAATGTGTTTTTTTCAATTACGATTAAATTTCTAATTACGTCATCATTGTAATTATCAAAAGTCAAAGTCATCTTTGTTGTCAATTATTCAACATGTGCTGGACATACAAAAAAATCTAAAAGACGTTTCTCTCTGAGCCACGGTGTAAATTAACAGTAGAAAGATTATAAAATATATACAGAATATAAAGGATAAAAATAAAAAGACAGATTTCCAAAAATGTTCAGATACTGTGCAAGATGTGCATTTAAAAAAAGCAACAACAAATGTACATGGACTTGTGTTAACCGCAATTAAATGAATATAAGGCACTAACTTAGCAAATGAAATAATTATCCCACGCCACAAAGTGGAAGGAGGATATAGGTTTGGACTCTGTCCGTTTGTCTGAGTTAAAGGGGACAGCTTCTCTCAGAAACTGTTTAAGATACGATAACCAAATTCAGTGTTTGGCTTCAGGGTATCAATACCATGATGGAGTTCGAAAATGAGAAGCGCGCAATTTTTTTTTCCGGAGTTATTGCCCTTGTTTCGTTTTTCTTTACTCTGGGTGAGTTTGTGTGTTTTGACCTACCACTGTTGCCGTAGTAGTCGGAAGTTGCCATCTTGAAAGCCTATGGCCTACTGGTCTTTGCTAACTAACTTCTTGTATTTTCGGCTTCAAAAAACACATGCTTGTGAGTATGTTTAAGTGTACTGTTTGATAACACTCCAAAGACTGTGTTTGTGAAAGTTAAGCATAAACGTTGTGTTATATAAATCACAGCCGATTGCGGTAAATGTTAGCATGAGCATATACATGGGTTTTCCCATAGACGTTAGCATGAAGCTAGCTGACTTTTTGTATAGTCATATTTTTTATCCCCCGCCACAAAGTGGAAGGGAGATATAGATTTGAGCTCCGTTCTTTCGTCCGAGTTAAAGGGGACAGCTTTTCTCATAAACTGTTTAAGCTAGGATAACTAAATTCGGTGTGTGGCTTCAGGGTGTCAATACCTTGATGGAGTTCGAAAATGAGAATGTAATTTTTTTTTTTTTTTTTTGTTTAAATTTCTCCTTTTTTTATGGCTGGGGATGTTGATGACTATGTTATGTCTTTCTTTTGCATGTTAAGAGTCCTTTTGATTTTTGTTATTAATTTTTTTAACTTAAATGATGCGTCTGTGTTGCTGATGAGGTACTGTCTTCATAAAGTGTGTGTGTGGGGGGGGGGGGGGGGGGGTTCAGCTTCCTGATGGCCTGGAGGATGAGACTGTTCATCAGTCTGGTGGAGGTGGCTCAGAGAAGCCAGTACCGTCTCCCAGAAAGCAGGAGGCTGAAGAGTTCGTGTGATGGGTGGGTGGGGTCACACAATGCTGGATGCTTTGCGGGTGAGGCGGGTGTTGTAGATGTCCATGAGGGAGTGGAGTGAGATGCCACTGATTTTCCCTGCTGTGTTCACTATGCGTTGCAGGATCTTTCGATTACAATTATAATTGATCTCAACCCTGGTTGACAACGATGGAGGATTAACCTATAAAATAATCCTTATTTTCCTTCATGCTGCTTTTGTCTCACGGAACACATTTTCTTCCCTACAGAGTCGTAAGCAGGACCTTCCTAGAGAAGAACAAGGTCCATCGATTAAGAACCTGGACTTCTGGCCAAAACTCATCACTCTCATGGTGTCTGTAATCGATGAGGACCGAACAGCCTACACTCCTGTCATTAACCAGTATGTGCTGATTCTATTTGTGCTTTTAATCAACTTTTATATCTGAGAAATATACACATTCAATTCTCTACAAATGTTATCTGTGATTTGGCTGTTTTGGTTAAAACTATATTTATTTTACTCACCTTTATGACCTAGTTTTGATCTTATATGCACTCAACTTATATGGAAATAACATGTGTGCTACGTTGTGCTATTAATATGCAAAGCCCTTAAATGTGGAACTCCTGCCTTCATCTTCCGCTAGTAAATCCTAAGCTTCCTGATGCATGCCATTTGCAGATAATTTGTGCATGCAAATGTAAATTTTGCCAAGGGTTTGGAAGAATGAATACATTCAGTAGGATTTATAGTATATAAAGATTTACATTTATGCTCACAATATGCAATTTTTTAGTGCTGATTTGTATGCGTCAGTTATTTGCAACTTCTAGCCTCCCTTTATAATCATACTGGATTATATTGAAGCAGTCTTAAGTTGTCATAAATTATTTTGATTTTCTTTGCGTGGTGATGAAAAGAAGTAAGAGGAAAATAAAAAATGCATTTGCGTAACCATTGTTGCAAAACAGAAAAATATATTTCTCTGAAAACCTGAAGCCCAAGGCAGTTGAGTTTTATAATAAAATGTGTTTTTGATGGCAGAGGAATTAATACTAGTATAAAGGATCATAGATCTGTCTACAGGAAAAAATTTATTGGAGTCTTTGGTGGTGATTTTTATTCTTTCCAGTGTTATTTTTATTGACTAAAAATGTTCTACTACATTTTTTTAAGTGTCAATAACTACACTGTGACTAAATTAGGGCTGTCAATTAATGAACATAAGATAAAGCAATTAATCGCACATTTTTCTGTAATTATTGCAATTAATTGCCGCTTGTGATAGATATTCATTTATAGAAAATCACGGAACTCTTCTAGAATTACCGTAATACACAGAAAGTACATTTAATTTCAAAGACCATTTGAATAACTTTCTTTCAGCTTTGAATGAACTCAGTTTCCAAGTTTTGGAAAAAAAAAAAAATGTTTATTATATCCACTTACAGAATATAACAAACCCAGCCCTATATATTAAAATGCAGGCTCACCACTTTAAGAATAAATATTTCAAGAAAATAAGTTTAAACTCAGAGTTGTGGGCGTGAAATACATGACTTGAACTCGACTTGGACTCGAGTCACAAATTTAATGATTTTAGACTAAACAAAATCACAAAGACTTAGACTTGAAATGAGTCGTGACTTAACTCAGACCTCCTCCTCTTCCATGACAAAATATCTTATAAAATGTTATTATTATTAATGAGCAGTAAGTCTGCTCAAACCAAGCTGGGCTTAGACGCACGCGCACTGGCAGAGAATTTGATTCCAATAGTTGATATACTTTGGATTTATAGTTAATACCGTGATTAATAATTGATATACCTCGTTCTACTTCCCCATATGATTATTGATTGTTTAACAGAGGAATTGTGAACATTTTAAAATATAAAAATATGCTGGATTGATTTGTTTATAAAAAGTAATTCATTGTTTATATCAGTTGAATAAACTTTGTAAAATGGCACTAGCTGTGATACAATGTACTCATGACCAGAAGTGTAAAAAGTACTGTTATATTGTACTCAAGTAGAAGTATTGTTACTTGATTGAAAGTATACAAAAAATACTCAAGTACAAGTAAAAAGTAGCTTAATCAAATAGTCATCAAAATAAAAGATAATAGTTACTTTCACCCTCCACGTTTATTGTTGGTAATAAATCTTGCCACGGTTCCCTTGCATACAGTAAACATCTGTATAAACTTAAAAAGGAAGAGACCACATCTCGCACAATTGGAACTTAATTTATTTTCCACAAAGGCATCTGTATAACATCTGTCTAGCCATTTAATTTTTTTTAGTTTCACAACGTTGATCATTTTAAAACAGTAAATACAGTATAATAATTTACTCAGTAACGTTTGGGTGTAGAAAGGTAATGACAGGGATGTCCAGAAGCGCAGTTGGCAGGCGGAATCACCTACTACTCTCTTTCTGGGGTGCCTTCTCTAAGGTGCCTTCACACCGAACGCGACTGCAGTCGGGTTCAATCGCCCGTGATGAGTCGCTTGAACATAGTGGTGCTTTTTTGGTCACTTCATCACTCCAGTGATGTGATTACCGTGTGTGTGCGTGTGTGCGTGTGTGCGTGTGTGCGTGCGTGCGTGCGTGCGTGTGGCTGGGTGACAAGGGGGAGAGAGGGTTAATTACTTCTTCCCCGGCCTTTTGTTTACAGCACTTATCATCAACAGCCGCTTAAATAGCCATGTGTTTTACTGTAATGTGCAGTTTCTTGGCTGAAAACAATAACAAGAGTGTGTGGATAGCGTCTTCAGACACGCCTACTCATGAATATGCATAAATAGGTCGCAAATCAGCCTCTTTTTAAGGGAAAGTCACTTTTCAGAGGCCAAAACTCCAAAAAAAAAAAGGTAAGTTTGGAAAAATAAATATCAAATAATATGCCACAATTACACTAATATAAATGCACCAAAAAACCCCTATATAGCATCATTTTTGCAAAATCTTCCGGGTGGGGCATGCCCCCCAACCACCTTAGGTGTTGCGCGTCATTGGCATGAGTTTTAGCCTTAGCTTTTTTTTTTTTTTTAAGCCTACTACTTTTTTTTCAGTACATCTCTGTAATGAGTTACTTTACTTTTTTAAAACGTACTTAAACACTTAAAGTAAAACTAGAACTGCAAGCCGTTATGAAAGGGGGCCAAGCCCAGGTTTTGCGGTACCCATGGAAGTAGGTCACGAAGGATTGATTGATTGAATTGAATTGATTATACTTTATTAATGACGGGCTTGGGGCGAGCGCCAGGACACAGGCCAACGTGCCCTAATTAGTGATCTACAAATAAGCTCAAAAAATTACAATTATCCATAAAAACAACTCAATTACAGTAACGTGAGTAATCTGTTATTTTCACCTCTGCTCATGACTTGTTAAGACCTGTAAATTAAAGTTGAGGACTTTTGACTTGACTTTCACTTGAACGGCTTTGACTTGAGACATGACTCAGGACTTTAGTGACATCACTTCGAACTTTTTGTTCCCACCTTTGAAACTTGTTACATGAACAAAGGTTCAATAAATACTAAAACTTTTTTTTTTTCCAACTATATATTTATTATTTTTAGCTTTTACAACACTCAACAACGGTACAACCTCTCGGAGACATATCTGTGCTTCTGTTTCTTCACAAAGAATGACAAATTGCAGAAGTGTACAGAGACTTCCATAATTCCAAGAAAGAAGACACAAAATTGGAAATTAAAAAACAAAAAAAAAAAACCTCAGTTCAGTGAGTCTCAGGAGTCCTCATTATAATCCTCGGATAGGTCCAAACGTTCCACATGTGATAAATGGCCTTTATATATAGATTCAGACAAGTCATTTTTTTTCTTTCAGGAGATAAATAATCCGTTCCAGTGGTAGAATTGTCGACGTCTGTTTAGCCCATTGTCCAATACTTATAGTATACCCATGTCAATAAGCAACCGTTCACAATTAGTGTATTTGGGATATTTGGGATAAATCCCCAAAATAAAATCACAAAATGAAACTTACTGCTTTTGATATTTGCCCTTGAGTAGCTCTCTGCTGTAGTGTAGTCTAGTGAGTCCTGTAGTCATGAAATGCATAGGGAAGAATTTAGCTTTGCAAAGTATGCAAATGACTTTTACTTTCTTCAACGAGCCACCAGGCAACTTTTTACAGTGAAACTTTCTGTCTAATAGTCTAATGTATTTATCTTTGACTAAAACTAAGTCAAAGTTTGCTGTCGAAATTAACACTGACTGAGACTGAGAGGAGATGACATGAGGTATTTTTCTCTCCTTTTTTTCTGACCCATAAGATATCCTCTGACATGGCCACCCCATTTTATCCCTCTTGTTGCTGATTTATGATACATATTTAGGCTGTTTATGCTCTAATCTTTTTCTCCACTTTTTAATGATAGATTTGCAACATTCATGCCCACTGCGTTCACGTTTTCTCTGGTCAAGTCCTGGAAAGGGAGAAACTCTGTTGTTTTTTCATTATAAAATACAGTCATGGACTTGTTGCTGTTGAATAATAGCTTGTGCAACCAAGGGGATAAACAAAAACAGTCTGCGTCCCTAGCTTACAGCTGAGAAGATGGTTACATGGCAATCAAGCCTTCTAAATTTATTTGGAACATAAAATCGGATTATTAAAAATGTGACGTGTAAGAAGCTTTAGAACATATTAGTTAAAATCCTTTTCATGATGATGATGATGATGATGATGATAAACACAGTGGCTGCAGATAAGAAGTGTTTTCATTGCCTGACTTTTCCTTCATCAGAGAAAAGAGAGAATCTGTTCCAACGATTATTTTATTTTATTTTAATTTTTGACTCCAAGCACAAATCAAGCTTCCTTTCTCTGTATGTGTTCTCTTCTATTGAAAAAGCGTGTGTCAGAGCAGGTAGAGTTTTTGTGCTTGTAGCTGCATTTTCCCATCTGGGAAGATGATACAGTATCAATAGAAATATCCTGACAAAATGTATGGTCGAAGAATAGAGCAGTCACTCTGGGTTCAAGTAAAACACTTGTAAAGGAATACATTCTTCTCCCTCCAAAGCCATCTCGCCATCTATTAACATCTTCCTGTCATCATCTGAAGATATGAATAATTAATCCTTTGACATCTTATATGCTGGACAAATAGCAAATGACCTCATAAAAAAGGTGCCACCCATAGTTCTCATCTCCATCGCTCTGCCTTTCCTTTCCTGCTCATCTTTAAGCCCGCTTCTCAATTCAAGTTGAGATTGGAAAAAATGGGGGATTATTTGATTATAAGATTCACCAACCATGTCCTCTTCCACATCTGTTAAGTCATTTGTTAGAGATTCTGGCTGGGCCAAGCCATCAGGCCTTCCACTAGAGCATGTCATTATATGGAAATGAGTCTGATTGGAATCCATTTCAATCCCACCAGGTTTCCACAGGAGCTGAATGTGGGCAGGATCAGCTCCGAGATCACATGGAACCTCTTTGCCCTGGACATGAAGTACGCAATGGAAGGTCAGTAAAGCTGCTCATCGGACAGTGCTCAGCAGTGTGAGATACAGTATGTGTTTGAAGGAATGGTGACAGATCAGCCCTTGTGCACATATACTTGTACACCTCGTGTACACAAATGGTCCGTCTCATAAAAGTGCAACAAAAATGTACTCCATGAATATTATTTTTTTTTTACTTCCACTGCATCAGATCTTTCCAACTACTTCTGACCTATCCATAGATATAACATTACTTATAATTTGCAAACTGTTTTTATGTTTGTATGAACTTTTTGTCATGAGAACCCCTGGTATTTTAAACAGCAAAAACACCAAATATGCAGTATTTCCAAAAAATAATGTGCAAAGTAAAATATGTTTGATTAGGATATTACAGCCATGACCATGACAATAATTGATAACAAAATTTATTTTATTGCAGTAATATTTTTGGCACAAGGACAGTTTTAAAGAAAAACCAACACTTGTAGGCTACTCCGTATGTACACAAACAGTCCACCTCATAAAAGTGCAATAAAAATGTACTCTATAATTTTTTTGTTTTACTTCCGCTGCATCAGATATTTTTAACTACTTCAGATGCATCCAAATATATCATATTTATTATAATTTTCAAACTCTTTTTATGTTTGTATGGACTTTCAATCATGAGAACCCCTGATATGTTAAACAGCAAAAACACCAAATATGCAGTATCTCCAAAAATAACGTGCAAAGTGAAATATTTTTGATGAAGATATTATAGCCTAAACCATGACAATAATTGATAACTAAATTGATTTGAATGATTATTTTTGGCTCAATTATATATATATATATATATATGTGGGTGTGTGTGTGGGTGAAATATAGTGAATAATTGTGATTTTTTTTTTGTTATTATTGTTTTTCAACAGCTGTGTGTGTGTGTGTGTGTGTGTTGCTGAGCAAATTGCTTATTGTTACTTTGTTGAAACTGGCTATTTATTGGCTTTTGTCATTCTGTTTGTCAGCTACATTGCTCTGTTCTCCTCTGTTGCCCATCTTGATGATGGTGTCTATCGATCACTAAAGAGAAGCTACAACTTTTTTTTAATTAAGAGGAACCCATGATGAAGCGGCACAATCAGGAACTAATGTCAGGCACAAGCCTTTACACAAACAATGATAGAATTCATCGACACAGCACTCCTCCTTTAGTTTCAGGTCTATTTTACACCACGTATTTCTGGGGGAAAAGAAGAGAGTCATGTCTCCGTTTTAAACCAATCAGTGGGTGGATTTTTAGCACTAACTTCAGCATGCATCAGTAGGTGGTGGTGGAGATTCAAACACATGGTAGTCTTTTCCCCAGCTTTGCGTCACTGTTATGTATGCATTCCAATCGATGTGCCATGTACGTTTAAAGAGAACAGTAAGAGCTGAAATGGACAACTTTTACTACAGTGAGGTCCAGAAATCTGATTGGGTAATCTGAGGGCCACAGAATAAAAGTAATAATAATAAGTCACAACGTTAATACAGTAACGGACAAATCTTTTTTTTGTAATTTTGTTGTTATTTTGTATGTTTTTTTTTTAAGCTCATTTGTGTATCTTTGTGTCATTGTGTGTATTTTTGTTGTCATCTTCTGTTTTGGTTGTTGTTTTTTTGTGTTTTTAGAGCCAATTTGTGTATTTTTTGGGTCATATTGTGTATTTTTCTGTGATTTTTGTGTCTACTTTTCTGTCATTTTGTGTGTTTTGGGGGTAGTTTTGTGTATTTTTTTATTTGTTTTTTGTTTTGTTTTTTTTTGTTTTTTCCTTGAACTGACATTAGAAAACTATAAATGTTCAATGCTAATTTATTTGCTTTGTGAAAATATACCATAAAGAGCAAGAGACAATATGTACCGTAATCAATGTTTTACCCATCATAGTCTCTATTTAGAATAAACTACCATATTTTTTCTATTGAATAATACGCTGCAATGGAGAATATAGTATATTCCGCTTTGGATTACATTCATTCCCCATCGTTAAGTGGTATAGATTTTGTCAATGGGAGTAAGTTATTTTTTCCTAAAGATAGAGAGACTTAGTAATCAGGTAATAAATCTCAGATCGGATCACACTGCATTGGTGTGGGCTTTGACTTCAATCTCCGCTCTCTTTTTTAAGCTCACCTCCCAGAAAGCACTTAAATCTTCCTTGAGGCAGTTTGGAGACTAGTGGCTGCTGGATAATACATCTACAGGGAGAGGCTACGTAGCAAAGGCTTGGTAGAAAGCTTGTGTTAATTTGTGTAAACCTGATCAAGGTATCACCCTTAGCCATCAATTTGTGGGATTTTATTTTTATTTGTATTCAGACATATTTTGACGCATATGTGACAACAATGCTCATCTGATTAACTTGGCATTTTTAACGTTTGCATTTGCTACACAGCGACACGTCTATTTCTATTGTTAGCTATTTAACTCATATATAAAGACCTGATAACCTCAGAATCATAGCTGTGCCTAGTTTAACATAACAGGAAATGCAAGTGGTTCATATTAATGATGGAAATGATGGAGAAAAAAAAAGAAGGCAAAAAACATGTGCTAATCTGGTCAAGTTTGTTTATTTTTCTCATCAAAAAGTACAAATAGAAAAGCTGTTTTATTTGCATCCAGTCTGGATATTTCTGGGTGTTTTTTTTTTTTTTTTTTTTTTCCCCAGTGGTATGCCATCTTTAGTTGCCATAACAACCAGATAAAACGTGCCCAGCATAGGAAATGCAGCCTTGTATCATAAGCACCAGTGTTTATTTTGACAACTTTTGACTCAAACACAACTTAACATTAGTCAAAATGTAGTCATCGGGACTTTTTCAGTTATAGTCTAGTATCAGTCAACTAAATGACATTAAGATTTTAGTCGACTAAATCAATTACAGATAGTCAACTAATAGTTTATGGAATTTTTTAAAGATTAATTCTGATATGGGATGGTATTAATGTTTGTAAATATTAGAGATGTCCTGATGCAACTTTTTCCACTTCCAATACGTTACCGATATTGCAGCCTTGGGTACTGGATGATGCCGATACGATAGCAGCACGAATCTTCTATCTGAGATTTTAGATGCAGTCCGATAAAATCCGATATTCGTTTTCTGGCTGATTTCGGACCGATATCCGATATCAATATCGGATCTGGACACCCCTAGTAAATATATACACAGACAGATTTGATGCGATCAATGTGTAAGATGAGTTCTGATTAGATTTTGATGAAATTATCATTTGCTTTCATCTGTTGATGAAAATGTCAAATATTTTGACATAGTTTTCATTCACATACATTTATTCCATAGTGTTAATATTGTCACTGCAAAAAAAAAATTAAGACTGGTAAGCATACACAGTTTAGTCATTAAATTTTGTTGTAAAGATTTCATGCTATTTTTAACTTTTAGGATAGTTTGTCAAACTAATGGTGTGATCTTTATTTGGGCTTTTCCAACAATGTGTATTAAACACAGCAAAGTCAGCATCGTTGTATCAATTCCAAGTGTTTATGTTACTGCTATTTTTATTTTAACATTACCAGGTTGTCGCTGTCTCTTTTGTTAGCTACATTAAATACACTATGAGGCTACAGAGGTATTTCTTTTATTTTGAGGGAACTGATATGTAAAACGTGTTTGTGCATATTGCCATGAAAATAAATGCAACGACATCACAAATGTTTATCCAATTAAATCCAGTCCAAGTACTAAAAAAAGAACTAGAGGACAAAGTGCCGGTGATGTGACTAATCAAATTCAGAAAATAAACCCAGAAAAAGCATAAAATACATTTATTATAAGCTAAGGTGTTGCATAACAAGTTACTTACCGTCACAAAGAGGATCAATAATGTAAATGAGACAAAGGGATCAGGCTTGGCTACGTGTTTGTATCTGAGTCAGCTCAGCTGGATGTCTGACCACCTATAGAGCTGCTGGCTGCTGTCACAGCAGGTTTGTGTGTTCTCTGAGGATGTGAGGGTTGGGAACCAAGAGCAAAATTGTGGATTCTCAAATATACCTGCAGTCTCGCTGGTGGAGTTCTCTTTGTTTTCTTTTTCCATAATCCCAGCAGAACACAACTGCATGCCCACAGACAAATGTCCCAGGAGAAGGACATGGCTTTGTTTGCTTTATCATAGAAACATATTGTATGAAGCTTTGCTTATTTTCATTTTTTTTACTAGCTGAGAATATCCTGTTTAATCCGTATGGCTACCAGTTTGATATACAGTAGTCCCTTGTTTATCGTGGGGGTTACGTTCTAAAAATAACCCCCAATAGGCGAAATACGCGAAGTAATCAACTTTATTTTTTACATTTATTATACATGTTTTGACAGCATGTGCAGACAAGTAAAAAAAGAAAAAGAAAATAAATAAATAAATAAATAAATATATATATATATATGTATATATATACATGTTTTAAGGCTGTAAAACCCCTCACCACACACTTTATACACTTTTCTCAGACAGGAATTAACATTTCTCTCGTTTAAACACTCTCAAAGTTCAAACCTTCGATTTTAAAACATAAAACCTTTTTCAAACATACAGCACTTTAAAGTCACACAACTAACTAACAGACATTGATGCCAAACGCAATCAGAGTCTTTGTTGACGATGACGTCACATCATCACAGACACCGGTCTGTTCACCCATTCAACCATGGAGTAGAAGCTGTGTGTGACCACCTGGAGCTGTATGACATGGTCTTTATAACCAGGACCGGACTAGGAAGGTTTTGGCGTGGAGGAGAATCATAGAGGAGGTGGTAGTAGCAGGTGAAAGTTCTCTCTGTAGCACTGAGCTAGGTTAGCATTAGCCGCTAATCACACCGGCTTTTTTCACTGGTGGTTTATGTTTATGAGAGGAGAAAAAGGAGCGCAGCTCCTCACTTCAGCAGGCAGTGAAACTCAGCGAGTTGGATGTGTCGCTGGTGGGTGAACTCAGCATTAGCCAATCAGGAAGCAGAACACAATGCGCATTCATTTGCTGTAAAAAAAATGCATCCAAAATTGCACTGTAAAAAAAATCTGCGAAACAGCGGCGCCGCTAAAGGTGAACCGGGATATAGCGAGGGATTATTGTATACTGAAATATTAAATTTCACAGTTTTACTTTAATCAGAGTGAAATATAACGAAGGATGACTAGCATTAACTTATAAAAGGAAGGAAATACTTCAATTTTAACATGCAATACTTTATTCATCTTAATTTATGCAATTGTTTTATTTTCCAATGACCACTTCTGAAACATTTTATCGTAAAACATCATACTACTTTTAACTAATGGAAACATGTTTGTACTTGTATATATCTGTATTATATTTGTATTACTGTTATTACTACTTTATCTTATTTTACTTTTTTTCTACTTAATGTGTGCACTTGTTTCATCTTTTACTTGATTATGTACATTCTTTTTTCTTTCTTTCTTTCTTTGTGTTTATTCTTTTCATTTGTAATATTTCTTGAGCTTCTGTGACATAAGTAATTTCCCACTGGGATGAATAAAGTTATGCTGATGCAATTCAACAATTATGTAAGATTTAAAAAATGGTGTTGAATCACCAAATCTGTGTTAAAACACCAAATCGGCACCATTTATAACAAAAACACTGTGATACTTGAACATATTTGTCACAATGTTGAAGTGAAAATAAACATTTGAAGATGGTTAATGTTAAAATAAAACGTACTCTAATGAGACACTGACTACATCCGTCCTCTGTATGTATCATTGTGAGTGTGAAGCCTGGTGCGTAAATTACATTCTAGACTGAGCTCATTGTGAGCTGGTCCATGCGGGGCGGGCTACCTGGTGCCCGCGGGCAACGTGGTGGTGACCCATGGCTTAGAGTCAGACAGGTCAGTTTCTAAACAGCCTGCATTAGACGCTAAATAGGAAGCAATTAAAAGGGTGCAAGTATTCTTTAATGAGACCATTTATTTGTATTCAGAGAATAACCCTGGGATGAAGGAGTACATGCCACATCAGCGTCTATGCTCCTTCTTTTTTTCATGCTCTGAATGTGACGTTAAGGTAGTAAAAAGAGCTGTTCAGCAAGTCCAAGTTACTGCTGCTTTTTTCATTCAGCCCTAGGGAAGCAACTAAAAGCGACCTTTTTACATAACACACATAAACCTGGCATGGAAGCCGACAGAGACATCTTGAAGTGTGTGTGTGTGTGTGTGTGTGTGTGAGTGTGTGAGAGAGAGAGTGAGAGAGAGCGAGAGGAGGAGGGGAGGCATGTGCAGAGAGAGTCTGTTTCTGTGCATGGAAGAATTTTTTGTCTGCACATTTGCTCTTGCATTCAGTTGTGCTCGTGAGAAAGAAATAATGAATAAGAGTTGTGTGTTTGTGTGCATGTGTGTGCGTCTGTGTGTTGTTTGTGTGCACATGCATGTGTGCGTTGCTTAATGAAGTCTTTGATGCATCCTCAGCTTCCTGCGTGAAGGCCTTCGGTGCCAGTGCTGGTGCAGAAATGGAAGCTGCTAAATTTAGCATCATAGTGAGAATCTCTCGATGTGTGAGAGGAGAGGATGGCAGCGTTCGCTGGGGGAGAGAGAAGGGAAGGAGTTCATTTTAAATGAGAGAAAAGACAAAATAGGTGGGAGTGTGTTTGAAAGTGATTGGCTGTGACTAATAATAATTCGAACTTTCTATCACACACTGTGTACGAACTAATTCAACCTTATAAATAGTATAAGAAGACATAGTGTTAACACTAGTTTTTACGGAACACTTATTAACCATTAATTAGTTGCTTATTAGCATTAGTAACATATTGGCTCTTAATTAGTCATCATTAAGTACTTATTAATGCCTTATTATTTTTAATGCCAAATAATACACTTAATGTCCAAATAGGGTTAGGATTAGGGTTAGGATCAGTGTTGTGCTCGTTACTGAAAAAAGTAACTAGTTACCGTTACTAGTTACTTCATCCACAAAGTAACTCAGTTACTATTTTGATTACTTACACCAAAAAGTAATACGTTACTGTAAAAAGTAACTTTTGAGTTACTTAGAATTAAAGAATGTATTATTTATTTTGGGTCATTTGTGTCCATGCAGCTTCATATTAGTGCTGTAATAATGTAAAAATCCACTGTTGATCAACTGCTATAAAACAACTATAAATGATGTGCATATAAAGCACATAACAGCTGCTCAAAAATTAAAACAGTAATTTTTCAGCCTTAGCACAGTAATGTAAAGTAAGCTGTGCATATTCCAGATGCAACTTCTGCTGTTGAAAATGCTTATAAAAATAAATGTTACACAATGCTAAACATATCAGTCTAACGCGCTGCTGTTAGCAGTGACTCAGCAGTAGCGACAGGCTTCTTATTTACAACAACACATCGTGCAATAGTTTGGCTGATCTGTCCCTGGATAACGGTCACAGTCCGTTAAAATCCAGCCGCAGCGTTAGCTTAGCTTCACTGATGCATCTTTTGGAGACAAAAATAAGACGCGTATTTCCACTCTGAGAAGCTCGTGCTGCTCTCGCATTGACTCGCCATGATTGGCGCACGTGATGTAAACAGAAACACGCTGACAATGCTTCTTCTTCTACTGTTGAATATGTAGCGCCACTGTTAACAGGAAGTACACTGCAGCTAGCAAAGTAACGGACAAACGCACCATATTGTAACGCTAACAGCGCTATTTCTTTAGACAAATATTGCGTTACAGTACTAGTTACTGTCAAAAGTGACATTGGGGCGGTAACACTGGTTAGGATTAGGGTTAGGGTTAATGTTAACCCTAACCATAGCATGTTGAGATCGTAATTCATATACAACAACTTCCTTATTTACTACTAATAACTAATAATTCTGAGGTTATTGGGGGAAAACTCTTAGTTAATGGCTTCCTGGTTGTATGATAAAGTCATGCAGAATAAAGCATTAATAAGTACTTAATAATGACTAATTAAGAGACAATATGTGGCTAATTTGCATGCTAATAAGCAACTACTTAATGGTTGATAGGTGTTCCCTAAACTAAAGTGTTCCCGAAATGGTACAAGAAGAAGAAAAAATTTGAAATAGCTTACTGTTATAAGTAATCTGTTATAGAACCATGTAAATTGTATTTTATTTTTGCAATGTTCAAGGCGCTTTTTCGTTTGTTTTTTATTATTATTCGATTTAACTCTGGGTTATTTTGGGGTTGTATCACTAATGATACTTGAAGGGTCTCCAAGGAAGGGCACAAACAAATTACATACATGCAAAAACCCTTTAAAAAGCTGTCTTAGGAACATTCCAGTTCAATATAAGTGTGAAGGCCCTAATGTCCACACATGCATGTTCATTTAAAATGTATTAGATATAGCTCTGATAAATTTATTCAGGAAATAAGATGGTTTTAGTACCATAATGGGATTGTATTGATCTGTGATCCCGAGGCTCATTCCTAATGCTTCAGTTCACGTGAGACAAGGATTAGTTTTTTTTTTTTTTTACTATACACTCTATAGTTTTGATTACAGCTGTACAGTTGTCATTGCTAGTTTTAAATATTAAAAACTTGAAGTCTTCATGTAGATCTGATATACTGTCAATAGCATTAATGTGATGAATAACTGTTGATCTGTCTTTGCAAACATGAGATTTGAGGCTTAAATTGAATGATAATCTTCAATTTTTGTTGATTCGGATCTTTGACAAAAGTAGAAAATGTCCATTGATGATTATATTATATGGTGAGATGCATGTGTTGGATAGAGTTTAAACGCTTCTGATCAAACTGTAAGAAAGTGTGTCGATGAGCTCCTAATTAGAGACAAAAACCATATATGATTCATGGGAAAAACCACATTGTCCTTTGATCCTGCAAATACATGTAACAAATGCTTTCAAGGATTTTAATTGTAAATCCTTTTAAACAAAGTGGACATATTAATGATTGGAATCTTTGGCTTTGTCTCCATTCAAAGCATTGTTAGTGGGATTGAGTGTGTGCACGCTTGGCTGGTGTTGTGCGTGTCAGTGGGGCTGTGCTCTGAGCTCCGTTTGACAGAAATGGGTCAAAGACGGAAGAAACGGTAATGACGTCTTAGAAAACCAAACTGGCCTCTGCTTGGGTTTATTCTGCTCATGAGCAGATATGTTTTCCTCTCACTATTTAGGAGCTAGTAATGTGGGGTTGAATGTTGTCACTGACACCGGGAGGGGGTGAGGCTCCTGTGACTAGTCTGCAGTCCCTGAAGGCTGCGTCAGATGAGACGACATCCTCACCAAGGACCTTGAGCTTACTCCCCCCTTAGGACAGCGTACACACTTTACCACCAGCAGGCTGGAAAAAAAACACACACACACGCACATACCACATACACTTCCTCAGAGACAGGTGGACTCTGGTTTAACAGCTCATGAGCAGTCAGAGCTCGTTGATACACATGGTGACTAGTGACGTAGCGCGTTTGCGACACATTTCAATCTCGAAAGGTCTTAAATTCCTCCTCATGAAAGCATAAAAACCTTTTAGCGATATTTGAGTGTTTTTTTCAAAATTCAGGTGTTTCCATTACCAGTTTTTATTGCACTATTTAGATTGTGCGCATTTTCAAGTGTAATGGAAACACAATTATTGTTGGTAGAAACATGTTGACAGGACATTGGAGTCGAGTTTGGTGCATATTGGCTCCACAGAGACAGATGTAACTGGTTTCTCTGTGCAACACTGCTAAAACAAGAGCACAGACCTACACCAAGCGCCAAATCTCCTCTTTACCAGATATTGGTAGTTATCTGGATCAGTGATCCTGATCATGGTACCATGATCATTCACACTCTAAAGGATTGGAAGAAAGAATCTCAATAGGTCGAAATGTATGGGCACTCCATGCCAGGCACAATAAAATTTAAATGAAAATCGGTGGGGTAATTAAAGAACCGACCAGATATATTTGAGTCAAATTTCATAAAGACCGATCAGTTAATGGTACCTACCGTGGCATAAGGTCTATCTTTAGTTAACATTTTGTCAAAATTCATACTTTTGAAGTAATCCTGCTAACAGACAAACAAAAAGGTGAAAATATGGCCTCTTTAATGGAGGTAGAAGTGCTTTGAAACCTGGAAATAAAAATCAGAAACACATGCTGCCTATTGAGCTGTGATGAGATCAATATTGTGGTACTAAATGTCACAGAGGCAAAATATTAGACAGATGGTCATATTCTGATGACCTTTTGACTCTGGTCGACTGGGACCAATTCCCACAGATCCAATGCTGGGAAAGTGCTTGCAGAAGTGGTATGAATGACAATGATAGTCAAACAAAGCTTTCAGAATAAATATTGTAATGACACAATGTGTTATTCATGGTTTAATAATTGGCCTAGTTAACTGTATTAGCTAACATCGTACATTTAGTTGCATCATATCCATGCAGCTACAATTAGGTGCCACCTTTTATTTTGCACTATTTTTAAAGGGGCAGTATTATGAAAAACTTTATAATGGTTTTGCTACAGTGATATACATTCCTTTATCCTCATTCAGAGGGCCAAAGTTGAAAACGTTCTGTTTCCTCCCTCCAGTGTTATTCCACATTTTGTCAAAAGTCAGTTCCAAACGGGCGAGTTGGATTTTCACATAGAGGAAACACCTCCTCTTGAGAATCCTGGCTCCTCCTACCCTATATACGTAAGAATGTGAGCTCCTCCCTCTCAAACTACCTCACAAGTAAAACAAATATAATATAGAATGCTGTATATATTGTACTTTATTGTCATCTATGTAAAGCTGCATACACAAAATGTGTTCTCTGCATTCAACCCCTCCCTGAGGAGCAGTGGGCAGCCACGGAGTAGCACCCGGATCAGTTAAATGTATTTGTTATACCGCCTCGTATCGCCTTTGACATGATCTGACGTGTTTGTGACCCAATGCGACGCAGCGGTTGAACAAAACAAATGATCATCACCTTATATGCACTATTCCTGTCGTTAGAAGAGATGAGGAGGAGGAAAAAGGGACTTAGCAGCTTAACACTGTGGTGAGTGTTTGAAACAGATGACTGACTCAGCTGCTGCTGATGTGATAAACACAGATTGTGAAACAGCGCTGAGACGGACTCACAATCACAATAGCCGCTTTAATAGCCATGTGTTTTACTGTAATGTGCAGTGTTTTGGCTGAAAACAGTAACAACAGTGTGTAGATGGCAAAATATAATCGCTTTGGTGATCACTGATCTCCCTCGCAAGAGTGTGGCATGAAGTCTGCGTCTTTAGACACGCCCACTCACGCATATGCATGAAGGCCCTAAAACAGCCTGTTTATAGAAGCATCATGAAAGTGACTTTTCAGAGGGCTAAAACTCCAGAAAACAGATGAGTTTGAGAAAATAAACCTAAAATACTATGTTGTTGGGGTTCTTAGAACAAATAGAGATGGGTTGAAAAATAGCATAACACTGGACCTTTAAACCCACAGTGTATTGATAAAGGAAGATGATTGCACAATACATTGGTGGTACATTACTAGCCCACCATCATTTCATGCAACTTCATTGATCCCTTTCCACATTCAATGTCAACATTTTACTATGTGGTTTTACTGACATTTAATTTGGTGTCAGCAGGAAGTTACTTCATCTTCAATAATAACTTCATTATTTGAATAAGTATATTTCCTTACTTAGCAGTAAACATCACCACCTGTCCAACTTCTGTACCTGCTTATCGTTTAGCACTTTGAGATGACTTTTGGGACTGGGAGGGAATAAAGTAGATGCGAAACACATGAAATTGTGCTCACCTCCAACATTTAGTCGAGTGAAATTTTCTTCATTAAAGATTTAAAACCATTTTCAGATGACTCATTGGGAGGTGAGGTAGCTTCCGCCTGTTTTTGTTTGCAGTATTTTTAAGACCATTCTGCTTGTGGCCTCATTTTCTGCCAGATTCACTTATTAATTCACTCCATTGAAAAGAATCACATTGGGCTCAGTCATATGAAAAGGATTTCTCTTAATGTTCATTCAGAATGGACGAAGAAAGAACATTCATTGTGTTTCAGTTTTATGGAAAGATCACTTTTGTGACTAATGATGAGAAGTTTGTTGGGAGACAAATGCCTTCGAGAACGCAACGTGTTGTTATTACTTCTTTTTGCTCTTTTGAAAAAATTAATGACTGGCAAAATAAACAGCTATTTTTGGTTTTCATTTTTTCAAACATTATTTTTGAATAATATGTTAAGTTTTCATTTATTCAGACAACTGTTCCTTAGGAAATCCACTGATCAAAGTGGACATGTTTCGACTGACAACTGGCAGTCTTCATCATAAGCGTCTGCTGTCCACTTTGATCTCCTGACATGTTTCAACTGACAACTGCCAGTCTTCATCAGAGGTGTCTGCTGATCGCTTTGATCTTCTGACATGTTTCGAGTGACAACTGCCAGTCTTCATCAGAGGCGTCTGCTGGTCGCTTTGATGTTTCCTTTGAAGTTTCATTGACTTCCGCGTCGTAATTCCAGCAAGATTATTTTTTGTTTTCTTTTTGAATAATATGTTAAGGTTTCATTTATTCAAATGTTCCTTAGGAAATCCAATTTCATCTCCTAACACGTTTTTTACTGTTATAGACGCCTTTGAGGAAGCCTAGCAGTTGTCAGTCGAAACATGTCAGGAGATCAAAGTGGATTTATTAACAAACAGTTGTCTCAGTAAATGAAACTTTAACATATTATTCAAAAAGAAGACAAAGAATGTTGCTGGAACAGCTAGTTTGTGTGGTCAGTAATGTTGAGTGAGGACTATGTTGCACTCTTCTCATGACACACTCAATAAAGGAACACTTCAAATACTCTAATTTGCAGGCAGATAAATTAAATATATTTTTAGAAGTGTGTTACTTACTCTGCATTAAATTATGTTGCTGCTAAAAAATTATACATTTGAACTTCTGATCTGCTTTTCTATTGTCACAAAAGGAAGAGTAAAAACAACATTGACAGTGTTGTAGGTCATTATACTACAACAACCTAAGGGAGAACAGGGCTGCAGCGTGCCATGTATGGGGGGATTACACACTCTCAGATTTATTTAAGAATGTGTTTACGAGGCTTAGTGTAGTAAATAGCTTTTTATAATTGCATATATGTTTTTGCTGCAGTCTCTGATGTCGCAAACTGATGGTAAATGCTGATTCCTCAAGTTGCCTTAAAAGTTGGTTTACATTTCCTTTGTCTTAGAAAGCATAGATGGCAGGTTTAAAAAAAAATGCACCCACTGACCTTTATGTTTCTGCCTCCCAATTGTCCTCCATCTACTTTCTCTAGGTGACTGTGGCTTTGTGACAATGTGTGTGCGGTCAGCTCAGGGCAGAGGTTGTGTTGTGTGTGTGCGTGGGTGTGTGTTTAGATGTTGCACTTGTCGCAGCAGAATAACTGCAGGTTTTTTTCTATTGAATTAAAAAGTCCCCTGTGCACAGCAGCTTGAAAGGTGAAACCAGGTGAAACCTGTCATTCCTTCTGCATTTTACATGTCAAAAACATTTCTCCTGCCATGGTAAGTTTGATGTCACATTACCATAAAAGCATGTGACATTTTTCTCTGTTTGACTCACTTTTAATGAGTTTGACAACATTTCAGGTTTTCATTTGCAAACCTTGTTTAACAGTTTCCTGTTGTGGGAAGGTGTATACACATTTATGGGTTGTGAGACATTCAGTTAATTAAAGATGCAGTTCGCAACTCTCAGATCCCTCTCTCCCCCACCCTCCCCGCTGCTCTCTTGCCCTGCCACACGGAGGCTGCTGCATGCACATGAGCAACACATGCACCACATATTTCTAGAGTAACAATTACAAATCAAACATAATGTAAACCAAGCAGCAGTAATTAATTTTCAAGCAGAAAAGTCACCAATTCCATGTTCTACTCCCCCAGACCATACACTGTAAATAAGACAGCGCTCCAGCCCGAGAAAGGGGCAGGGCCTGTGAGCAACAGCTGTCAGACAGCCCATCAAACACAATCCTGGCTCTGATTGGTTCTTTTTGCTCGGTCGCTTGGCTTCAGGAGCAGCAGGAGGGACTCAATGAGTCTGTTTTTTTCACACAAAAGTTTAATGTAAAGCTGTCCTTATATAGTGACAGCTTTAGCAAATATGACAAAAAGTCACTTTTATAAGAGTTGCAGACTGTACCTTTAAGGGCAAATGATCATTTATTAATGTTGCGTACAAACGGGTGCAAATCTGAGTGATCATTGTGTCGTACGACCGGACTAACGTGTGATTTATGAAACATTCGTATCTGACCAATCCCAGAGTACTAATATGGGGGTCTTGATAAATCTGTGGGCTGAATTTGATCGTCATTAACATGTTACGCCCTCAGAAAGATTTGAATTAAATTCTCAATAACTAACTTAACCAATGCCTAATGATGGTTAAAATTAAAGTATTACTCACCCAAAACCTAAAAACATAAATCCCTGCTATTTAATCATGACAATTATTTACATTTTGGCCTAGAAAAAGTCAGGTTGCACAGCGACCAAACCTCATCTCAGGGCAGAGGTGGAGAGAAATGTGTTGTTTATCGGCCTCAGAAGTTCGCATGCCTGAAGCAATAAATAACACATTACAAGTAATTAACAAATCCAAATAAATGTTGTGCCTCTGAGCTCCTGCCCAATGGGAGGGGTTTACCAGTGCGTTTATTGAAGGAAAATTCATTTAATTTAGTTTTTATTAATCAGTTTTGATCTGTTCTGAATGTGTGTCTGCCTGTGGTCAGACCTGACGTGACATCTGATCGTAGTGTAAAATCACGTCAGAATTGATTAATACCAAAGCTACGAACGGTTGATAAATGTGGGCCAATGAGATTTCTAACAGAGCCACAGTTGTGTGTATTTAGTCCTGAGATGCTAAAATCTAGTTGATGGAGTGTTGCTGTCCTCCATGCTTTATACCTTTTTCTCCAAAACACCATTGTGGCTTGTTATTACTGCAACTATTCTTCAATTACCTGTTTATAGACATATTTTTTGTGCCTGGTTTGTTTTTAATCAGAGAAATATTATTTTCTTCCTTTTTTTATTTATTTATTTTATTTTACCATGCCTGCATCTTTCCATCACAAATTTGACTGTTTTTTTCCTCTTTACATACAGATGTAATAATAAATAAATGTCAATTTTTCTTAAAAAAGTAAAACAAATGGGT
Organism: Gouania willdenowi; assembly: GCF_900634775.1. Lineage (NCBI taxonomy): Eukaryota > Metazoa > Chordata > Actinopteri > Blenniiformes > Gobiesocidae > Gouania > Gouania willdenowi. Next base: position 18,486,849 of record NC_041046.1, on the reverse strand, counting down.
TGGTATCATTTATTGATGCTGTTATTTTCTGTTGTTTATTTATAATTCAGCATTATTATGAGGGAAGTGACGTCATGACATGGGGTGCGTGATGGGGGAGGGGCGGGTCAACGTGAGACCAGCCTCGCTGAACATTGAGCATGAAAAATATTTTTAAAAAAATCTTTGCTCTCAAAGAACTTTATCACTGTTCTGAAATGTGATTACACATTGTCATATTTTTATGAGTTTGGAAGTTTGGAAGAAGAATAGTCACAATGTTTACCTTTTTCGATAAATGTTACATTTTTATCCATTTTGTTGCAATGGGGGGATGGGGGACTGAATTATATTTTTTTTATTCTTTAAAGGGGGTCGCAACAGAAAACGTTTGAGAAACACTGAATATGGGTTTATTTGATCAAATTACACAGTTCATGGAATAAATGATAGAATACTTGATCGGCAAAATATTCACTAGCTGCAGCCATAGTTAGGAGTCTGCAGTGTGTTGAAGCTGGAATATATTTAAACCTGCAGGAAAGCATCCCAGCAGGACCATGAATCTCACACCCCTGACCTCTGGAAGCCAGTGTCACTACTTTGACCTCCAGCGATCAGCTGCAGATGGTACCTTCTTCATATTAGCCATGAGCATCAGAAATAGACATTATCTATATAGACACATGACGCAGACACACTTGTGTAGCTATAGTGTGAGAGTTTCACAGAGCCATTTATCTTTTCTGCACTGATCTCTTCCTTTTAGATCAACATTGTGTTTCTGGCACTCCTTATTGACTAGGCATTAAGTTGTGTTGCTATTGCATGTATTCACATCTTTTTTGCTCCATCTTCACATTTGCTGACAAATACACAAAGACCTTCTGATAGTGCCTGTGCCACGTCTCAATAATGAGCATCGCTTCAGTTTCGCACACATTTTTTTTTTCTTCACCAAAACACAATCAAAGATTTTGACTGTGAAAACCTGCCTTTGCAATTTGTTAATCCGAGTCTGAAAACTGGTATTGAAAGCAACAGCTTGAAAATGTCAGCATTACTGCTCACAGAAAGCCACTTTGATATGTAAAACATTGTGTTGTGTTTGAAGGCTTTACAGTACAGGTACATATGTCAATTACACTCGTAAATATTTTCCTCACAGCTTCTACAGTTGCGTACGGTTGCACCCTATTTGTATGCCGTTTGAAGGCTTTCATGATGTTCAACAGGGTATAGCATGGCTTTTATCGGATTTAAACCCCTCAGCCTGGGTGAAATCAATTGCATTTGGAACCTTCTTTGATGCTGTGTGGGTGTGTACTGTTTGTTTGAATGTGGGTTTAGTCCTGTAGCACATTTCTATAAGCTTCTTTTCCATACATGTTTTAAAATGCCTTACCGTATATACGTAGACACTTTTATTGTTGATCAGCTAAAATCTGGCATTTGTAATAGCGTCTCCTGTGCATTATGAACAGAATAAGTTATTTTAAACTCTGAAAAGTGCAACAGCAGCAGATTAAGAACAGAGTGTCCGCGGGGTCTTAAAAAGTATTGAAAGTTGATGAATCAATTGCGGGATAAGTCTTATCGCGATTTCATCAGGTATTGCATTTTATTGGTATTCATGCTTTGACTCGGTTGCGTACTCGTACTTGATCGTCTCTGGGGCTGCGCGCGTACGGGTGCGACGTCACGTGAGTTCATGTTCCGGTGCGAAAACAGACGAGAAGAAAACTGAAATGGGTAAGTGCAAATTCTCTGACTCCTGGCTCAAGATTCCCAAATTCAAAGATTGGATAAAGCCAGTCAAGAATAACAACCGGGAAGCTTATTGCACACTTTGTAAGAAAAGGATTAGCGTAGCATTGATGGCATAAATGCAGTTAAAGTCAAAACTGAAGAAAAGGATCAAAATCCTGCATGAAGTGTAAAACACACTTCAAATTGAAGCAGACCATCTTGCTGAGCAGGCAGAAGGAAAATCCGGGTCATTAATGGCCCAACTTATCACCAAGTCCAACACCTTGCGCCGAAGGCACAAAGAACAGCTCAAAGAGCTGATGGACACAGTGAATCACACACTCTAAGGCACATGTCCTAAATGCGGATCAGGTTCTAATAAGGTCTTGTTCTTGCCTTGAATAACTGCAGTTACTTGTTGTGAACTGAGGGGAATGTCAATAAACCTGCCTTTAGTTTAATTCATTCTTTCCAGTTTTATTCCTTCTCAGCTTACCTCATTTCTGCTAAACTGCAAACTACATCTGTTAAATATGTGTTGCTAACAGCTTAAAGTGGTGATGAGGTGTTCATTATTTTTCAGTTTTGTTTTTTTTTTTAAAAAAAGGCATTGAAATTAACCTCAGGATTCCTGCATATACCCTGAAGAAACATCACTAGCTACAGAACAAGTGAATGTATACAATGTAATCATACCACTATTTTTGTTGTGTGTTTACTACTTTTTAAAGCCGCTGGGGTCGATTAATAATTTTTTAAAAACGGTACCCGTATATCATCCACTATTGTGGGACTTAAAAACGCTGCTAAAGCGACATTTCTTGTGTGAGCAAAACAATGGCGAATGTTTTGGCTTACACAAAAGAGACCCCATATCACGGGAAACTACACAAACAAAACTGGAATCAAGTGAATCACTTTCTTTTCTGGTGAAGAAATACAAGAAAAAAAATGTTTTAGCTTCGGCGCTGTCTTTGCATTCAATACGGGACTCCAAATCCCACAATGCAATGCGCAAAACTTTTCCAAAATTCACACGACACAACAAACCCATTGTTATTGGTGGAGTCAATAACAAACTTGCAAGCGGAATTTTCCACATTTGTAAGTAAATTCTCCCATGTTTTGGAACAAATACCTTTGATTTATTGATAAATGAGGCCTATACTATCTTTCTCTATGTTATAAAAAATTTAAATAGTTATTGTTCCTAGCAAAAGGGCAAATCAAAACACAAACCTTGTGTTGAGTTTAAATATTTGGCTATAAACCAAGGGCTTGCGTGCTACTTCTACCACGGACAGCTATCACGATTTACTGTGTTAGGGGGTTGTAACCATAAATAATCTGATTTTAATATTTTAAACTATTGTAATTATGAAATAATTATTAAATTTGTATAATAATGTGAAATACAATAATAATATTGAAGCAGTAACAGTTAAAAACTGAGTTTTATTGAATTTTATTTTAAAAATGTAAATGCAATCAATAAGAATATATTGAAAATAAAGTTAGTAAAATATACAGAGTAAAAATGTAGCATTTCCATTGTTGAAAGTGTGATGGTCTGCAGTTTGTTTCCAGCAGCATCTCAGATCATCTCACAGTTCAAATTCACAGAAGCACCAACACAGCTGCTCACTTCACCAAAGACCCAAGTTAAAGAGTCAAATATTTGCACTGAATCATAACACATGAATGTTGTGTTTGCATTAACCCAAATTTTGTATGTTCTCTGAGAAGCTGATGTTCATACAATGTAGTAGTAAACTCTCAAAAACTCATGAAAAGCCAAATTAAACAAAGAAAAACACTTTGGTAATATGTTGGTATATTGATTAGAAAACACTACCTCCAGTAGGAGGATACGGAATAATTGACAAACCTATGGTTGTGACGATCTACATGGCTTACTACATGTTTATAGAGCTGGTGATTTTGTGGGGGGACTGAAATGACACACATTTAACTTCCATAACTTCTACACACGTAGGTTTGTCTGACTTTAAATCGACTTTGGGTGGAGGGTCTTCTTCTACCTTTTATTAGAGGTTGTAAATGAACATATTAGTGTGCTGGTGCCCCGTCAGATTGAGGTCAGAAGCTGAATTGTTAGCTTGAATTTCTGGTATATATGACCGTGCCATTCTCATTCCTTTATGAAGTCTTGTGGCCAACGAGCGTAATCGACACAAAATGCCTCAGCCTTCGACCGGTAGATCTCATATTTCTCCTTCTCATCTCATCTGTAACTGAACACTGCACTTTCACAATGAGTTTCCTCTCACTGATCTTTCTTACATAATCGTCCATGTTCCATGTCACCTCTATAATCCAACCATTGCTTCGGTGGCTAAAAAAATGTTTTGCCTATTCATTGAATATTGCTTTTTTTAATTGAGTTTGTTGTTTTTTTTTTTTTTTTTTTCATTCAAATGGCCGACATGGTTCATATTCTTTGTCAGTAGTTTGTTGCTATCTGTTCAGTTAAATTGCCCACTACCTTGTCATTACCTTGTTTGACTTTAAGCAGCTACAAAAAATATCAGTGCTTGTGCATGTGTTAATGCAGATTTACCAAAATTCTACATATTTCCATGTTCTCTTTCATGGATAAACATTTGGTTTCTTTTCTGTGCTGCCCTTTGCATCCTTAATTTTCAGCCCAGAACAAGACTTTACGACTGTCATAGATACCGTTAGACTACATTGAATACCAGTGACGTGCCGTGAGCACTAGGGTTGGGTAGCAGAAACACAGAGAAAATGACAACAACTACTACTCGGAAAAGCCTCAGTGAGGCGCATCCACAAAGCCAATCCTTCCTTTTGTACTATTCACTGTGGAAAGTACGTAACATTTTCTGACCTTTCCTTTGCTGAAGGTCTGGTAGCTCAGGTGTTGGTCTCCTATCTTTTAAAAGCTGTCGTTTTTCCTCAAAAAAAAGTTTCTTTATCGTCTCTAGCAATCATCCTTCCTGTAGTGTTATCCCGCCCACTAGCTAGAGAACGTAGCAGCGACCATGTGATATAATAATAACAATAATAATAATAATTATAATAATAAATTTTATTTGTATAGCACTTTTACAGTGTTCAAAGACACTTTACAGGGATAAACAATAAGTAAAAATACAGAGGCATAGACTTAATTAAAAACACAGTGTAATAAACAATAGATAGACTACAAGATAAAATGGCTATACATTAAAAGCAGTCTGGAATAAGTGGATTTGAGGTGTATCAATTCACTAATGCACTGTGAACGAGCATATAGCATTTACCATAGCACGGTTACGTCCAAAGGCAGCTGCATTTTTACTTAAATAGTTTTCATCTTGGAGAACTGACTGCGCATGTGCAAAGACATAAAAACACACTATGGGAACAGAGGCAGAGCAGCAATGTGCTTTTGGGAGAGGGCGTGGCTTCCTCCTGTCTTACAGCGGAGTGAGACTGTGCAGCGTTTCTGCCGTGCCAGGAAGTAGCGGTGTTTAGTCATTTAGGCTATGAAAAGGACAAAATGCTGACACTTTCAAACTTATAGGTATTGTAGGTTAGTGGAAATGGAAAAATAAATAATTTATAATTAAAACTAATAATCAAAATATCGTTTCACCCTTGGGTAGGCACTGCCTACCTTGCCTACCCTGACTGCACGTCATTGTTGAATACTGTGTTCACTAACCTGTGTTTTTCATTGATCTGAATTACAGAGCATGATAAGCACCGCCTATGCAAAAGTACCGAATACATGAATCTTCACTTCAAAGTCAAATGGTTCCATAATGAGTATGTCCGTGACCTTCCGGCCTTCAAGGGAGTTCCACCCGAGTATTCACTGTGAGTGTCCTCTCTCTTTCTCAGAAACCCACCAGCACTCATACATGCACACTACATTATACACTGTTCAGGTCAAACCTTGGAACAATAAAGCTAATGTTGCACCTTCATGTTGGTTTCATTGTTTTTATGCACAAACTGTTTGATAGAGTTTACTTTGTTTGTAATCCTAAATGGTAAAAGGACCAAAATAGCTCATACTATTAATTTTGTTTTAAAGCAGAGCAATAGACCCTTTGATTGTTTGTAAACATTGTGAAGTATTTTCCTGGGCGGGGCTTAGCCTGGAGGCAAACCACCATAGATATATCTAAACACTAGATGACTTTCCTGTGCTGTTAGACAATGGGGAACGATGTAGCAATGTGGCGGCCATCTTACCTCAGACAGCTGGCCCCGCTCATTACATCGATGTCAATGGCGCCTGTGCTATTTAAATAATGCTAACTTGCTCAATTTTCTCTCAATTTTCAAACGGCAAGCGGTAATTTCAACATGTACAAGCATCCTGTGTCATACCTACGTATAATAAGCTTTGTAATAAGGCAAACTGATGGTAAATCCGTCAATATTTAATTGAGTTGGGGGGTATTTTGTTTAAGCTGATCACTCACCAACAGCTAACGTCAGAATGTTAGTTGTCTGTTGAGCTACGCTGGCGAATCCTGCTTGCGTCATCTAGTGGTTATATATATCTATGCCTTAGCCAGGGGCGTGCCATGTCACTCGTGACGTGGGCCATTAAGAGGTCTATCTAAATCTTAATCTTAATTATCTATATTTGAAAGAGCAACACCTACATATAGGAATGTAACGATTCACTCAACTCCAAATACGATTTGATTCACGATACTGGGTTCACTATACAATTATCTCACGATTTATTTTAAAAAATGAGACTGTAGACAAATGACTGAAAAATATTCATCTTTTCTTTTTCTTAGAATATCTATCTTTCATTGTCAAAAGAATTCCTTGATAAACTATGCAAAACAATGCAATTTAATTAAAAATAAATCCTGAAATAAATAAAGAAAGAAATAGTACAAATGACGAAGAATTAAATACTGGCTCTATAGTAAACAATGCAAAACTGCACAATAGTTCCTTTTCTTTTTAAAAGTGCAACTGAAAATGTATTTTGTGCTTTAACCGTTTGACTTTAAAACAAATCCCATATAAAAGAAATAATATAAATAAACAAACTATGACTTTCATTCTCTCTCTCTTGTTTCTCTCTTTCCTATCTGTGCTCCTCACCTTGGATTTCACATGTTCTTTTTTTCTCAACTTTCATTTTGTCTTGGGGAAGCCAAAATGCTTCCACACTTCTGATTTAAAGCACGGTAGTGCGTCTTGAATTTAAAATTCTAAATAGATAGTGCCCTCTGCTGTAAAAAAAAAAAAAAAAAAAAAAAATATTTTTTTTTGAAGTGCTGTGATTCAATTTCATAGTATCAACGTGAACCGTGACACCTTTGAATCGATTTTTAACTGCCTCACGATTAATCTTTACATCCTTACCTACATTTGATAGTTCCTTGAAATGATAATTAAGAAAAACTGCAAGATCATGCACGGCGATGCTTCACAGATCAGAAAAATCAAAGGATGAGCCAAAAAATGGCAAAAAAAACCAAAAAAAACTCAACACACAAAACAAATTTTTGACAAAAAAAATCTCAGTTTTGCTGCTCCTACATTTGTTTTTAGTCTCCTGAGTAAATAATTACAACATTTGACCATTTCAAAGTGCATTTAGCATCCCATCTTCTCACTTCATGTTTTTTGTCGTATATTTAGTATTTACCAAAGTAAGGCCTGCTTCATGTCCTTGAATATAAAAAGGGTATTGATATCAATAATCTGTTATGTGTGAAGCATTTTAAAATCTGCCATGAAAAATATAGCTTACCTTGTCAAACAACTTTTTCCGGTGTCAAAGAAATTAATAGAAATGAGAAAACACAGATATGATTAAATCTTCTGCCTGGTATTACTAATGGGAATAAGCCATCCATATTTTATTGTATATCACTTTACATTTTTATGTTATAAAACAAATACCAATACCAAAAAAACAAGGGCTGGTTTCACTGCAAAAAAGGGGTTGAGTAAGTATCAGAATAATGACTCACACTCCCCTGTCTCCAACACTGTCACTCAAACACCGTCTCCAGGATTTATTTTTCCACAGGAAGTTCACATCATGCAAGCACATTCTCACACAAACACCCATTTGTCTGCTTGTCCCCCTCCTGTTTCGGTCACCCCTCTCCTTTTGTTCTCATCTGTGAGCGCCACAGAGTGCTTAGTCGTGCACAAAGCCTAGTAGGACAATATCCGTTGCTTTAAGGACAAAGTCTGGCTTTATTTCGGACTCGGAAATTAACAAAGTTAAACAAACAGAACAGCAGTAAAACTCTGATGACCAATGTGTTTTTCTTTCCTCTGCTTCTTTACTGTCTCCTGTTTCAGCATCTTAATCTGAGCAGTTTATAAACTAAAAGACAAAATAACTGACATTTAAAAAAGAAAGTGCCTATTTCTACGGTTGCCGTATGGACAACCCCTGGTGCTATTGGTACGGTTACCGAAGTACACATACGTAGCGTTTTAGGGTTAGGTTTAGGATTAGGATTAGGGTTAGATTATAACCCAATATCACAACAATTTTTAAGGTTAGAGTTACGTTTAGGGTAAGGTTTAGTCTTAGTCACGCAACCTAAACTGGCCAATGACTGATTTGTCACGTGACCTAAACTGGCCAAATAGGGGTGGTGCGTAAGGATAGAATGTAGGTATATTGATACGGTAACTGTACATATAGCCACTGCCTTTAAAAAAAATGGCTGATCAATAAAATCACCCAACGGTCTTTTTATACAGAAAATGGTTTATTTTGAAACTGTGAGCTACTTCGTAGGTACTGTATAGCTTAAAACACTACCAGTTAGACAAGCAGGTCTTAAATACAAAATGTTCATGGTTTCACTTTAAATAGAGGCTAAGATAATAAAGAAGGCTAGCAGTAACTTAAAACGGTAGGAAATTTATGCAATTGTTTAATTTTCATTACATGTCATAGAAAATTATCATTTTCTTATTTTACTCGCGACCAACAAACAACTTTTAACTAAATGTATAGCATGTAACATTTGTAAAATTTAACAATTACGTCATAGTTAACGCAAATCCACCAAATCTGCAGCACTTAAAAACATTTGTCACAATATTTCAGTTAAAATAAACATTTAAAGTTAATTTAACACAAACATTTTATTTTGTTATATTTTAGCAGTATTTAACTCTACTAAGTACTAACTACATCTGTCCTTTGTATTTATCTTTGTGAGTTTTAATCTTGAAAAGTAAATCAGATTTTAGATGGAGCTCATTGGTGACTAGAGCTCCTCAGAGCCCCTCACATGGTCCACGAGGGCGACCTGGTGCCCACGGGCACCATGTTGGTGACTTCTGGTTTAAGGTATTAGCGTTGCTCATGTGATTATTTAAGGAAAGACGGACCAAAATAAAACCCCTAAAGCTGTGGTTTAAGCATCATTGATATGATAGAAGTCTTTTTTTTTTTCGTCAGGTGGTTTGAACCATTTGTAATTCAGTGGCTTGATGAGAATGAAGATGTTGCCATGGATTTCCTCAATGGAGCGCTGGGAAGAGACAAGAAGGATGGGGTGAGTTCAATCCAGATCATTTCTCACTATGTTCCCTCTTCCACAAGTTAATCCTGTTTCAAAATTTACAAAGTCAGGCCATGAAGCAGTAATAGAGGTTTTTGGAGATACAAAGAAGGCTTTAAAGTTAAAAAAAAAAAAAAACACACACAATAAGAACATGAATAAATACATCACCACCTCTCTGAAGGGTCCAGGATTACAACCAACAACCTTTCAGAGGTGAAGTGAGAACTGATAATACTGGTAATAATGACCTTTTATTTGTATTTTTTTTTTAAAAATTTTTTCTAATTTCTTGCACTTTAATATTCTGTTTTCCTCATTAGAGTCAACAAGATTAAAATCAAAGTGAACAGGGAGCGTTATTGTGGAAATTTCAACAATAAAAATCAATAATATCTCTGTCCTATATTTTATTTTGCTTTGCAAATCATGTGACATGTTTAACATGCCATGCTGATCATAACACAATAGCTATTATAGGAATAAATGCTTTTGGGAAATCTTAATGAATATTTATTTGTCAATAATCTTCACTTCTGTAGTTTATTACGAGGACTTAGACAATGAGTGATAAGAATTATACTATTGAATAATTATTCATATTACAGTAATTTGCCTTAAGAGGTGCCATTGAGTTAAAAGTGTTTCCGATCACTTATTTATCCAGTAATACTTTGTCATCCAGGGTTGTGAACGCTCAAAACTATCTACTCTCCATAACAAACCTTATGATTCAACCTCTCAAAGTATAAACATTTATTAATCAAACGAGGTAAAAACCTACCATACATAATAGTACTAAAAGAGCGCTACGCTCACTAAGCTAATGATAGATGTATATACACTTTCAAGGTAAAAAAAGAGAAAGAAAGAAAGAAAACTCAAGCATAATTTCAGTGTGAGTGCGTGTGTGACTCGACCAAGGAGGTAATATTTTCACCAGTGTTTATGTATCTATGTGTTTGTCTGTTAGCAGGATAATTCCATAAGTACCTAACAAATTTGGGAAATATATTAACTTAAAATTGAGCTTACGCCATGGAAGATTACATTATATTTTGAAGAGGATGCAAAACAATATACAGATTCTGGATCATTTTGAAAAAAGGAAAAAACCCTATGTTTCACCATTGGCAAAATTAAAAAAAAAAGTGATTTCTCAGTTTATAGTCAACCAATTCTCATGAGTTTTGACTCAGTTATTACTCCACTGATTGAGATTGTGCATTTCATTGCAATTTTTCGAAAAAAAATTACGTGTCCATACATTTTTACCTACTGTACCGTTATAGGTCAAAATATACACAATTTCTTACAAGTTTCACAGAATATTACGAATATCTGGCGAAGATGATATATGGCGCTTTGCAGAAATGTGTGCTGTCTGAGTGCTCTTGTTAGCATTAATGTCTTCAAAAATTACTCAAGTTGCTCTAAAAAGCACAGACAGTGTTTATTAAGTCCCTTACTAACCTTCTACAGTAATAGAATTTATTGCACTGCCCAAAACAGGGACCATAGAGTTGGAAAGATTTGCTTTTACCTCATGGGATAATAGAAATAAATGGACCTCATTTGTTGAGCAATGTTAATAAATGTAAAAAATGACTATGGATTTGACATCTACCTCCAAAGGGTTTCACAGCGGTGTGTGCAATTTCAGCAGTTATTAAGCATCATTAGCCCTTATTGGTCTAGAGTTCTGCTCTGTAAATGATGAACTTACAGAGCACTCAGCATATTAATCGATTGCTCCCTTTGCCATTCTCACAGAATCACACTATTATGAAGCAATAAAAAGTCTTATGGTTTTGCCATTTTGCTCTTTTTACAGTCCCTCTTTCATCCCCCTGTTTCTCTCAAGCTCTTTGTTTTAAGTTGAGCCAAATTCTCTCTCTCTCTCTCCCACTGCAGTTCCAGCAGACCTCGGAGCACGCCCTCTTCTCCTGTTCAGTGGTGGATGTGTTCACTCAACTAAACCAGAGTTTTGAGATTATCAAGAAGCTGGAGTGCCCCAACCCTCAGGCTTTGGCTCACTTCATGTGTCGCTTTGCAAAGGTCAGGCTCCTAAAAAAAAAAGTGGTCCAACAAAAGCCTCCTGGTGAAAGCTGAACGTTTTCACCGCAAGCAATAACTCTCTGTTTAAGACTGTCAGCGATCTAACTATCCATCTCTGCATAGCTATTCTACTGGAACTTCAATTCAATTCAGACAATGACTCATATTTGTATTAATATTTTGAGCATCTCTAAACTGTTATTTTCCCTCCCTGCAGACTATCAACAAGGTTCTCCTGCAGTATGCTGCCATCATTTCCAAGGACTTCCCTTTGTATTTGAGCAAGGAAAATGTGGTAATTTCCCACTCAAAGTATTTTGAATTATTAATGCTCTCAGGTGCTTACCTCGTGACTTTGTTCAACAGTGTCTAGAAAGGAAAACGTAGGACCCCCCTGCTTTTTTTTCTGTACCTACTACGAGAGATGCAATTATTCATGTCACAGCCCCATGGCAGAAAAAGAGAAGTCATCAGTATTTTTCTTGGGTTTCTGTCCATTGTTAAATGTGACAGATGACTAAACACAGACTCCTGTAAGTGTCCTAATTATCCACACTGCTCTTTGAAGTTGAAGTGAGAGATAAGACAAGCAGAGGAGGCAGATGTTTCTTTACAGTGGTGACAGGCTCATTACATCTGTCCCAGAGAAAACACAAAATGTCCCTTCTGAGAAAAGGCTAAGGACACAGCTGATGGATTTCAAGAAAAGCAAGTAAAATAATACTAGAACTACAATCCAGATTAAACTGCTCAAATCTTTGACAGGCACAATTGTTTTTAATGTATTCATAAAGCTGCTGGAGATATTAAAAAAGAAGGAAAAAAATCAGATAAACACATAGGTGCAGACCTCGTTTATAAAAAAAATAAAAAGTCAGATGATTTCCTTGAGTAAAAAACAATGTAAAAGTTTGAAAATACTGCTCGAAAGTCCCATAAATGGATGCACAGAAGTGTTTTTCCTTCATTCTTACTGGGATTTATTGAGTTTCTTTGCCAGACAAGTAGGACAGTGAGTGGCTTGACACCATTTTTTTGTAGTTTACTTTGTTCCCAGTATTCCCTGTGGTATCGCGTCACTCCGCGAGACATTCAGCTTTGGCTGGATTCAGATTTTTCTGTGTAAACCTTTACTTTCAATCTGTGAAAACACCATAAATGTGTTATAAAGTCATTTTGAGAGAGTTTTTGAGGGCAAACACAAGAAATCACAGTAAGAATGAAGAAAAAAACATCTTTATACATCAGTCTACACGACTCCACATTAATCAACAAAGTGTTTACTTTCATGATAAAAAACAAACTTTTGAAAGTCAATTTCAACCTTTTACAATTTGTTTTAAGCAAATTATCTGTTTTCTTCTCCAGAAGATTTAAATAGAGTGAAAATAAAAAGTAAAAAGGTCGTGTCTATCTGTAGCCTTTCACACTTTTTGCAAAGTTAATAACATCTATGCCAGTATATAGCAGTCATTTGAGCTAATATGATAGAATGTGGAGCTTTGTTACTGTATTTCATCTGGGTCCTATTTTCAAATCTGGTGCCCTGTGCTGGTTAACGCTCTCCATTAATGTCAAACCTAGATTAACTTCATTAATTCATTTTTTTTTTTGTACGGTGGCCCTAAAGTCCAAAGCACGAATGCAAAAAAGAAAACACAAAAGACAAAACACGAATGCAAAAAAGAAAACACAAAAAGAAAAAACATGAACGCAAAAAACAAAACAAACACAAAAGACAAAACAGGAATGCGAAAAAGAAATCGCAAACATAAAAGACAAAACATAAACGCAAAAAAGAAAACGTAGACACAAAAAAGAAACCGGAAGAAGTAGGTGGGGGGTCAAATGAGATATAATTGAGCAAGGCAGCTGTCGTTCAGCTTTTGAACTGGAACTTTTTCAAACATGAAGGTTGCTGGTGAATCAAATGTAGCTACTGCTCTCCGAGAATGTTTTCATATCGGATATACAAGTACTACTGAATATTCTCCGAACTAATCACGAAGTTTCAATCAGTATGCGTACGCTGAAGACGCACTTAAAAGAAGCTTCTTTCTTTTTTGTGTGTGCGTTTTCTTTTTGCGTTCGTGTTTTGCCTTTTGTGTTTGCGTTTTTTCTTTTGTGTGTGTTCTCTCTTTTGCATTTGTGCTTTGCACTTCAGGGCCGCCGTACTTTTGTGTATAACATGAACCTAACCACATTAAAAGTGAAGAAATTAAATAAATGAAGGTGTGTTTGTTATCCTGCCAGCTGGTGCACATACACGCACTTCACTTTCCTAACTTTTAATAGATTTGAACTTTGATCCTTTGCTTTTGCCCATCTTCTCTACAGGCCTGAAGCACATTCCTTTGTTACGACACGCATTGCCATGCCTCATTTTTATTTCACTAACCAAATGGGCACTTACCCAGTGGTGCAAACATGACAGACTATTAGATTATCAATAAGCAATTTCCACCTGTATCATTACAATATTACAATTACATTTAGCAGATGTTTTTTCTATCCAAAGCACAAGCAGTTAGGGTTAGTGACTTGCTCAACATCCCACAGTGATGGCGCAGGTTGGATTCAAACCGTTACACCACCACCGCCAATCATACTTGTCTGTAACTCTGCTCCATGATTTTATGACTTAATCCTTTCTTTGGCCATTTCTTTCAAGTTATAGGATTATATAGAACTGGAAACTTTCTGCTGCTATGTAGAATATCTAATCACCATACAAATGTGCTCATAAATCTGCCAGTCAGCGAGCCATTATGTGGGGGCCGCCGAGACTCCATTGGCTGCTTTTGAGATTTGAAAGACACCAATCAAGGCTCTCCCATGGGACGTAGAATTATCTTCCAGTAGCATTTATTAACGCTGTCAGAACATTGTAGTACCATACTGTCATCAGTTGCTTTTGAGGGGTGATAATGTACATGTTATGTGACTGTCTGCAAACTCTGAGAGATGACGATGGATCTTCATTAAAATCTGCATAAGTTATCTGTGGTGCCTGTTTAATTTACTGTGAAGCAAGAGAAAAGTAAAAATTATTACAAACACTAGACTTTTTTTTTCCTCCTTGTTGTTTTTCTCGGCTGAAAAAGAAGTTGTTCTCATTTTTGTTCACACCGGATTCACGCTTGATGTTTGGAAGCGAATAATTCAACATATTTTAATTTGCGGTTGTTGTATTTTTTAGCCCTGCATTCTGCTCAACAATATCCAGCAGCTTCGTGTCCAACTGGAGAAGATGTTTGAGTCCATGGGAGGGAAACAGGTCTGTGAATCTTCTAATACTGTTCCGACATTTCTTCATCAGGTTTTGAGGTAACTCGCTTCCACTTCAGGTCAGAATTCTGATGCTTAAACCATACAAAAGTTGACACAATGCCGAAATGCATTGTTCTTTCTTTCTCTACTCAAAAAAAAAAAAAACACAAGATGATTGAGGGACTAGCTAACCATCCCTACAAAGGACACAGGAAACCTCCTTTCTCAGCACTGTTCTATATAGATACAGGCTACGTTAGCGTTATGTAAATGATCACTTGAGGTGACATTTATGTTGGGTGAAAGTGGGTTGACCTCAGCAGGGATGAACTCTAATCCCTCCATCAGTACCACATGTATTCATCCATGGACTAATCTGACATGTAGCTCAGTTTGCTGATATGACCCTTTGTGACTCCCACCTCTAACCACAAACTGGTGATCCGTTTGTTTTCCACCATATCTGATCCCCTGTACATGTAACAATTTGTTGTATTCCATCTCTGTAAATGTTCAGTTAAAGTAATCTGTCCATCACTTGTAGAAGAGATGAATAATCTCCTAACTGTATGACCTGAGAAGCATCCGGCATCTCACGACCTTTTTGTGACTTTTGTGCATGTTTCTCTCCAGTTTTTCTAACACCTGTCTTGCCTTGCGTCTTGTCTCCTGTGGTTGTGTCTTCTTCTTTTCTTCCCCCCCCCTCCCATTTCTTTTTTGTGCTCTCTCTTTCTGTCTCCAGGAGGAGGGGGTTGTGTCCTTCTGTAAGGTGTGTGCAATAGGATTCGTCAACACCCCTTACTACCATTTACCAGATGTTAGCGAATGTTACAAAAAATGAAAAGCACGCTCCTCTCACCACCCACCCTTTGCCAGCCTTCACGCTCCTTTGCTTCTCACCCTCAACCCCCCTCCCTACCCCTCCAACAGCATGTGCCACAGAGCATACGGAATTTGAATTACCCATCACCGCTCTGGACAGGCTGTTCAAGCTTACCATCCCTTTCGCTCTAGGGATAGTGGCCGTAATCACTGATGCCATCTTTATTTTTAGCTTGCCTATTTTTTTTACCGTCAATCTCTATCAATGGCTATTTAATAATGGGATATAATTATTCTAGCCCGCCACCCCCTCATTTATTTATTCACTCATATCAACAGAAGCTTGATATGGTGTTGGCTGTGGCTATCGATTTCCTGATTAATATTAATATAAAATAGCATCAAAAATATATATATATATATTTTTGTATTAATTAGGAAGTGAAAGGTTGTTATTTTGCTGCACAGGTAGCAATTTATCACAACACATTCTTCTGCCAATGTTTACACTACATAATGATCAAAAGCTATTATGATAGTGATTATATTAGTAACAATGACTGCGATTACCAATGATTAGGCATGCACTGCTCTGATGCTAATTGTCATGTTTATCACACAGGCACAGATATGAAAAACAAGCACATTTTAGGACATCAGAAAAATCCCCTTCCTGATATGATGCTGGCTCTAGATTTAAATTACCAGGGGGGTATTTCAGAAAGGAGGTTCTCGAGTCTATCCATAAACTCTGAGTTAACATACCCCGCGATGGGAAACTCTGAGTATCCGGTTCCTTTACAGCTGGTATCAAGTGGTATGAAGCTGGTATAATGTTTACATACTCAACTCTGAGTATGTAAACCTTGAGTTACTCATGTGCACGAGCGCAATGTAATCATCAATGGAGCAAAGATATCACGAGCTACCATTGCAACGAGCCGGAAGAGAGTGATTTCTTTCAGTCCAATGGAGCTGGTAGTTCTCCTGCAGGTGTGTAGGGAATATTCAATTCAATTCATTTCAACTTTATTTATATGGCGCAAATTACAACAAAGTCATCTCAAAGCGCTTAATAAAATATAGTCCATAGTAAGAAAGAAAGAATCCAACAATATCCACATGAACAAGCATTTTAGCGACAGTGGGAAGAAAAAAAACTCCCTCTTTTTTGATAGGAAGAAATCTCCAGCAGAACCAGGTTCAGAGGTGGCAGCCATCTGCTTCGACTGGTTGGGGTTAGTGAACAGAAGGGCAAACAGGATAGGATAGAAGGATAGTCCTTCCAAGTGTCCCAGACTAGTTGAGCTGTGAATCATTGATTAGTCCATCTGAGTGTTCCAGACTAGTTGAGCCTGTTCTAAGAGGAGAAAGTAACACCATTGGAGCTGCCAAGGAGAGAATACAGCCTTGGGAAAAGTTAGAAAGCAGTAACTCTAACAGTTAACTGTACATAAAATGCTATCAAACGTACAATTAATTGGTTAAAACTGTTATGTTCATTTAGGGTCAATCTGACAGGAGAAAAGCGCACTTAGCAGCAGCTAAAAATTAAATATAAAAACATCTTTCAGAACTGTAATGCATATTTAGGTCATCATCTCACCACTTTTTGATTTGAATTTGACTTTTTAAATTGTTGTATCATATTGAAGGGTATAAATGTGTACTCTCCCTTTCCATTTGCCACAACTTTACAAAAGATGTCACTAGGTGTTTTAATACAAAGCAACCTTTCTGATTGTGCTGCATCCCCACTGTTGTAAAGAAAATGTAAAGCAGCACTCAACATTTGTAATGGTGTGAGAGCACATCTATTGTGTGTGATGTTAGAAAAGTGTGGTCAGAAAAGAGTGTAACAATAAGTTTAAGCGTTCCTTGAGAAGCGGTAGCGTTCCCAAAGATATTCCTCAGGAAAAGAAAGAATATCTAGTCTTGAAAGGAAACACCTTTTCAGAGAATGACTTACCTCACTTTCTAGAAACGGAAACTCAAAGTTTCCCTTATTTGAGCCCAAACATACTCAGAGTTTGAACATAACCCGATTTCTAAAATACCCCCCAGGTGTGTTAAGCATACTGCACTAAAGATCCTGGGAAGTCCACTGCAGCTCTTTTCTCACCCTAGGTCCTGGACCCGGATACTGCACGCAGAGAGGATAGGTCTCCTTAGGATTTATTTCAGCTGGTATCCCATGTTATTTCTACCAGCAGTTTTCTGTTACCGCTTCTGTTTTCAAACTGTGTGTAGTTGTTTCAGCTCGTATGTAAAAAGCCTGCTCATTTTTAGGTCTTGCAGTGTAATGGTCCAAAAAAACGGGCAAACAATAGATGTTTTACCTTGAGAGATTTTAACAAAAATAATGAAACAGCTTTTGTGAGGGCAGAAAAAAAAGTCTTCAATTTCTTAATACCTAGTGCTACCAACCCCAGCCATCACACACATGGAAGTTGATTACAAGGAACAAGGGGCACCAGTAGACACATAATACCAACTCTGGTTCCTTTAATCAAATAATTTTTTGTCATAATCTCCCCAATTTATTTTGATTAATTTATGTAATAACATTTATTTTCCCAGTACACCAGTCATGTGACTTCATTTAACTCCCTGGAGTTCAAACGTATCACTGTTTTGCTCACTGCAGTTCATGCATCGAGCACTCAAGGCCCAGGTAAAGCAGCACGTCAGCATCCTGTTCCTGAGTACACAGCTCCACCACTGATACACCATCAATCCCATGTCTCTTATCGCTTCGACAGCACAGTGGCTTCAGTTATAGATGCTTGTCTTTTATCATCAGCAACAGAGGGACTCGTGACAGCTAAGATAACTCAGCTGCAGTTGACGAGACGTGTCAAACGTCCTAAAACTTCTGACCATGCTGTGCTCCAGGTTAATGAAATAAATCAAGCCTATTAAAAACCATTAGTGATGCTTTTCTCTAGTGACTAATCATTATCTCATATCAATATCTAATCTCCAATTCTAAACAATCTCTCAAGAATTAATGATATTGTTGCATCTAAAACAATAAACGGTTTATGATGTACTTTACCATTTGAAATGATCATAAACTAATCAAACCCAGATTGGTTTTGCCATTTGTTTTGAGCAGTTCACCTATTGCTGCCTTGATTTTACCACTTCAGAGATGAAAGCACAAACATGTCATGTGTTGAGTAAAATTGCCCTTTTTTATATAAATATATACAATCTTAGCTTTGAACTAACAGCCTGCCAGCGAGTAGATATCGCATCGTTGAATCAGGCTCCATAAAGCAAAGCTGGATGCAAACTGATAGGCTGTCAGCCAGGGGAGAGGTTGTACACTCTGGAGGACTGTGGATGTCCGTCAGTGTCGAGTAAAACCAGCAACCATAGAGGAGCCAGGTGCTGCAGGAATTCTGAACATGATGTTTTCTCAGTATGAATTTTAATGAACAAAGTGAGAGGTGCCTTGATTGATTCCTGATGGCCTTGCATGTTTAAAAGTCCACACTAGAGTACACTCTGACTAATTAGAGAACAGGCAGCCAATATTGTTTTGATTTTAGCAATGTGAATGATTGGAAGACATTGGCGAGAAATTAAAGTTATTTTGACAGTTTTGATTGAATACATATATCTGTCAGGTGCAGAGTTCATTAAAGAGTGGGATATTGTTTATGTAACCCTATTAACTAGGAAAATCTCAATAAGATTAAAAATATATATATTTTTTTAACAGAGTCCTAGAAGTAGTTGGGTTAAGGCAGTGTTTCTCCAGTGGGTGTATGTGCACCCCTAGGGGTGCGCGACGGCACTACAGGGTGTACTTGAAAGAGAGTGTAGAAAATCACAAATGATTAAATATATGGGGGGTTATAATGTTTATATTTGGTTAAAAATGAATAATTACACTAAAAATGACCAGCAAATCACAAAACAACAACAACGAAGACATACTAAATGAGATTAAAAAAATACACAAGATCACCACAAAATACACAAAAATAACAGACAAAACATACAACATGAGATTAGAAACAACCACACAACACCAAAAACACACACTGAGAGAAAATAATTGAATTAATACCAACGACACACAAAAACGACAACAAAAACACACAAAATAAGAGAAAATTATACAGAATAATAAGAAGAACTGACAAACAACAACTAAACATGATACACAAAACACATAAAATGATACACAAAATGATGATAGAAATGATCTTGATCAGAACATGAACTGAAAATACAAAAGTCTGTCTTGGTCCCACACCAGGTTGGAGATGACCTGAAATGATAAAAACTATAGAAATAAATCTATTCAGGAAGCACTAAATATGGTTTCTTTCTTTAAAACTTGTGTTATCACTCATTCATTCCATCATTATGCTATATTGTTGTTTTTTCACAGAATTCTGAGCAAAATGTCGGACAAAGGAGGAACTTGGATTCAAAAGTTAGAGGAAAGGGGAGAACCACTGGGTTAAGGGACTTGCTCATCATTCCAGAGTAATGCCTCACAATGGATTTGAACTGGCGACCTTTCGGTGACAAGCTCATTGGCTTCCTTCCGTAACCATTAGGCCACCACCATGTTGCAGAATGGGCAGGATTACCATTTGACAAAGGGTTTTTTCTTTGTTTTGTTTTGTTTTTTTAAATGTCACAATTTCCACAACAGGCAAGCTGCAGATTAACGCCAAATCTAAAGCTTCCTTTGAGCTGTGTAAGAAATGATTAAAGATCAGGCCTACAGCAATTCCCTTTTTTTTCTTTTACTATCACAAAGGTGTTATCTGTCACGCGAACGGTAAAAAAAAGAAGTCATATCACAACCGGAGGCAGTGTTCTGCTTGACACACAAATCTTCTTCCACTGAGGTGTGACCATGTGTCCATGCAAACCTGCACAAACAAATGTATTTTGTATTTTGCAAAAACACAACTAAATCTAGGGCCATGTCTATAAATGGTTTCTTGTACACATCCGCTTCCCAGCTGAGCCATTGTCCATTAGAATGTGTAAGATGAGCAGCTCCATGGCTAAGCTTATCGGTCTAATGTGAAGATCTGTCATGCATGTGGCGCAGTGCCTCGCCTCACACATTCATCTCAGCGTGCAGCCTCGACAACATGTGTGCTCCACACCCC